>NC_140253.1:8549999-8552499 GCF_949987555.1 Borostomias antarcticus
GGTAAATATGCACATCACTTACATCGCGAAATTTATCCCACCGTCCACTTAGCCACTTGTCATCCAGAAAATTCCCGTTATCAGAGCGAGCGGAGACCTGTCCGAAGGCGACCGCGCACACACACAGCGCGGCGGCGACACTCAGCATCTGCGGACACACACACAACAACACAACAGGCACGCAACACAGAAGGGACAGCGGGGAGTCAGATATAATGCACCCGCAGTCAGAGAGAATAGAGACACCATAACGATTAATACGAGGATTTATAGCCTATTCAATGGTATCAAATAGTCTTACCTTGTCGGTATTCTACTGCTGTCGCATGAAGCTTCCTACTCTGTGTTCTCGGTACCGTTATTATGCCACAAGCTCTTCGCAGCCTCTCTCTCTCTCCCTCTCTCTCTCTCTCTCTCTCTCTCTCTCGCTCTCTCTCTCTCGCTCTCTCTCTCTCCCTCTCTCTCTCTCTCTCTCTCTCTCTCCTCTCTCTCTCTCTCTCTCTCTCTCTCTCTCTCGCTCACTCTCTCCGCACTGAGCGCAGCCTCGTGGGCGCGCCCGGCACGCGCGCTCCCTGCGCTCTCCTTCTTTCCAGTGCAGATAAAACGCGCGTGACGCGCATCGACTGGCGTGCGCGCTGCCGGGCCCAGGGAAAGTGCTTCCTATTGATAAGAAGAAGAAAACGTCGAGACATTACTAGTGTTATATTGAGGTTTCACTGTTGCCTGTGTTTGTCGGAGTCTCTAGATTTTTGAGAGAGGGGATCTGGGAGATGCAGTCTGCTGAAACATAGGCTATGGTCTCTATCCAGACATGATGGTCTACGGTGCACACAAATTGCCAATCTTCTCAAATAAGTTTAGTTGTTCGGTATTTCTCCTCATTTGATTTGATTACATCGCTTTCACTCCGAGGCTGAACCAGATTCGTACTACTATAAACTATAGGCAGGTTTGCTCGATCTGCTTATGTCACTCATCATCACTAATCTGATAATTAATCGGTGATTTTAATATCCATGTGAATAAGAAAACGGATGCCAAAGCCAGAGTTCCTTCATATTTTAGACAGTTAAAATAGCATGCAAAATAGCATAAAATAACACGGCACCTGCAGAGCAGAGCAGAAGTTTGCAGAACTAACTGATTCTATATGTAAATCCATAAATCAGTGGATGAGTACAACTTTCTAAAGCTGGACGAAGATAAAACAAATACTTTTAATCAAAGAGAGAACCCCTCGTTAGTAAGCTGTGGAGGCGCGGCAGATCACAGGTAAAAGGTTTAGGTGTAATTTTAGATTCTGATTTGTTTTAAACCCAAAAAAGTGACCCAAATAGCTTTAAGAATTCTTCCCTCTGAAAAACGTTGCCAAACTGCGGCCATTTTTAACACAACAAGAGGCTGAGAAACTAATCCATGCTTTTATTACTAATAGGTTTATACTCTACTGCAATACACTTTTACTAGTCTCCCAAAAACTCTATAAAGTTTGGAAAAACATTGAAAATTGGAACTTGGAAATTAGACCAAAAAGAGAGAGCATTTCATTTCAAATCTCATAAAGCACCTTTCCTTCCAGTGTTGACGAGTTCACAGAGACACAAATAATGACAGAACCAATGCAATATCCTTCTATGCAAATGCACTATCATTTTATGTGTGTTGCGGCTGCAGCTTGTCCAGAACGCAGCTGCTCGCCTCCTCACTGGCAAAAAAAAGCGCAACCACATCACCCCAGTATTGGCCTCCCTCCACTGGCTCCCTGACCGCTTTTGGATTGATTTTAATCTTCTGCCATTTGATTTTAAAGCTCTAAATGGTCTGGATGTCCCGGCTGTACCGGCTGTGGCTCAGGAGGTAGAGCGGGTCGTCCAACGAGGGTCGGCGGTTCGAATCCCGGCTCCTCCTGTCCACATGTCGAAGTGTCCTTGAGTAAGACACTGAACCCCAAATTGCTCCCAATGAGTAGGCTAGCGCTGCCGCCATTGGTGTGTGAATGTATGGGTGAATGAGAGGCCATTGTAAAGCGCTTTGGATAAAAGCACTATATAAGTGCAGTCCATTTACCTGGCTGAACTCTTGCACCGACACACCCCAGCCAGAGCCTTGAGGTCGGCTGACCAGTTGCTACTGGACATGCCCAAGACCAGAATAAAGACCAAGTGACCGAGCCTTTGCGACGGCTGCCCCTAACGCTCTGGAACACTTGCCCCTCCACGTTAGAACCGCCCAGACCCTAGAGGTTTTTAAATCTTTATTGAAGACCTACTTTTTCTCCCTGGCCTTCCATTCTAGTTGAGCATGACTCCCAGGCAAGTGTGTGCATTGTTGTCTTTGTGTGTATTATTGTTTTGTAGTATTATTGTTGTCATTTATTTCACCTACTTGTACAGCACTTTGGTTGAAAACAGTAGTTTTTAAATGTGCTCTATAAATAAAAGTTTGAGTTGAGTTTGAGTCTCTCCCTCTCATACTCTAAACAGGTCCTGTAGACACCCCC
>NC_140253.1:8559999-8582499 GCF_949987555.1 Borostomias antarcticus
GGACTAATACATTTTAACCCAGGACTAGCACATTCCAACCCAGTACTAACACTAAACACACATGGCCTACACTAATACTAACATACTGTATCTGTGTAACATACTGTATCTCATATTGTTCTGAATTCAATTAGATCGCATTCAGAATTAAATCTGTCAACTGTGAGATGAACCACTACCGAGCAGGCATTGCCATTCTCTTTTCTTGGTGCAGACGGAATCAGATTTTGATTGAACAGGGCTCACGGAACCCAGCAGGGTTGCAGCAGTCTCAGAAACTGTATCTGGCTGCTCTGCCTCATTAATGATTCACACACGCACGCACGCACGCACGCACACACACACACACACACACACACACACACACACACACGCACACACACACACACACACACGCGCGTCTTCATATTCCCCATTCCTGATGCTGTCACTGAGTGAGCCTAAACTTGATTTACAGAATAGTTCACATTTGTGTCATCCTTATTACAAAGCATGAGAGATTATCAGTGAGACTGACCCTTAATTATTCCAAGTGTAAGATTATTTAGTTAGAGGCTACTGTTAAAAACTGTTTTAATAACACAGAATTGCCGAGGCCTATCTTACACGCCAAGTATTCGTGCTCTTTGTTTTGAATAATTTTGTTGGAATGTTTCTATTTATTGTGCTCAAGAGCAGCGCATGAAAGTACAAACATACCGATTTCTAATTGTAAGCCCAGTTTACAGTGTCAACACCACCACCTGTGGCAGATGGGCCCAGTTTTCTCATTGTTTCGTCTCTCAACCACTGCGATGTCGGCCACTCCCTGCAAGTCCCATACGCGTAGACCCGCCCCCCGTGAAAGACACATCGAGTTTGATCCCGCAGCTTGTCTTCGACCAACTGGGATCTAACTAGCCTCGTTAACCTCAAACAAGGGCTTTTTTTGTGCTGCGTCGATCAGTTTCTAGAGGATTTATTTCAACTTTTATCACTGTTATTCGAGGCGAGGCCAGCCGATCACCGCCCATTGTCCTCCCGTCCAGGTCAAACAGGTAAGCTCGCACGCAGGTGCATCCGCAAGTGCAACGGGGGCTAGAATGAGAGACATTTTAATCACGGAGCTGCGCTGCATATGCGGATATTTCATGGCAGGTTGCTGCTATCTATTAGAAATGGGACACACAGCAGTCTGAAAGCACACCTGTGTCCCGTGTGTTCGGGTGAGAGGCAATCGACCCCACCGCACCTGACCCAGGCGCGCACGGGATGTTTTTCCGCTGTGCGGTCGCCTGATGTTTCGAGATGGCAGATTACAGGTGACAGAGAGTAGCCTAGGCTACGGGCGACAGGAGTCTAAAGTTTAACGGTCATTCTTTTATGGGCGACACACCTGTTGGTTTAACTGCGCCTGGGTGACGGTAACCTAGAGCCAGGGGAACATCCGCGGTCATATAGTTGTTCTCTCGAAGCAGGTTCTGCTGGCAGTAGCCTATTGGGCATAGGTCTACAAAAACTGACAAAACATCAACATCAACACTGCCTTCAGATGTAGCCGATATGCTACTGCACACTAGTCACCGTTTCTAGTAAGCCTACGGTCAGTTTCCCCTGCCTGCAGCCTTGTATGGGATTAAGGAGGACAACTAAAATATGACCTGGGGTCTGTGTTTAGGACGTCCGCTCATAGTTGCCCGTAGTGGCTTCTCCTCTCTGTCCAGGACTCGAGGCTGCAGGTTGTTGATGCATATCACAGGTCCTGTCGGACAAGTTTCATAGCGCGTGTGAAATAAGGCAACAAGAAGAAAGACAAGACTCTCAGCGAGTCAACAATTTGACCGAGAAACAGACTTGATGATTTTCTCGGCGATAGATAGGCCTAAACTAAGTTGAAGAAAGAGACAAAAGGGGCGAGTTGCTTAATCAGCTTTTTGTCAGGTTGGAGTCCGCGGCCTCCAGCAGGCTTGATGCCAGCTCCTGAAGTGTCCCCAGTAATTACTTAAGCTATTACATCTCTCCGCGGCCAAGAGCCAACTTTTCATATCCTAGTATTCTTACTTCATCTGAGACTCTATACTTGTCTAAATCGGTTCTGAAGTATTTCATAATATGAGAGTTAATTATCAGGCTACATGTTAATAACTTGCTAGGCTACACAGTTTCCTGTGGTATTCATCTTCAAGAATCCTCAAGAGCTTTTTTTCTGGAACCATAAATGTATTAAAACTTTGAATAGATTTGTGAAATGCTGGCCGATGGACATCCTGTGGTTGACTGCAGTGCAACTGTGCTCAGGTTGGCTCAGTCTAGATCCAAAATGTAGTCTATGGGAGACGTTCCACTCTGAATTGTATGCATTTACATACTGTGGTTAGAATTTCCTGGTGAGAGGGAGGGAGGGAGGGGGAGAGAGAGAGAGAGAGAGAGAGAGAGAGAGAGAGAGAGAGAGAGAGAGAGAGAGAGAGAGAGTTTGTGTGTGAGGGAGTGAAAGATGGAATGAATGGGAGAGATAGTGTGTGTGTGTGTGTGTGTGTGTGTGAGAGAGAGAGAGTGTGAGCGTGTGTGTGTGAGTGAGTGAGTAAAAGATAGAAGGAATGAGAGAGGCAGTGTGTGTGTGTCTGATAGTGTTTCTGTAAACTGTTAATTGTGATATGAAGGATGAGAAGGGCACAAAAGATGTGGAGAGAGAGTCATGTTGTCATTACAAACAGCTACTCAGCTGCTCAAGTCCTCCGTTATCTTGGACGTGTGTGTGTGTATATATTTCCATTTCCCACCCTTTAAGTGAAAGGACTGCTGAGCCGGCAGCTCAACTGACGCAGGCCTATTAGGCCGAAGCCCTCGCCCGTTGTACTCGGCCTAGACTGAATATCTATGTAGGGGTATCCAGCCCGCATACTTTACCTACACCTGGAACAATTATTACATCATCGCCAAATCGCAATTGTGTGGCATAATCGTAATTCTTAATTTTTGTTAATAATGTTTTTATTTTTATTTTGCTAATGTTTAAACCGAGCACTAACAGTGTATAATTTCATAATGGTTGCACTTCCAGACAGTGGCTGTTGTGTATGATTGGTTCTAGAAGCAAGATTATAGTAAACTAACAAAGCTAACAAGTACCTAAACCAAACCAGAGGCTTTGGTCTGGGAGCTGGAACTCAGCCCTCCTCTCTGCTCAGGTTATAGCTCTCTCTCTCTCTCTCTCTCTCTCTCTCTCTCTCTCTCTCTCTCTCTCTCTCACTCACTCTTTCTCTCTCTCTCTCTCTCTCTCTCTCTCTCTCTCTCTCTCTCTCTCTCTCTCTCTCTCTCACTCTTTCTCTCTCTCTCTCTCTCTCTCTCTCTCTCTCTCTCTCTCACTCAATCACACACTCACTCACTCCTCTCTCTCTTTTTCTCACTCACTCTCTCTCTTAGTCCTCACTCACTCAAATGTTTGACCTTTGTTGAAGTGTTAAAAAAAACATCAGTAGCAAGAATAGGCCTCCTGTAGTTCCCCTGTATGTTTTTAACATATAAAACGCCACAGCTCAAGAAACCTTCTGGTATCTAGAAACCTCCCACCAGGGCATGCTTTGCAAGCGCACCCCCCTAAAACAAGAAAAGTCATGCAGGTGCATTAGGCCCTCTACTCAATGCATAAAGATTTTTTTTTTTTTTTGACAATTATGTTATTAAAGGAGTAGTAAAGGGAAAATGCATGTTTAGCCCTGTTTTAAGGTTACTTATTATCATATACAATGGTTCAGATCAAAACCTTGACAAAGCTAGCATTTTCGAGAAAGTTGATAATTGCTCTACCACTGTTTTGGTCATACAATGGATGTGGATGGGCATCTTGTAAAATCATTCAAAACATGTTAACCCCTCGATTTCTGTTGTGCTAGGCTGCTGTGTGCTAACCATGCTAACACTCGCTCACTCATTCGCTCATTCGCTCATTCGCTCACTCGCTCACTCGCTCACTCGCTCACTCACTCACTCACTCACTCACTCACTCACTCACTCACTCACTCACTCACTCACTCACTCACTCACTCACTCACTCACTCACTCACTCACTCACTCACTCATACGCTCTTACCCTCCAGTGAAAGCTTATCTTTGCTAAGTAAAATATGTATGCTGACCACATTCCAACGTTAGGCTCTAACTATATACAAGTTATTTTGCTGTAAGTCAAGTGAGCCATTGGTATTTCTGAAACAATGCTCAGTCGGACATTTTGAGTTTGTAGTCTAGATAGTAGAGTTTCCTACGGCACCGTTTTAAACTTCAGATTTCTGCATCCCACGAGCCTGATCGTTGCGTTCAGCGTTTCTCACCCATCCGACCACGTGAGACAAAGATGGCGGACGAGGTGCCAGAGAGGAGGAGGGTAGAGCCGGGGCCAGTGCGTTTACAGCGTCAAACCCGTCGGGTCTAGCTTTCCTTAACGAGCCAGCCTGCTGCTGAGTGCCTCAGGGCAGGCCCTCGAAGGAGACCCCTCTGCCACCTCCCCCCCCCCACACTCCCTTAATCTCTCCCTCAGATCACACCATTTCTTGTCCTTTACCTCTTTCTCCGCCCGGATCGTTTCCTCGGCCCTCACGGCCGTATGTGTAACCGGACTCCACCTTCGGTAACCCGAGGAGGTGCCGTGACGCGCGGGGTGGCTGCGCGGGTTACCATGGCCGCTGTAAACAGTCTGGACAGGCCGGTGGCCGTAACGCTATCCCTCGGAACAATGGAGACAAAATGGCCGCCGTCAGGGGACGACCCTCTCGCCTCCCAGGCTCCAGCTGTCCGCTGAGGGAAACTTCATACAGCGCGGTAAACAGGTGGCAGATATAGCGCAGAGAGTTTGAGATGCTATCGATAGGGTGTCAACAGAAGCCGAACAGGTGACGGGCAATCCATACAGATTTCCTGGGGGGCCGCTGGGAACGGTTTTGAGAGCTGCTAATGTGTTGTGTAGTTTCGACGGGCATGTGCGTGTCTGAACAATGGTGAGGTCATTAAGCATACAGACAGGATAGAATTACAGAGTATCTGGCTCGGAAAAAACGAGAGGAGCTTATCTCACTGACGCTAACCAATGAAAGATTCTTTCGAGTGTGCGTGCGTATATTTACGAGTCGGGGAAATAAAAAGAGGATAAAAGTGCCATGCCTGACATAAAGGCCTTGCTCCCACTGGAGCAAGAGCGAGTGATTCTATCATTAACCCGGACGGGTCAACTGTGCAGTAAAGCGGAGGTCACCGCTCCGACCTCTCTTTGCGAAAGCTTCCGTGACAAGGTCGTCAACAGCACAGGACGCGCAACACGCTCCCCCCCCCCCCCCCCCCCCGAGACCCCCGCCGAGAGCCCCGGTCCCTCGCTGAGGCGGCGTTCCAGCTCTCCCGGGGTGGGCGGAGGTGAATGGGACCAGTATGAGGGGGAACGGGAGTGGGCGCGCCGCAAGATGTCCGCCGCGCAAAGGGCCCCTTTGTTCGGCACGCTCGCCGAGGGACCCGGCGGAGGCCCCCAGTGACGCTGGTCCCGCCCACGTGGGTTGCCGTTGACGACTGCGGAGGGGGTGGGAGTGAGGGGGGAGGAGGGGGGGGGGCTGGAGTGAGGCTGGAAGAGAACACTAGAGACACTTTTGTGAGCCGCAGCCCTCTTTCCACACCCGTGTTGAGGTTTTCCTCATCACCGTTACCCGAGCAGGAGAACCTCAATCCCGGGTTCTGCTCTGACTGGGCCCTCACACACGTCACCCGTCACAAGAAAACAGCCGCAGGTCACAACTGACTAGACTACTTTTACAGGAAGGCCGTTTATCAGAGCTTTTGTTTTGTTCCGGATGGGGTCCCAGACAGCAATCGGATCAGGGCCATATACAGGCCAGATCTGGCACTTGTGGCTTAGTTCCGGCCCATATATGGCCCATATATGGCCCAGATCCGCTTGCTATCTGGGGTTATTTCAAAACAACACAAAAAACAAACAAAGGTTATGCTTTTGAAGGGATAGAGCATATCTGATCAGTAAAGAACTTGGAGCCCTGTCTTTGAATAGGTTTCTGTATTACTCAATCAACTGAGGTATATTTGACTTGACATGTTGCATCAGTCGGTACACGCAGTACGTGCTGTCGGTAACCCCTGTGCTGGCCGAGGCATCGTAGCAGAGCTCAAAGGTCAAGTTGTCTATATAGTAGGCTATAAACTCAAATGTCACGCCCTTCCGTTTGCTGTATTGCAACATTCGCGACTCAAACAATAGCGACTCAAACATTAGCATTTAGTTCGTCAGTAGCTGAGGAGAATGGGTTTGTAGAATGCGCCGGTGAACCATGTCCGCTGGTCCCTCCGTGTGATTCACACAAGTTAACCAATACGGGATTTTACTGACCACGACTCACTTTGCATTTTTACGAGACCATATCTGAGTCAGGAGAGACTTTGAAAATTGCATGGATTAGAGCTCAGCTCGACTTTTATGCTTTTAGCACAGTGTCGACGAACACGCAGCGTTGCTGACTGAACCTCCTCTGCCTTCCCCCCACAGCCATGCACCTGCCTCCCTCGCTGCTCCTCCTCCTCCCGCTCCTCTTCCTCGCCGCGCTGCCGGGGGCGTCGCGCGCCGCCAAGATCATCGTGGTGCCGCCCATCATGTTCGAGTCGCACCTGTACATCTTCAAGACGCTGGCGGCGGCGCTGCACACCGAGGGCCACGAGACGCACTTCCTGGTGTCGGAGGGGCGCGCCGTGCCCCCGTCGGCGGACTACCGCCTCCAGCGCTACCCGGGCATCTTCAACAGCACGACGGCCGACGACTTCCTCCAGTCCAAGGTCAGCAACATCTTCTCGGGCCGCCTGACGGCACTGGAGCTCTTCGACATCCTCGACCACTACTCCCAGAACTGCGACGCCGTGGTGGGCAGCGGCGAGGTGATGGCGCGGCTCAAGGCGGCCGAGTTCGACCTGCTGCTGGTCGACCCCAACGAGATGTGCGGCTTCGTCATCGCCCACATCCTGGGCGTCCAGTACGCTGTGTTCAGCACGGGCCTGTGGTACCCGGCGGAGGTGGGCGCGCCGGCGCCGCTGTCCTACGTGCCCGAGTTCAACTCGCTGTTGACCGACCGCATGTCGCTGGCGCAGCGCATCGCCAACGCCGCCGTCTACCTGGTGTCGCGCTTCGGCGTCCAGTACCTGGTGCTGCCCAAGTACGACCGGATCATGCGGCGCCACGGCGTGCGCCCGCGCGCCTCCATGCACGACCTGGTCCAGGGCAGCCGCCTGTGGATGCTGTGCACAGACATGGCGCTGGAGTTCCCCCGGCCCACGCTGCCGCACGTCGTCTACGTGGGAGGCATCCTCACCCGGCCCCCCAGCCCCCTGCCGCAGGTCAGAGAGAGAGTGTGTGTGTGTGTGAGAGAGAGAGAGAGAGAGAGAGAGAGAGAGAGAGAGAGGTTGGATGGGTGTGTGTGTGTGAGAGAGAGAGAGGGTGGATGGGTGTGTGTGTGAGAGAGAGAGAGAGAGAGAGGGTGGATGGGTGTGTGTGTGAGAGAGAGAGAGAGAGAGAGAGAGGGTGGATGGGTGTGTGTGTGTGTGTGTGGGCGCACACTACAGTCTGTTTTGGTATTTGTGTGCTTGTGTATGAAAAGGAGAGAGGTGGATAGATGGGTGTGAGGCGTGTTTCATGCATGTGCGCGAGCGTGTGTGTGTGTGTGTGTGCGTGCGTGCGTGTAGGGATTGCCTGCCTATCTTGATTAAAAAACAAATGAAAGAAGTCAGTGATGTGTGTCTACAGATTTCCTGCAACACTATCCTCTACAACTGTGTCTTGATATGAGGTGTTTCCTTATTGGCCCCGGGCTATAGACCATTAACCAGTTCCTGGTTGTGTCGTGTCACATGCTCGATCAGATCACCTGTGCCAGAAGTCAGATGCGGTGGCAAATCAAACATGAGCTATTCTAGGAACTCTCTCTTCTCCAGGGCCGAGACACGGCCTGTGGTCGGGGTGGGCTGAAAGAGCGCCAGTTCATGAGGACAACAGCGCCATTTGAGACGCACGCCGCAACCCTCACATGCTCGGCCGATGCTCCCACTTCCCCAGCTGTAGAGTGGCCAACCGCATTCTTTGTGCAGCGCGCTGTCCTCATGACTCGAGGAAGTCTCCGATTAAAGCTCCAAGCGGTAGGCTAGGCTAGGCTATTTGCCGTAGGCATGAAAATTAGCGTTTCCCCGTCGTGTGAAAATATGACTACTGTAGGAGTGTCATATCTCAAGTGAAGAGTTCCAGTGGGAAGGGATAGCCTAGCGCTTGAAAGCGCCAATATTATATTCACCGTTTTCTTGGCTTTGAACGGAGACGTTTTATAAATGTGGTAATGTGGCTTGTTTGTGTGTTTTGATGTTTGACGTTTACATTTTCTACGTAGGACAAGGCAGAAGTAGGCTACAGAGTAGGTAGCCCCTCACACGACTGATAACCTGATGGTATAGCAGTCCCTTGTCCCCCCATTAGCGAAATCAGGTTCAACGGTCACTCCGCCTGGTTCTGGGATCCAAACTACTCGATAAAGTACCTCAGAGAAATTTCAAAGGTGCTCACAGAAGCAGGAGGGTTGCGTCTTCAAAAACGCATGGTTTTGAAAGAAATGCGCTGCTAATAAACATGTTCAATCTTACGCTCAAAACCGGCTCATATTTTCACAAAATGAATCACCGGCCAACGCTTGTCGTCTTCTGCGTTCAGTGTACAGCACTACCGACAGTGGCCGATAGCGAGCGCTGTGCACTGTGCACTGAACGCAGAAGAAGACACGCCATTGTATGTTCATGTGCTGAGGAGAGTTAATTGCCGGTCCGTCCATGCATGAGGCCATGAAGGATACATTCACTCGCCATCCTCACGCCTTCCCATCTCTCTCTCTCTCTCTCTCTCCCCCCACTATTTCCCCACAAACTTCCCTTCTGGACTTATCTGTCTGCATCCACACCCCCCCTTCCCCCCTTCTCTCTCTCTCTCTCTCTCCCTCTCTCTCTCTCTCCCCCCCCTCTCTCTCTCTCCCTCTCTCTCCTTCTCTCTCTCTCTCTCCCTCCCTCCCTCGCTCTCCCTGTCTTCCCTTATTTCTCTGTGCCGCTCCGTCAGTACCTAGCTCCGTTACAAAGGCCCTCTTCATCCATTTGTCTGGTGCTTCCCTGCTACATCGGGGAGGGGGGGGGGGGGTGGGGGGGTCAGTTAAGAGATGAAGAGCAGAGGCGCGGGCCGGCGGTATCCACCGTGGGGGGGGGGGGGGGGGTTCGGAATGCCGGTCCGGGCAATGGCTGACATTGTGTGCAGCGCGAGGGTTGGGCAGAGTGCCGGCGGTGGGCGGGGGGAGGGGTTTATAATGGCAGGGAGGCGGGAGAAGGGAGGCCATTGTGCGAGGAGAGACACTGAGCGACCATTATGGAGACACTGAGGAGCCATTTAGGGCTGACACTGGGGCCGCGTTGTAGGGAGAGACAGGGCCACCAGTGTGTCCCCGGCGGCCGGTCCGTGCCAGGGCGACGTTGACGGCCCGCAGCTGGACCCTCACCCTCTATCTCTCCCTCTTTCCTGTCCCCTGCTCCATCACTGCTGTACCGCTAACTAGCTACCCCCCCCCTCTCTCTAGTCACCCTTTTAACACAAATTAGGCTTCTTCCCTTCTCCCAACTTTGCTGCTCACACCACACCATAGGCTGCAGAAGCCCAGTTAACTAACTAGCGAGCCCAGTTAGCTAACTAGGGCTACCTAGCAAGCCCAGTTAGCTAACTAGGGCTAACTAGCGAGCCAAGCTATCAATGGTCAATGGGCCTTTGATGATGACGCTGATTATGATGAGCTGAGGACAACGTCTCGGTTTGTGATCTGCGTCACCCAGGTCAGAGTCATTGAGGACATTGGGGCTGAAAGTCTTTAGACTGGCATGCAAACATGCTAAAGACACCAAAGACTTTGACCTACTTCACATTTCCCAGTGCTGCCGAATGAGCGCTAGGCATTAGCATGGCTGGCAGATGGGAAATCTAGCTAATGGTCTTTTTATGACCGTTTTGTGTGTACAGTCCAAACATTGTAAACAGGAACATGAAAAGGTCTGCTGAATGTTTGCTCTAGTAATAGTTTCAGTTTTCACTGCGTAACCACCCTAGATAAACAATTTTTTTTTATTATTAAAGATTTGGAATTAAGCAGGTTAAAATAATATGGCGGTGTAGTCTTTGTCTTATGTACTAAGACTTTTGCATACGTTTATGTGGTATTTCTGTAGTTTTTCAAATGGTTGACAGGGTGTGTCATAGAAATTGTAGTTTCACGTTTCACCACCTCGTTTGTAATTCACCACCTCCCTCAACCTTTCACATAGACAGGATGACCTCTCCAGGAGGTCGAGACACCTAGACGTTGTCTGCTCCAGAATAACCATCCTTTGTCCCATTGTCCCTGCAAGAATTACCACCTTTTCTCATGTCACGTGTCTGTATTCTCGACCACTGTTGATGATGCCTGCCATTTAATATGATGTGTACAATGGGTTAGCCAATCACATCCTGGAAGCGCTATACCTGTGTTTTGCTTGAATATAAGGCCGCGCAAGACCAGATTGTGGCACTTCACTTGGATAAACCACTCACGTGCGTTGTCCTGAAGTCCTTGCGCTCGTATGTTTTCTCAATAAACCAGACTTAACCTGTTTGAGCGAAACTTGGCAAATCCTTTTTGACTAGATCAGTTAAAAATCTTCTACAGGTGAGAGGATTTCATGTTGACATATGGCTAATCTCATGAACATTCAGTGTAGTTCATGCAAGACTGTTCCCAGACATGACATGACACCGGGTACACTGATCTGTGGTCAGTTTGCTTCTCTACCCGAAAGTGAAGGTCAGGGCAGTAGTAGGGAGAGCAAAGCTGACCTGAGGTCTGTTTCAAAGCTGTACTTCTGTATCAGACGCAGGATCCTCACCTGTGCCAGGGGTGATGGGAAATCAAATACAGGAAGTACAGCATAAGTAAACAATGTCCCCTGTGTGTGTGTGTGTGTCTGTCCGTCCGTCCTGCAGGAGTTCGAAGCGTGGGTCAACGACACGGCGGAGCACGGGTTCGTGGTGGTGTCTTTCGGCGCTGGGGTCAAGTACCTGTCCGAGGACATCGCTCACAAGCTGGCCGGCGCCCTGGCCCGACTCCCCCAGCGCGTGGTCTGGAGGTACCGTCCTCACTCTCCACTCTCTCCACACTCACCCCGCTGCAACCGGGGAAGGGGTCGGCACAAAATGGCCACCGCCTGTTGTACCGTAACATGTCGGCGTCGGAGATAAGACACAAAATGGCTGCTGCAGGCTATATCCCTGAAGTGGGTGTTTGCCATGTGTGTGGTTGTCTGTGAGAATATAATGTCGTGGATATTTACCACTGCACACATCTACATTTTGTAAGAATGTAGATTCTTACAATCTGAAGAATGTAAGAGATTAATCACTAAAGTTTGAACACACAATGAGCTGTCCGTCTTTAGCTAAGACTTTAATAGGATATTTGCAAACACCAGCCACCTTTGTACACTCAGGCATAGAAATGGTAAGGAGTGTCAAACATTCAGAGCATACAAGCAATCCTATACAGATGGCGTTGCATAGCAACAGCAGTATAATTTTACACACAGACATCCCAGCAGCAAAGGAGCACACACCCCGTTTCTGAATGTACAGTATGCATCACAATAAAGCCTTTATTATTCAGAAAGAACCTCATAACAAATATGGTATGGTTTGGGCGCAAGGTTTCTACAGTCGCAAATCAAATGGTTGAGCCAAAACAATTATCCTCGTCTACACAGTGAATGTTGAGATGACGGACAGTTCTACATTTTAATTATACACATTTATATCAATCAATCAATCAATCAATCAAAGCTTTATTTGTATAGCGCATTTCATACCCAGAGGCAACACAATGCGCTTTACAGAGAACAAGGGAGGTGGGCATACGACCCACTCTCTACATATTCCAGAGGGAAGCAAAAAAACAGTAATCACCCGGGGGCCAGATAAGTGAGCTGTGAGAGTTATACATTTTTTATTGATCAAACCATGACACTGAGGAGCGTCTTATTGATGATGTCTCTGAGGCTTATATTTAGATAATATTAATAATAATAATGATGCTCACTTGGAGGTCCAATCTCATTCATTTACTGTAGTCACATACTGTAGGCCACCTGTATTTACAGGAGGAGAGAGATATCCCAGCCGGCCGACCGTTTGGCCGTAGCTGACGTGCGGTGAGATAGCAGGGTGTGGCAGTTTCTGTCGGAGCGCTTTGTAGCCGCTCCGGCTGGGCGACCTCGCTTGCGGACGACCCGCGTTTTATACTATTCACTTTATTGAACCGCGGCGCCCCGTCCCGTCCCGTGTGTGTTCAGCGGCGGCCGTTCCCCCTAATCTCGGAGCGCGGAGCCTTTGCCCCCCGGACTGGGCTGTAATAGTGTTCACGTGTGGGGGCGGACGCCGTGATAAGAGTCCCTTCAAACCGCCTGGCGCCCCTGGGCTGCTCTCTCCCCGCACAGTGACACAGCACTCTGAGGTTTTCAAAGTAAAAGCGCACTATGAATAAAACATAGTATTATTAGCGACCGCTGTGTAGAAGGGTCATTCATTCATTAAGTCATTTTGGACTAAAGCGCAGCGCAGTCCACTTCACACAGTGACGGTTCACTAGCCAGGTTGAACCGTGAGGCCGAAGTGGCGCTTTGCCTGTTAGTCAGGGTGTCGGTTTTAACACACACACACGCACACACACGCACACACACACACATGCACACACACACACACGGAGCCCGTCTTGGCGTGCTGGGCCTGTGAGCCAGAACATTCCGACTGCTGGTGGCTGTGGGTCACTGCTCCAGCTTGAGACGGATATAACGTGTCTCTGACAGCGGAGCTGTGTGTGTGCGTGTGTGTGTGTGTGTGTGTGTGTGTGTGTGTGCGTGCGTGTGTGTGTGTATGTGTGCGCGTGTGTATTCTGTGCTCAGGTGACGGCCAAGTCTGTGGGTCATTATGGTGGCCTATTAACACTCATCTAATCTAATCATTTACCCAGACCTCCACAGTGGTGATCCATTCACCCAGGACGAAGCTGGAGGGACAGAGAGAGAAGGAGGGAGGGAGAGAAGGAGGGAGAGAGGGAGAGAAGGAGGGAGAGAAGGAGAGAAGGAGGGAGAGAGGGAGAGAAGCAGGGAGAGAGAGGTTTATCGCTGTCATTTTCACCACTGCTCAGTTCTACCTATACCTGTCTTAGCTGTGAAATGAAAGGAGGAGTTGAAGGAGAGGTAGAAGGAAGGAGAGCTTTATGAAATTATTCGTCATCGGTAGATAGACAGTATATTGACTTGTCATGTTGACCTTTTATATTTTTATGGTCTTATGGCGTGGCCTGGCTAATGTTTCTGTGTGTGCGTGTGTGCGTGTGTGCGCGTGTGTGTGTGTGTGTGTGTGAACAAAAGTAGGGTAGGGGTTGGAGTGCAATTACAGCAGTGAACCATTAACGGTGATGTCATCAGCTTTCATAATGGACACTGGATCTTTGAGCTCCTACTGTACTTCCTAATTACTCTCCTGTGTGCGCATGTAGGTGTGATGCAGGTAACACATTTGTACCCTAACAGCCTTTTTTAATGAGCGAAGGGGACACTGATGTCATAAGAACATCTCATTGCTGAGAGTGAGAGAGAGAGAGACACAGACAGACAGAGAGAGAGAGAGAGGTGGAGAAGAGGTGGGCGTGGGGAGGAATGGAGGGATGGATGGAGCAGGGACGAAAGCATCTCTTTGCACTCAGGCTCAAATTAGACCAATTTTACACAATTATGATTGTGATGATGGAATACCTATCATCGTCCTGTGAATCCACACCATCCCTTGTGCCTGGGGAGGATGAGTGTGTCCAGTAATGAAAACGTTCCAGTTCGTGCGGGCGAGAGTACCGTGAGAGGAGCCCAGGTCTGCGTGCGTGCGTGTGTGTGTGTGCCTGTGTGTGTGTGCCTGTGTGTGTGCCTGCGTGTGTGCCTGTGTGTGCCTGTGTGTGTGCCTGCGTGTGTGCATGTGTGTGCGTGTGTGAGTGGCCGAGTGTCAGAGTACAGGTCATTTGCATGCATAGATAACTCTCTTTGTAATGGAGGGTCTTGACTGAATGGGATGAGGGTATAAGAGGGAGTACACGCACACACTCCTCTCATGTACTCCACTGCACAAGCTGTGAAGTTTGAAATGGATACTATCCCCTCACCAAAGAGCAGTAATGGAACTAGAAAGTACATTTCCTGGAGAAAATGTGAGGTGGGCTAGCTGCCGCAGCTGTATGAAACAGCTACTGCTAGTACTACTACGGGAGAGCATAGGCCTGTTGTGGTATTTCACATGCCTCTGTAATATGATCTTTAGAAACGTCTTTAGACACGAAATAGCTTCCTCACTTGCTCCAGCACGCATGCGCACAGCGTGCTGGAGCAACGATTGCGCGATGTGCGAATGCGTGCTGGAGCAAGTGAGGAAGCTATTTCGTTTCGAAAGACGTTTCTAAAGATCATGGCATGTGAAAACCACAACAGGCCTATGCTCTATGTAAGCACAACTAGCGCTAGGCTAGAGTGCAGCGGCATACGTTTCAATGGGGAGCACAGTTGCTCCCAAAAATTGTCATACAGCGAAAAGTATAAGTCAAACAGCTTAGATACTTACATTGTACGAATCAGCACAGTTGTGTGAACATATATATTTCGATATATAATATGTGCGTGAGCTGTCAAAACTGTAGGAGTGCCAGCAGTTTACAAAATGTGTGAATATTTTCAAAGCAACAGCTGCCACCACTCTAAAAACATAATGATACTGAACATTCCACCAGCAGTTTCAATGGCACAAAAAGTACTATTAAAAGTTAAATTACTAAAAAAACTATAAAAAATATCAAAAATCTGAATACATCCGCTAAAGAGCTTAACATCATGAACATTTTAAAGTTTGAATGAAGTTTCTAGCATCAGTATGAAGAAGTTATAAAGCGGCAAAAAGCTGAGGAGAATAATAATAAGAAAGAAAGAAAGAAAGAAAGAAAGAAAGAAAGAAAGAAAGAAAGAAAGAAAGAAAGAAAGAAAGAAAGAAATAGTGGGAATATCACAAGTTGGACTAGCTTCTACAAGCTACCCCACCTAATTGCACTGTGTTCTATTACACTCAACGTTCTGACTCTGTAGTTTTACTGAGGGGTGATGTGGACAGTAGTCTGATCTGAAGTGGTACTACCTGTTCCCCGTGTCCCGAAGTTCTAACCCCCCCACCCTCCCTTCTCTGTCTCCAGGTTCTCGGGGGTCCCGCCCACTAACCTCGGCAGCAACACCAAGCTCGTCGATTGGATGCCGCAAAACGACCTATTGGGTGAGAAATTACATTATGGTGATAGAGAAATGTGGCGCCATCTTTACTTTTAAATGTAAGCTTTATTTATACAAGTGATTTTCATGCAGGTATATCTCTTACGAGATTATGATTTAGGGATAGTTCACCAGAGATCGACATGTAGCTCAAAAAGGTGTCAGTGCTGGCTGACTTTGCCTCCATTTTGTACCCAGGGCAGAGGGGACTGGATTGAACAGTGGGTGTGGTGTCCATTTTGTGTCTGGGTATAAGTAGAGAGGTGGGGCGGGGGGGGTGGGAGGGTAGTGACCCTTGAAGAATACATCACCTATTGTATCATTGCCAGTCAATGATTCACAGCGAACTCTCTGTTCAGCTCTGCTGGCTCGATTTCTCAAATATGTATCATTACCAGTCACTGATTCACAGAAAGCTCACCTTTTGAACTATGCAAGTTCGATTTCCAAAATATGCGAGCTCCAGAATGTTGTCTATTTCGGGTCCAACTCTGAACAAACCCAGAGGACAGAGGTCCTGTTAATGACTGGCTAATGACAGATAAGTGGAACAGGAAGTGAAGACTGGCCGCCAGCTAACTGACCGCAGAGTCGCGAACCGAAGGAAGCTCTCCTATCACTACACGCACACATGCACACACGCGCACAAGACGCACCCGCTCTCTAAACCCGGAAATCCCCTCCCATCCCCTAGGCCACGCCAACACGCGGGCGTTCCTGAGCCACGGCGGGCTCAACAGCATCTACGAGGCCATGTACCACGGCGTGCCGGTGGTGGGCGTGCCGCTGTTCGGCGACCACTACGACACCATGACGCGCGTGGCGGCCAAGGGCATGGGCATCATGCTGCACTGGAAGAGCATGACGGAGGACGAACTGCACGCCGCGCTCCGCAGCATCATGGAGGACAGCAGGTGGGGGGGGGCGGCATCCACGCACACACACACACACAGAATGTGTGCGGGAGCACCCACGCTCAGATCTACGTATTTAATACGCACACATATACTCACACACACACACAAGACACTCCAACACAGTACAACATACTGACAGTTCTGTTTGGGCGCCACCTGGTGGCTGACGGTGGTCCCACAGTGCTGCTGTGGGATCCATCCTTAGACCCACACACACACACACACACACACACACACACACACACACACACACACACACACACACACACACTATTCTCTCTCTCTCTCTCTCTCTCTCTCTCTCTCTCTCTTTCTCGTGCAGATTCCCCCTGAGGATCAATAAAGCACACTACTTCTACTACTACTACTACTCCTACTATTTCTCATGCAAATACCCACTTACACTCCCGTGTTTGTGTGTGTGTGTGCGCGTGTGTGTGTCCGTCCAGGTACCGGCAGCGTGCCCGCGTCCTCTCCAACATCCACAAGGACCAGCCGGGCCACCCGGTGACCCGGGCCGTGTACTGGATCAGCTACATCCTCCGGCACCACGGCGCCGGCCACCTGCGCTCCTCCGTCTACCACGTCCCCACCTACCAGTACTTCCTGCTGGACGTGATCCTGGCCGTGGGCGGCGGCCTGGCCCTGGCCGGCTACGCCCTCTACCGGACGGGCCGCCTCCTGCGCTCGAAGCTCGGGGGCGGCCGGGGGACGGCGCGGGCCGAGGGCGCCGGGGACGACGGGGACACCGCCGCCGCCGCCGCCGGCCTGGCAAACGGACATTGCCATAGCAACGGCATGGCGAACGGGAAGCACAAACGCAACGGCTCGCTGCAGCGGAACGAGAAGAAGACGAAGTAGGGATCGGATTGGCCGAGAGAGAGAGAGGGAGAGAGAGAGGGAGAGAGAGAGGGAGAGAGAGAGGGAGGGAGAGAGGGAGGGAGGGAGAGAGGGAGAGAGAGAGAGAGAGACGTCAGGAGGGCGTCGCCCTTGAGACAGTGTTCTAGAATCACGTTGTACGCTGTCCTCAGCGTTTAGGGATGGGAAACCGATTCTAGCTCAGTGTCTTATGTCCTCTTCTACTCCAAATCAGTCACGATACCAAGGGAGGAGACGCAGTGCATCGTGGGGGGACAGTGGATGTGACGGGGTGCTCAGAACTAGTGTGTGTGTGTGTGTGTGTGTATGTGTGTGTGCATGTCTGTTAAGGTACACAACAAATACTAATTAAAACAACAACAACAATAACAGCAAAAGAGTGGGGAAGCCAAAGTGGAGAAAGAAGTAAAGAATGGAGTGAACGCAAATTCAACAAGAGTGGACGTTATTATGGTCTGTTTTCCCCCTGTCTCTCTCTCCCCCCTCCCTCCCTCTCTCCCTTGCTCCTTCCTTCACTCCTGTCCTCTCTTTCCCGGATTGGAGGGATGGAGTGAGGCAGACTCTGAACATGTCCTTGACTCTGACTCCTTTGTCCTCGAACAAAGACGTAACTATTTAATTTTTTTTAGAAACTAATACAGTTTATTTTTTTATTTTTTTTAAACGGCAAACTGTGGCACTGCTCAACAAGCGTCAGGTTCACTGTAAATAGAAAACAAATCTATTTATTACTGTATAAAAATCGTTTTTAACGACGGGTTGGTTAACTATCATTACGTGTAATTGATTTTGTCCTCTTGCAACACTAGGAATATAGCAATACGACCGACTCGCTCTCCCATTAATCCACCTCGCATTGCTTAATAGTCGGTAAAGAACTATTCAGTCATGGCTGCTGTGTGTGAGCTGTTGGTGTCAGCGAAGCTGTTCTGTCTTCCTGGCCTCGCGCGATCACACGCCTTTACACGCGACGAGATGTATGAGGTATGAAACGTACGCACGTCCAAATCATCGGTCCCCAACCGACCAAGGGACCATTTGTCCTCTTGAGAGTGAGCCCCTTTAGACTCCCAACCTCCCTTTTTTTTCTCCTGCATATCGATCGACTAGCATTGATTAAATGCCATGTTCTGGATACAGAAATTGACCGTGCGTGATTCAAGTACGATTTGACACGCAGTTGGTATTTTAGTTAGAATTTGATCTTTCTTTTATATGGATCCGGATCTGGTGCACTGAGCGCATTTCCTGACCCCCTGTTAGAAGCGTCTTGGTTACATGCAGGTCTACGCAGTCAAACTAACACAGTGCAGAAAGTCGCTCGGACTTTGCATCACGGCTGTTTTTTTTAATGCAAACTAGTGTGTGTGTTTAGGAATGAGTGTATAGCGTGTGTGTGTTAGTGCGGGAGGTGTGTGTTAATTTGTGTGTATCGGTGGATGCGTGTTTGATGGCGTAATCATTTACTGTACTTGGCGGTAGGATTTTGAGGATGCGTTGAGAGAGAGGGGGTGTCCGTGTACGGAAACATCTAGAACATTTATTTTTGTCCTCCACGACTGGACCTAGAACCTACATAGAACCCTACAGCCCACCACCCTATAGTCCACTGTTTTCATTCATTACCTTCTCTAAAATAACCATGAGTGTTTGGTTCTTCTGGAGAAGGGTTCAGAAGGGCTCGTTCACACTCCCAAGCCTGTCAGAACCGCTCCCCCCCCCGAAACCGGACCAGACCGGTCGTGTCCACGCGGCTCTGCCCTGCGCATCCCCGGTCCCGACGCCACCGCGGCGATGGCGTAACCGGCCCGGCGCCGTCCAAACCGGCCCGGCTCGGCGGTGTGACAGAGGTCAAGGGGGGAGAAGCGGGCAGCGGCTGTCTGGAGGGAGTGTGTCTCCATAGTCTCATGAGGCTTCCTCCACCTCTCTCTCCTCTCTCTTCCCCTACTCCTCCTTTGCTCTCCTCTCCGCCGTTTCCGCCACGGAACATGGCGTTTTGCCGGAAGAATGGCCGCCACCTCCATTTGTAGAAGGAAGGAGATGAGGAGCGGCAAGCTGATTTAGACTATGGACACACACCCGTCCATCAGTTTGAGACACACCCCAGGATCAGTTCCTAACGTTTTATCGAAGCGCCTTCCCCATGACTGACCAATCTTCAGTACCTAACCCATTGGAGGAAAGGAGGACGACTCATAACCCACCAACCAACCATGGAGCTCTTTAACCCAGTCGAGGGAAGGTGGACGTTTCGGCAGAAACTCCGGAGTTTTTTTTTATTTTTATTTTTTTAACTGTGATTGCCTGTTCACTATGAGCTAGATGTGCGTGCATGTGTGTGCTTCCGACCAGCCCAGGCCCGCAGTGCAATATACTTGAATCTTCATCAGCCTTGTCCTCATCATCATCATCAGCTCTGTGGCTGCGTGGCTGGGCTGAGGGCCTCACCTTGGCTATGACTAGAGAACAGAGTGAAGGAAATATACATGTTCTCATTGTCAATAAGTGTCTTTTTTTTTCTTAAAAAAAAAATGATTTCAGTATTAATGGTAAAGCTGGCTGTCCCAAGCCTCCCCTCCTAGCTTTTCTCTGTTGTCTTCTCTCTCTCCTTTTCTCTCTCTCTCCTTTTCTCTCTCTCTCCTTCTCTCTCTCTCTCTCTCTCTCTGTCTCTCTGTCTCTGTCTCTGGGTAACCACAGCAATGGTGACCCTGACTTGGGGAAAATGTGTATTTTAATTTTTTAATTTAATTACATTTTATTTTGATTTTAAAACATAAAAATGTCTTAATATTTTCTGTCACGTGTGTCCATGTTGTAAATATAATATGTGAACAAACAAAAGTACTAATGCTAAATAAACATTACATATTTTGTTTGCAGAATGGTTTGAATGATTTTTCAGATATGCTACTTGGTACAGTCATGTACATGGACATTAACCTTGAGACTTGAGAATTGGCTGTTCAATTACATTGATTGCTGCAAGTTTTCTGATTGCTGCAAGTTTCAATCAGCGCCTAATCTCAAACCGAG
Source organism: Borostomias antarcticus (assembly GCF_949987555.1). Lineage (NCBI taxonomy): Eukaryota > Metazoa > Chordata > Actinopteri > Stomiiformes > Stomiidae > Borostomias > Borostomias antarcticus. The sequence goes on from NC_140253.1 coordinate 8,580,243, forward strand.
AGAAACGTCACATGGCCTCTACTGTAAATGAAAAGCACATGGCGAGCATGTCATCTAATTGAAGAAGGAGGGAGTGCAGAAGCCAATGGCGGCGAACACCGGAGAGTGCTGGCGTCTCATATATCTGAGGCCTGTCACCCAAACCTACCGTTCCATGAGCAGGACACAGGAAATGACCAACCCCTTTGTCTTGCGTCTTACTCTGTGGTTTTTGAAAGTTGTCGTTCCGGCTGGCCTGCATTAAGTACCCTGAGATGGCACCATAGATAGATAGATAGATAGATAGATACTTGGTAAATTTGGTTCAGACATTTGGTTCAGACATGAACAGACGTGTTGGTTTTGTGGACATTGTTGGTTTTGTAGTTTCTCTGGTGGGACAGTTGTAGTCAGATAGCTGGAGATCCAGGGAGTGTTTCTGGTTGTGTGCTGGTTCTCTGGCTTGAGTGGTACTAGTCGGTTTGGGTCTGTGCCAGGTATCAGATGTTGGAATCTTCTTAAGTGGTGGAAACACACACACACAACACACCTCAAATGTACAGTAGCCTACACTTACTGTCGCAGACACACACTCGCGCTGACAGACTCCCCGGTAACGGGACACCGCCCCAGCACGCCGCCTGGCCTACCGGCTGCGTTAATTATTCACACCGCCCGCTCGCCAGCCAACCTCCCGAGGACACACACACACACACACACACACACACACACACTCGCACACACACACACGCACACGCTGTGTACCTGCTGCTATGTTTAATTTACATTCTCTCAGAAGCTTTTGTCGTGTCACAGAGGGGCTGAGCCCGGGCTCTGTGTCGTTAAGCGAGGATTAGGAGTGGGGGGGAGGGGGGTGGTTGGGGTGAGGCGATTAAGGAGGGGTAAAGGAGAGGGGGGGGGGGTTGGAGTGTTTGAATAGAGGGTGGGGATGGAGCTGGTCAGGTTGGTGTGTCTTTTAACACCGGGATGGGGGGTGGGGTGGGGTGGGGGCAATTCACTATCACTGTTGAACAGAAAACGTGTCATCGTTCATTCGTTCATTCGTTCATTCGTTCATTCATTCATTCATTCAGTCAGTCAGTCAGTCAGTCAGTCAGTCAGTCAGTCAGTCAGTCAGTCGTTCATTTACTCGCTCTTGGTGTGCCTCTCCCATCCTTTTACTCCTCATTCTCTCTCTCCCTCCCTCTCTCCTCTCTCTCCTCTCTCTCTCCCTTTCCCTCTCCGTCCCTCTCTCTCCCCTTCTCTCTCTCTCTCTCTCTCTCTCTCTCTCTCTCTCTCTCTCCCTCTCCCTCTGTTTCTTTAAGAGGCTATTATATTCCTTTATTCTCCTTGTCAAAAGACTGGGATGAGTAGCAATTATCCACTTGCCATTGGGTCAAGTGGGCTTGTACACACACACCCCAGCTCAAAAGATTACACACACACACACACACACACATGCACGCGTGCGCAGTTTGTGGAAGCGCAGATGCAGGGAATATTTGACTTGCTCACCCTTGCATCACAAGAGGACTGCAGTGCATCTGCTGAATGCTGACAGCAGGGTTATCTTCTCTGTCCCCTGACACAGACCAGGTCACACATACACACACACACACACACACACACACACGCGCGCACACACACGTATCTTCTCCTGACTAAGAGGGCTCATGCATTATCTCGGTCCCCAGGTAAATTCTCGAAGGAATAGCAGAATATGTTGACTTGGATATGCGTGTGTGTGTGTGTGTGTATGTATGTTTAAGGTGTGTGTGTTTGTTTAAGGTGTGTGTTTTTTAGGGTGTGTGTGTGTGTGTGTGTGTGTGTGTGTGTAAGGTGAATATTATGTTGACTTAGCTTAGCTTGTGTACGCATGAATGACAAATTCCACTCCCTAGCTACCTGGTCTATATTAGAGTAGTAAAGGGAAATCCATGTTTATCCCTGTTTTAAGGTTACTTATGATCATATACAATGGTTCAGATGAAAACGTTAACAAAACTAGCACTTTTAAGAAAGTCTGATAATTGCTCTACCACCGTTTTGGTCATACAATGGATGTAGGTGGACACCTTGAAAGATCTTTCAAAAACATATTAAACTCTCGCTTTCAAAGACAAGAAGCTCACCGAGGGGGTAATTGGTGTCTGTTGGTGTTCTGACATCAAATTCGCCGCAAAGTATGAATCCTGTAGGGTTTTATTGATCATTATGAAATCCATTGACTTGTATTGACGCAACCGTTGTAGATGTGTAGATCAATCCGCAGAGGGGA
>NC_140253.1:8592499-8597499 GCF_949987555.1 Borostomias antarcticus
TGGGTCTGAAGTCATGTGAGGGTGAGTGGACTGTCATGTCACGCAGTCATAGTTCAATTGGAAGCGCTAGTTCTGCCGTGCAGCTCACTTTGCCCTGTCACATGCGTGCGTGCGTGCGCACACACACACACACACACACACACACACACGCACACACACACACACGCGCGTCTGGCTTGCTTTGCTGACTGAGAAGTTGGTTTAAGAGGCCCAGGCCATACATGATTGAAAGTTACAGGCAGGACAGGAATATGACAGTTTATGGCTGAAATATTGATGTTTAACCCATTCATTATTAACAGGCTGATTTCTGGAGTTAACATGCATTTGACCTGGTGAGTTTAGCCTCTGGTGGTTATGGTCCCACTTGTCTGTGGCAGGGAAGAGGTGTGTGTCTGTGTGTGTGTGTGTGTGTGTGTGTGTGTGTGTGTGTGTGTGTGTGTGAGGGAGAGTGTGCGAGAGAGAAAGATATAAAAGGTGCAGTATGGCTCAGAAGCACTTTTTAAAAATACATTTTCTGCAATTCTCAATACATCTCGACAGCAATCAATAAATAGTGCTGGGACACTAAAATGAAATAAATGTGTAATCTGTGGAAGTCACAGGACTGTCATAAGTGCGTCCAATCATTTTTGAGTTGCCAACTGAAAATTGTTGGATGGCTTACCTGCCTGTCAATCTATCCCTGACTAGTGAGTGTATTTTATGCATTCTGTACTGTATGTATACATTTCTTGTACGCCCTCCATTGGCGCGCTTCCAGTCATCTGGATCCTCCATACTGTACATGATCCTCCATACTGTACATCTGGCTAGCTCGCCGGTACTTTCCGCTCCTCTATCTGCCTTGAGTACGTTCACATACGTCCACATTAATAATTGTCGGTTGCATTTTTTTTACGCTCACATTTCTTTTCCTGATTAACAGGAAATTACACAAACCGCATACTGCACCTTTAGGATGTTTGCGCACCATGGAAGGGCTCAAGAACTAAGACCTGACCTTGAGCGCGACCAACAACCTCTTGTCCACGTTGATCATGCTGAGTGGAGTCTCTGCCCAGTAGAACAAGTTAACTCGCTTTCCCAGCATGCACTGCCTGGCGCTGGATAGACAGTTTGTGTTGTGCTCTAGCCAACTACTATAGCCAAGCGACCATGTTTGCCTTGGCAATAGAACCCTAGTGGGAGGAGTTGATAGATGTAGACAGAGTCTGGAGTAGCCAAGAACAGCCTTCGCATGCTGGAATGAGGAGAAGAGAGGAGAGAAGAGAGGAAAGGAGAGGAGGAGAGGAGAGGAGAGGAGAGGAGAGGAGAGGAGAGGAGAGGAGAGGAGAGGAGAGGAGAGGAGAGGAGAGGAGAGGAGAGAGAGAAGAGAGGAGAAGGGAGAGGTTGCAGGGTCTGAGGGTGGGTGTGTCCTTCAGAGAGGAGTGGTAACAGACAGATAGCATCTCTTTATGCTCCCTGAGGGGGATGAAGGGATGGAGGAGAGGACCCTCTGGGACTGGAGAGATAGAGGGGTGGTGATAGGGAGAGGATGGGGGGGGGGGGGGGGGGGGGGGGGGGGGGCTGGTGAGATGGAGAGATAGAGGGGTGGTGATATGGAGAGGATGGGGGGGGCTGTGAGATGGAGAGATAGAGGGGTGGTGATATGGAGAGGATGGGGGGGGAGGGGGCTGGTGAGATGGAGAGATAGAGGGGTGGTGATATGGAGAGGATGGGGGGAGGGGGCTGGTGAGATGGAGATATAGAGGTTAGAGGCCAGGGGAAGAGAACCAGGGATGGAGGAGAGGGATATTTCTTCTGATAAGCAAAAAGGGCACAATATGCAGAGTCACCGGGGTCAACAATGTGATCAGTTGAGTTCCATCAAAATCTCCTTTTCAACAGGAGAACGGTTAAGGCAATGTTCTACAGTGTAGTTGTGTGTTGCGTATTAACACACACACACACACACACACACACACACACACACATATTTCTCTGTGTACCTGAGTTATAGTCATAGCCAGCGTATGTTGTCCGTGGATTAATGGACTGCAAGATGAAATAAAATGAACTTTAATAATCCCTGGGTGGGATTTGGGCGGTTCAGCAGTGATAATGTACAGCATAGATTAGAGTAAAGGATATACAGTAAAGAAGTAGAGAAGAAGTATACATAATAGAGAACAAGAAATGTAAACATGCATAAAGTATAGAATATATACATACAATCTGTATAATCTGCACTCTTTGCACCTACTGTATATGGGATGAGCCCGTGGCTGAAGATGCTCCCCATCTGCTACCAACTTGTCATGGAGGGGATGGGAGGGGTTGTCCAGGATAGATTTCAGTTTGTCCCTCATCCTCCTCTCCACCACAGTCTCCAGGCTGTCCAGCTGTTGCCTCACGACAGAGCTGGCCTTCCTCGCCAGCTTGTTAGGGGCCGGGCTGCCTCAGCTGCCGGCCGCTTTTATATTTGCCAATATTCTGAATCTTCTGAATCTTCTTCTTCCTAGGAAGTCTGACTTCCCATGCATGAAAAATCACCAAACTTTGCACATAGGTCCAGTCCTATGACACAAGTCCTCAACTGGCATTGTGAGCCAGTAGTCCTGATGGTGGTGCTACAGCAACAGTCTAATGTTTAAAACATAAAAAAGATTCATAACAAATCAGCCATAAGTTCTATCACTTTGCGACCACCACCAAAGTGTAGGAACAAGTGAATAGAAATGTCCATTTGCTTCGAGCTGGCAGGAATTAGGAAATCCATCACTGTTTTTCTTAAAAACTGTAAAACCTATCAAACCCTACTTCTCCCACATTTTTTGGTCCATTGACACCCTGATTGCTACATTGCATCTTCAGACTGTACTCCCCAATTTATCTTCACAGATTTTTGAAATATCAAAAACTGAGCCCACAGCACATCAAAATATTTTACTGTATACAATACCATTTTCATAACATGGTAGATGTAGTGTGACATATTTCTGAATTTTATCTCAAAAACTGAATTTTTGACAGTATTTTGAATTCTGTCCTCATTTTGTCCCCTCAAACTACTGCTGTTCATACAGGAAAAAATACTCTACCCACAATCCTATAGTGCAACAGCAATGTCTCCTCCAATCAGAGATATTGCTGGCAACCCCACCCCAATAGCGTACCCTAGGAATACAACTGGCTAAATTGACTCGAGGACATCTGTGCCCCTGATTGTTTGACTGGTTTCCACCTGTCTTGTTAGTCAGTGTATATATAGCCTACACGTAGCTCCCCCAGTCCAGTTCTGTCTGTTAATTATTTGCTGTTCCTAATTTGTAGCAGGTGTTACTGTTCATCTTGTTTGCATCTCTTCATCTGACCAGTGTTGTCTGCTAATCAATGCTATCAATGCTGCTAATCTAACCACTTGTGTTCAATCCAATCAATTCAGTCAATCAGTCCAGAGTTCCACAACTCATTCCCATCACATTGTGTAGGCCTACTGAAATGTTTATCCAGGATTCCTACGGGGTAAATAAGATCTGACATTTATCCTTTGTTTTAGTTAGAGCTACAGTATCTGAAGCCATGCTCCCCTCATATTCACTGCAAAATCTCCAATGTTCATGAAAAAATGACATTTCACTTACATGGTAGATGTCGTGTGCCATTTTTCAGAATTGTACAGTATCTCAGGGCGTATTCACATATGTTAGTGCGCACAATTGATGCGCACTAAAAGCAAAAGTGATACATTGTTTTCATTTCTCAGCTACTGCGGTTCACTTTCACACAGCACTTTCTTTACTCTGGTCCAAATGCAGCACCATAAGTCACATGAAAAGCCACAGTGCTGTCATTGGTCAATATCTTTCTGGGGGCGGATGCAAGAGCATCATGAGGTCAAACATGTGGCGTGCACAAGGTAGTGGTCCGAGGTCACGCGCTTTCACACCATAACTGGTGCGCACAAGAATTCGGTTGAAGCTGCTCCGAGACCACCCCTTCTGGAGGGTCTCGGTGCGCACCTGAGTGCGATTGCTGTGTTCACACAGGCCTAAATGAAGCGCTCTAGGGCCCAAAGCTTATTTGGTGCGCACTAACTAGTGTCTATGTGAATACACCCTCAAATACAATTTGACAGTATTTTGAATTCTGTCCTCATCCTGCTCCCCTCAAACTATTGCTCTCATATGGAAAAAAAAGACACTATCAATCAATCAATCAAAGCTTTATTTGTATAGCGCATTTCATACCCAGAGGCAACACAATGCGCTTTACAGAGAACAAGGGAGGTGGGCATACGACCCACTCTCTACATATTCCAGAGGGAAGCAAAAAAACAGTAATCACCCGGGGGCCAGATAAGTGAGCTGTAAAAATTCTTCCCTGACCCCTCTCAACAAGGCGATCGAGCAAGCTCCAGGAGTATGTTTGTCTACCGGCTAAGAACATTTATAAAGCAATACATTGCATTAAATTACATTTACCCACTACCCACAATCCTATAGTGCAACAGCGCAAGCTCCACCAATCAGAGACGTCACTGTTGGCAACCCCATCCAACCCTCACCTACATCCAGCCAAATTGATTGATTGACCACTTATTGAGTACAGCCGCAGTTACTCTACAATTAGGAAGACGAGCCAAAAAACGTTTCAAGCCCCAGCCAGTTTGTCACTCATGAAGATGATACATACATACATACATACTGTACATACGTACGTACATACGTACACACGTACATACATACATACATACATACATACATACATACATACGTACATACATACATACATACATGAAGGCTGCCACATGCCTTGTGTGATTGAAATTTGTTTGAGAACGTTCTTTTGTAGAACATACAGTAAGAAGTGTATTAGAAGATCAAGCGAAGGCCAAACTGCTAGCTTCTCACTTGGCTCAACAAGAACATGACCTTCCCTTGGTGTCTATTTTTGTGAGTTCAACACATTATTTTAAAGATTTTTTATTTATTTAAGAAGTTATAAATAATTAGGGT
>NC_140253.1:8629999-8644648 GCF_949987555.1 Borostomias antarcticus
GCAGAACCGTTAACCTATCTTTTTAATCTCACCCTAGATAGTAAAGAAATCCCAGCGATCTGGAAATCGGCCTATGTTCTCCCATTGTTAAAAGGGGGAGATCAGACAGTATTAAATAATTACAGGCAAATATCAATTTTGTCAGCACTGGCCAAAGTACTTGAAGCTCTTGTAAGTGAACAACTTAAAGAGTTCTTATATAATAACACTATCTTATCTGCATCCCAGTCAGGTTTCAGGAAACAACATAGTACAATTACAGCAGCCTTGAAAGTTGTTAAAGGACAATGCTCGTTTTTGACAACCTGGACCTTATTTACGACATATTATAAGACGTTTGACTCACCGAGATCACTTTGGTGTAGTTCGAAACGAAATAGCTTCCCCACTTGCTCCAGCACGCATGCGCACAGCGCGTAATCGTTGCTCCAGCACGCTGTGCGCATGTGTGCTGGAGCAAGTGAAGAAGCTATTTCGTGTCTAAAGATGTTTCTAAAGATCATATTACAGAGGCATGTGAAAAACCACAACAGGCCTACGCTCTATGTAAGTACAACTAGCGATTCATAAAGACAGATTGATGAAAACAACCTTTTCGCGGCAGAAAATAGATTTTTAGAAACTGCATTCCCGGTGCCCCCACCACCGCCATTACATGGATATACTGGCTCGCGCTGGATTTTAAATTTCTTCTACATGCCTCCGAACTACACCAAAGTGATCTCGGTGAGTCAAACGTCTTATAATATGTCGTAAATAAGGTCCAGGTTGTCAAAAACGAGCATTGTCCTTTAATGATATTACTGTTTCCCTAGACAACAAACAGTACTGTGTGCCACTCTTTATAGATCTTTCCAAAGCATTCGACATGGTTGACCATGATATATTGAAAAAGAGATTGCTTCTTTCAGGTCTCTCAGATCAAGCAGTTGCATGGTTTGTGAACTATTTATCTGCTAGAACACAATGCACTAAACTTGATGGTCTCATGTCTGATGTGCTGTCTATCTGTAAGGGGGTGCCCCAGGGCTCAGTTCTGGATCCCCTCTTATTTACTATCTATATTAATGGTCTGGGTCATAATGTGTCTAATGCAAATCTTCATTTTTATGCTGACGATACAGTTATTTATTGTTGTGCTGCAAGTCTTGCCGAAGCTTTCCAAAACTTGCAAACTGCTTTCGATGTTGTACAAAATACTTTGTGTCAACTGAAACAAAACTCATGGTGTTCACAAGTACACAAAAAATGTCACTGAACCTACCATCAATTGTCACTTTTCAGGGAAAAGACATCGAGATTGTTTCTTCGTACAAGTGTCTTGGAATTTTAATTGACGATGGTCTCTCTTTTAAACCACATATTCAGTTCCTGGTGAAGAAGCTGAAGCTGAAATTGGGTTTTTATTTCAGAAATAAGTTTGGTTTTTCTTTTGAGGTTAAACGGAGGCTTGTTGCTGATACATTCATGCCTGTGCTTGATTATGGTGATGTTCTGTACATGCATGCTTCCTCTCAGTGCCTCAATGCAATCAATACTGTTTACCATGGTGCTTTGAGATTCATCGCAAACTGTAGAAACCATACTCATCACTGCACCTTGTATGATCCGGTTGGATGGTCTGCATTGTCTACTCATAGACTTATTCATTGGTACATCATTATCTATAAAGCAATTCTTGGTCTTCTTCCTTCTTACCTCTGTACCTACATTTTACAAAAAAGTACTGTGAAATACTCCTTAAGATCACTGGACTTCTTGCTGCTGTCTGTTCCCAAAGTCAGAACAGAAAAGGGGAAAATTGCTTTTAGTTATTCGTCTCCTTCTGCCTGGAACATGTTACAAAATGATCTCAAACTTGAGGAGCAGGTCTCAATAGATGTTTTTAAATCCACTATGAAGGTTTTAGAGGTGGATTTAACAGTATGTTCATGTTTTTAACTAGCGTATTGCCATATAGCCAAATCACCAAGTCACGTGTAAACTGTTGCATCTCTGTGTTTCTGTTGTATATTTGTGTCTGTAACTCTGTGTTTGGATTGCACTGCTGCCTATCTTGGCCAGGTCTCTCTTGAAAAAGAGATTTTTAATCTCAATTGGACTTTTTCCTGGTTAAATAAAGGCTAAATAAAATAAATACATAAAAATGCTTGTAGCTTACTCTATACTGTAGCTCGTACGTGGGTGCAGTTGTTGCAGATTCGAGCTTGTTGCATTTTAAAGGGCCAGGTATAGCAAGTTGCATAGAATTCAAATGTGAAAAACTAGAGGCTTGCTTGTAACTATGAAAAGTGGCAAATGTTAAACAATCAAACAACACGACAGCAATGGAATTGTATTTGTGCCCCTACAATGTATTTTGAAAATGTGAACCTAAATAAAGAATTCAAATGTGTGTGCGTGTGCTTTTTTATGTACGTATGAAGTGAAAAAGAATGAATGCGGAAATGAGAAAAAAGGAGAGAGAGAGAGAAGGGGAGAGAGAGAGAGAGAGAGAGAATAAAGAGAGTTACGTATCCCCTGAATTATTTATCAGCGCAATTCAACTCCCGGTGACAAGAATACCCCATCAGTGAACTCTTGTGTCTTATGTCCCAAACCACACATGCTCGCACACACATACATGCACGCACGCACACACACACACACACACACACACACACACACACACACACACACACACACACACACGCACACACACGCACACTTTCTCCATCATCCCTATAAGACTAAATATAGAATTGAGCCTTGTGATTGCATGAGAGAGAGGTTGAAGAGGAGAGAGGGAGACAGAGAGAAAGGAGGGAAGGCGCAAAGGTAAAGGCCGAGAGAGAGAGAGAGAGAGAGAGAGAGCTGTATGTTTTTCACTAGAAAACTTTGGTGGTGAACGCTGTGTGGAGATTTCTCTCTGGCTCACTACCTTTGGTTCCCCTGGCAATAACGAGTGTGTGTGTGTGTGTGTGTGTGTGTGTGTGTGTGTGTGTGTGTGTGTGTGTGTGTGTGTGTGTGTGTGTGTGTGTGTGTGTGTGTGTGTGCGCGTGCGCGCATGCGTGTGCACTTGTCAGCGTGTGTAGAGTGGACAGTGGAAGGTGGTGCTGATCAAACATGGAAGGCCGGTACCGGTAAATTGTCCATCTCCTACTCTGAGCCACGACCTCTGACCTCCGTGTCAGCAACAACACAACCCAGCGAGACACCATGTAAACAAACATAGAAACACAGAATAATCCAGAAAGAGAGAGAAAGGAGAGAGAGCGAGAGAGAGAGAGATGGATTTGACGGGATGATTTATTAAAAGCCGGTGATAGTTCATTCCTCTATATATCATTTCCCATATTAGCTTGTCTTCAGCCCATTACAGAAACGGCAAATAAAAGCCGTTGGGAAGTGACACGCTAATTACTGTAGCACCATGGCAACGCTTACAGACCAGCCCTAGAATCGACTAGAACACCATGATCAAGCTATCTTTGTATATGTGTGTGTGTGCACGCGCGTGTGTGTGTGTGTGCGTGCATGCGTTTGTGTGCGTGCGGGTGAGTGTGTCATCGTATCTATCGGACCATGTAAATACTGCATGCTTTCGGCTTTATATTAATTAGATTCTATTCTGGGAGATCTTAATGGAATCAGACTTAAATAGGGACACTGTGGCACTCTCACACACACACACACACACACACACACACACATACACACACACACACACACACACACACACACACACACACACACACACACACACACACACAGAGCCTTTAAAGATAGTGTTAGTGTTTGAATATCTCAAGTGCTACTTCTGGAGTCTGCTTAATGGCTGCCTCTCCTCTCCAAGATAAGCAGTGTGGATGAGCTGACTGACAGAACTAATCAAGTTCCGTTTTGAAGCCACAGACGACCAGTTTTCATATTTTGCGAGTGAGAGAATGAAGGAAGGAGCGAGTTTTCACAAACAATGCCAATGACTTCATATCTTGCACACCCACTGAAAACATTAGACACACGCGCACACACACCCACACACTAACCTCAGCTCTGTGCTCTATCCAGGCAGAACACAAGACTCTTCACCAAACCTGCACCCCAACATTTCCTGTTGCCACTAACGACCAAGCATCAAGAGAAGGAGATGTGAGCAGCCACCTATGGGTACCTGTGTGTGTTTGTGTGTGTGTGGGCGGTGGTACCTCCACTGCGTGAGTATGTGTGTGTGTGTGTGTGTGCGTGTGTGTGGTGCAGGGCTTGAAGCAGGAAAAAATCGTGTAAAAATCATGTAAATTGAAAAAATCATGTAAAAATCATGTAAAAAAATCCCAAAAAAATGTAGAGAGCGGTGAGGATGGGCAGGGGGGGGGGTGGTATTCACTAGTTTAATTTTTACCCTATTCACCCCTATGGGCACTTAGAATGGGAAATAAGGATGTCAAATATCCCGCCATAAGATACATTTTAAAAAATGCCCCAATATCCGGATTTGTTCTAAACATATCTGTCAACATATGATTTTATAGCTTAGTCGCTGCACTTTAGAGAATCTTAACGTCCATATGCCTTTTTCCAAGTGAATTGATCGGTCAGCGGGCAGTGCTTCATACGTTTTGATCCATAATCTGGAACTTAACCTGCCCCGGAGCAGGTTAGCTCAGCAGCATAAGTTACCATAGCGATATAGCACGGTGAAAAGTGAACCACCTTCGCGGTACGAATAAACCAGGCTTGAACCTGAAGTTATCGCTCTAACCCTGTAATTCTGTTTCATAGTACAGGGCCCTGGCATCCATCCTCCTATGCTAGCTGCTAGCTAACGTCAGAGATTGTATATAGAGAATATTTGCTAATGTCAACTCGGAGCTTCCTCGAGTGTCGCACGCACCTGACTGAATGAGACTACGAAAACATGTTTAAGGCTAGCCTAGTGTCACCAGTCTCTCCTCTGGGAGAAGAGCCTGGTGTCTATTTACTTCACTGCCTTAAGCCCGCCCCTTCTTCCGGCTCGAGCCTGTAGAGCCCGCCTCCAACATCCGCTTGATTTATTTTTCCTTAACCGGTAGTTCTCCTCGCATCTTCTTTTACAATTTTCGTCGGTGTTGTGCCTGGTGATGCCATCGCGAATGTTATTTACTCAAAACTTCACCATGTGCTGCCTACACTAAAAACATTACAACAACTGTTCGTCTTCCGGTCCAGACCGGATGATTATGCGATGCGTCATCGCGCCTCCGCTCTAGACCGGCGAAACAACTGCGAACGAGACAGGCCCCAGACTAGTTTAAGGATCGCCCTACTCTGCCTCTGATTGGCTAGAACTCCTTGGTTACCTTGAGTAATGTGATTATACCATTGGTAGTTGGAACTATCCCTTCACTTTGCTATAAAACGACTAAATTTAATTTAAATGACTGTTAATCCGGAAATATGATAAAATATTAATGAGAAAAAAATATTCCTGCACCAGAATATTCCCACGCGGGAATTTCGGCACCGTGCCGGAGAACTTCAAGCCCTGGTGATGGTACCTCCGCAGTGAAAGTTAAATCACTCTGAGTGCTTCGGCAATCATGTACTGTACCATTGCCTCAAGCTATCCATGATTTACTGTAGGTGTGTGTGTGTTTATATGCATGCATGCAGTTTGTCTACCTGATGCCAAACAACAACACTGGATCAAGCGATGCCTAGAAACTGCTGGTAGAAACTTTTGTTTGTGTGATTGTCACAACTTTAAGCTTTTCATCATGAACCTCATGGAGGGACACACATACACACACACACACACACACACACACACGCACTCACATACACACACAAGCATGCTTGAGTGGATGAGGCTCTCACCTTGAACTGTCGATTCCCCCATGTAAAGAGCTGTCAGAGCTCAACTGATGTGTGTGTGTGTGTGTGTGTGTGTGTGTGTGTGCGCACATGCGTGTGTGTGCATAAGCTTCTTTATTGTTGGTGTGTTCCTGAAGCAACCCTTATTGTGTGCATTGTGTTTCCACAATCTGTGTGTGTGTGTGTGTTTGAGAGAAAGAGAGAGAGAGAGAGAGAGAGAGAGAGATAGAGAGAGAGTGCAGTAGTGTTGGTCCATGGGGGTAGGTGACAGGTGTCCCTTCGTCTTAGCTGTGCAATTTATCACCCTACTGGTGGTAGGGACCTTTGATCACCTGCATGCACACACACACACACACACACACCCACACGCACGCACGCACGCATACACACACACACACACACACACACACACACACACACACACACACACACACACACACACACACACACACACACACACACACAAACAAACACGGACACTGTCTCTGTCTCTCTCTTTTTCTCTCTCTCTCTCTCTCTCTCTCTCTCTCTCTCTCTCTCTTCTCTCTCTCTCTCTTTCCTCCAAACTCCTAACCCTATTTCTTGAAGAACCAGAACATTTCGCTACCGGGAGCATTTCCCCCGTAGATCGGGTCGTTTGGGCGTGCAGTATGTGAACACAGCAATCTCTCTCGGTTCCGGAACAAACCAAGCGGGCTGAGACCACGTGGAGAGAGGTCCGTCACAAACATGACCACGTAGGATAAACAGTGTGGTGTCGCAACAGTGCGAACAAACGTCTGATCTTCTTTGGAAGAGAAATTGTTGGGTGAATTAGGTCGTTGTATTCCTCCAGCGCGCGTCTTCTCCTACGGAGGTGTGTGGCAGCAGTGCGTCTTCTCCTGATCTTATGCAATAGCACATTGTTCTCTAGCCGTAGTCGTGATGGCTGCTCAAACGGGATATGTTGTCCATATACCGAACCCTAACTCTAACCCTTTATGAACCAGAGAAGACCAATCAACTCTATTATACACGCACGCCGCTGATACTCCATTTTCAATTACGGGCCGATCACCGGTGTCAGCGAAGAAAGGATTTCCTGAAATCCAAACTTCCCGCAAAATTTGGCCCAATCACAAAACGGTTTACAAGCGCGTGGTGAGGGCGTATCCAGAACCAGAGCAGACCCGGAGATCGTTTGCTTGCTTGTTTGCTTGTTTCTGTCCATATTGCCGTGTGAACATGAATCGAGCTAAGGTCCAAGTGTAACATTGTAACATCATTCCCTAGCTGTTTTTGAAATCATTCCCTCGTTCGCTCACTCCCTATTCCCTAGCTAGAGTTCCCCATATCGTGAACTACATAGGGAACGATTAAAATGTGTTCCCTTTTGGAACGTCATTGCGTCGGATAGCCATGGACGCAAGCAAGCAGTATCACGTAAACAAACCGAGCACTGATGGTTGAAATGTGCTCAGGTAGTATTCTGTTTCCATGTTCCAATGTTAAATCCCAAATAAATTGTTGAAATTCTAATGATGTGCAAGGGTGGTTTTGTCAACTATGGTGCTGTCTGCTATTAGCAGGCTGTACAGTTGCAAGACCGTGATTGCCAGTTAGCTCACGACAGCAGCTTCCAGAACATTAACGGTAGCTGTCGGTAGCTAAAGCAGTTAGCTAACATAATAACGATTCCTGTAAGTATTTTGATGTTGTTGGTTCAACTTCTGTTTCTCGGGCATAAACGGAGGGAAACTCAAACTTGCATTAGTAGCAAAACAGCTACAGGAATCATTGTAACATTAGCTAACTTCTTTAACCACATATAGCTACCGTCTTCTTCTTCACGTCTTCTCCTTCGGTAAAACATGACAGCGTTGCATTGTGGTATACGAGATAAATTGGTACATCTTCTGTTCACTAGAAATCAACGTGAATTGTGGTTATTTTGTAGTATATATATATATGTACTATATAGTGAATGAAATTAACCGTTGAGAATTCGAACACTAGAAAAAAATGGTGGACGCACTATATAGTGCACTATATAGGGAATAGGGAATGGTTTCGAACACAGCTCCTGAATTGGAACAAATTCAGGTATGACAGTGGCCTCAGATCTTTGACTGTTTTTTCTCCCTCTCTCGCTCTCTCTCTCTCTCCCCTTTTTTCTTCTCTTCAGAAGTCGTTTGTTGGCTCGCTGTTCCTCACCAGAGCACACAGGCTATAAACGCGTTGCCTCAGATATCATTATTTTTGGTTCGTTTCAATTAATTATAAAAAGCGTGGCGGGCAGATATTTTGGATCCCATTTCAGGCCCTAAATTGGTTTGTGAGCGTAAAAACCTTTACTGCACATACACCCTGCGGCAGCACACACACACTGGCGCTCGCACACACACACACACACACACCAACGCACACACACACGCACACTCGCACACACACCATTACACACTCACACACACACACACCCACCCACACAGCCACACACCCGCACACACTAGCACACACACCCACACAAGCACACACACACACACACACACACACACATGCGCGCAGTGATGTGGGTGGGATGAGGGGGATATAAAGCTTGAATAATTGTGTTGCAAAAGATCACAGTGTTTTACTAGGTGTCGACCAGTTCATCATGCGGCTTTTATGGGGTGGTAGGGATGCACGCACACACACGCACGCACGCACACACACACACACACACACACACACACACACACACACACACACACACACACACACACACACACACACACACACACACACAGTAAGAGTAATCTCAATGTTGTTGTAAAGGACAGGTGGGTTCACACAGACATGCACATTCCTTCCCCCTCTCCATGGCGACAGTACAGCATTCTCTATGGGGGGCAAAATCCTCAAACACCCCCCATCCCGCCCCCATCACCATTCAGCCAGCACCGAGACCCCTTAGGCTGGGCCATACCAAGTGAGCTCACAGGCTGGGCCATACCAAGTCAGCTCGCTGGGGGGTCGGATGAGGAGATGCCAGGGGACTAAGTAAGAAAGAGTCTGGCCTCAAACCGAAGCCTTCCCTACAATTTCTTGTTTCACTTCCTGTCTATTACTGTCTTCTCTCTCTCTCTCTCTTTCTCTCTCTCTCTCTCTCTCCCGACCCCCTCGTTTCCGTGACAGGGAGGATGGAGGGAGGCAGGGTGATGAATAGGCGGTGTCCGCTGCGGTTCTCCTCTCCTGTCGTTCGTTCGTTCGTTCTCTCCCTCCCTCTCTCCATCCCTCCATCCCTCCGGTCTCGGCTCAACGCTCCCTTGACCCAATGCAGTGTTCATTCTCTTCAGCAAAAACCGACCGCTCGAACGACACTTACACACGCACGCACACGCACACACACACACGCACGCACGCACACACACACACACACACACACACACACACATATCCGCACGTGAGCTAGATGATATGATTAAGCAAGAAGGCAAGCAACATATCAGGGCAGGGGTATGTTCACGTCAAAGGCACACGCGCACGCACGCACATGCACACACACACACACACACACACACACACACACACACACACACACACACTAAAGCCAGAGTCTATTAACGTCCACCATGCACATACCCTGGATGTTCATTTATTACTGCTCACCTGCTCCTTGTGTGTGTGGCGTGAGTGTGTATGTGAGTGTGTGTGTTAGAATGAAAGAAAGAAAGAAAGACAGAAAGAAAGAAAGAAAGAAAGAAAGAAAGAAAGAAAGATAGAAAATGAAAGAAAGAAAGAAAGATAGAGAAAAATCAAGAAAGAAAATGAATGAAAGAAAGAAAGAAAGAAAGAAAGAAAGAAAGAAAAAGAGAAAGAAAGAAAGAAAGAAAGAAAGAAAGAAAGAAAGAAAGAAAGAAAGAAAGAAAGAAAGAAAGAAAGAAAGAAAGAAAGAAAGAAAAAGAAAGAAAAAGGATTGCCCGCAGGGTTTTGAGGACGAGTGGTCAGTGGCTACAACAATGGTGATGGAGCACAGTCCTGGAGGAGTCCACCAGCGCTCCTATTCCCTCTGCCCTCTGGTGTTTCCCTCCCACAGAACCATCACCTCAGCAATGGCCAGGTTCCAAATAGCGCCTTAACACCGTGTCATTCACTCACTGCGTGGACTGACTATCCCCCAGAGGCTACATACTATACATGGAGGTATGGCCTGGATGAGGCATTGAAAGATAGCGACCCATTCATTCCAATGAAAGTTGCTCACCCAGCACTTATGCCAATAAGGTTTCTACATATCTTACCAAAGAGTTGTTTTATACTTTGAGTAATGCCCAGAAAAATGTTCATTCCCCATGCATGTCTACGGGAAAAATTATTTTTGGACGCATGGGGTCACGTGACTTGCAATACTGAGCCTGTCCACTACGCCAAAAATCGCCTCACGCTTACATTTATAAAGGTTGCGTGTGCAAATTGCGTTTTGTAACTGATGCTGTTTTCAACCAGCCACAGTTTTGTACAGGACTAATGTTCTACTCTCTGAGTGTCCCACTCAGCCACCACACCTCAATCTCCGCTACAAAGACTTCTACAGTATTTCACAATAGGAATCACTGTCATCGTCGTAATGAAGTCATCATTCATGAATGGATGAATAAGGCGGTTCACTGACCATTTAAAGGCATTTATGTGGCGTGTAGATTGCGGAATACGTGGTGCGCACATTTTCAGGTACATATGTGATTTATAAAGGGGATATTGTGTATGTGTGCGTGCGGAAGGGTTTCTAAATCTGTTTTTTTCTCGGTGCACGCCATTTCCGGGCTTTGCGCGCACGTATACTTTTAGTATCAGTTCTACACAATGTTTTGTAAATGAGACCCCTGGGGTCAGGTTTATAAACGTTGCGTGCGCACAAATCGGGCCCTGCTGCAGGGAATCCACTGCCAAATCATGCATGGCAACAACACAAAATAACAGATTTCACACATCGTAGAGAATGGGGAGATCTTAACTTTTGAGGAGATTAGGAAACGATATGACTTGAGTACGGGCTCTTTTCTACAGTACAATCAATTAAATCTGGCTCCCCCAAGGATATTTGAACTATAATTGTGAAATGGATACCAAATTAAGATCTCTTGCATTGGACAGGAAGATGGTTTCAGGTGTGTATAGGACATTACTGCACTCCTCCCCAAACCCCAATATCCAGACCCAATCACAATGGGAACAAGACTTGGGGGCTCCATTGACATTCACAGAGTAGAACCGGATCTGGAGGGGCTGGAGGGTTATATCTAAATCAGTTAGACTTGGAATTATTCAAATGAAAATCCTTCATATAGAGTATATCACACTCTCCAGGCTTCAAAAATGGGCCGTACCACCTCTGATCCCTGCTGGCATGGCTGTGGGTATGGGGGTACTTTGATTCATATTCTCTGTGACACTGTCCTGCAGTCAAGGTCTTTTGGAAAGAGGTGTACAACCTGGTTTCAGTTCAAATGTGTATAAACCTTTGGCCCTGTCCCGTGGCTGGTCTACTCACACATAGAACTGCAGAATTCAAGTCCAAAACAGAGAGGAAAACAGCAGGCTTCACCTTTTTGGCAGCTAAGAGAATTATTCTGTTGAATTGGAAGACTCTTAAAACAAATTGTTTTTCAATAGAAACATTGATAACTGAATTTCGTAGTCTACTTAGTATGGAACGTATAGCGGAGTGAAGTGATCCTGACCATAATTCTGACATGAACTGGGAATAAGAAGGTTATGTGTTTTAACTTGGTGCAGTGGCGATTAATAGTCTACTACCTGACACCTACAGTATTGTAGACATTATGTGAAGACGGCTGGATATGACAGTATATTTCTTTCTTTTTCTTTTTCTATGTTCTTCCAAATATTACCAATATAATAATAATATTATTATAAACATTATGACATTCCGAAGCCCTATTTCCTGTAGGCTAACTGCCCATCTACTGTAGCCCCCCCCCCCCCCCCCCCCCAATTATATGTTTTGATTGATTTGTAGTGTTACGTTTTTGTATTGTTTTTGCTCTGTTCTACATGGTTTTGTATTGTCTTGTTTTGGATCTGTTGTATGTTCAACCTTAAAAATTACAAAAAATATAAAATGAAAAAAACGGGCCCTGAAAGATGTGTAGGTCTACGCCCCCCTTCCATTCTCTCTACTCCCTAATTCCAGAGGTGCTCTCTAATGAACCCAGCTCTGTGGGGGAGAGGGTCCTCATCGTGGAGGATGGAGTTCGGTCCCAGACTTTACTGATAGACTGATTACTGATATTTTTCATGGGGGGCACCCCACATACTCTGCTCATCCCACGAATGCATGTTCCTTACAAATGGGGCACTATTTAAAAGGCACATAAACAGGAGTTCCAATGGTATACAATGTATTGCCAAGAAGCATTTATACAACAGAGTAAACATCTACCAAACACACATTTCATTTTGTTGTATGTTTATGTCATACAGTTTAATCAGGAATCATATTTAATTGGATCTGGAATTATTGAACAATATGTAAAAATAGTTTGTTTAATGATCACACAAATGTTATGTAATGTCATGTTATGACATTCTCAGAAACACAGAAAAAATTGTGTTTAAACTGATGCAATTTTCGACACCAGATGGTGGAAACAAAATTACTACTGATCCACATAGAAAGAAAATAAAGAACTTGTATTGGATTGAATTATTTGAAAGTTGTATTTGATTCACACAGGCCATACATTAGGACCAATCCCAAATAACAAAACAGAACTGTTTTCCTCCAAACATATTTAGATGCTATATAAATAAACTGTACTTACCTTTCCCCTTCTGTTTGCATTTTCCACATAATGCACTAGACTTTAGCTATTAGCTCAGTGAGTGAGTGTGTGTGTGTGTGTGTGTGTGTGTGTGTGTGTGTGTGTGTGTGTGTGTGTGTGTGTGAGTGTGTGTGTGTGTGTGTGTGTGTGAGTGAATGATGTTTAAGGGGGAGGGGGTATTTCCTACAGCCATTCAAGGAAGTCTGCCATGCGTAACCTGTTGTATAATTGAAGAGACTTGAGTGGCTGCTAATGATGCCTAGCCTGACTGGAGGCCCAAGTTATTAGCATTGTTTTTAGCTTAGTGTGCGGCTAATAGCTGGCCTCCAGGCTCGCTGGCCTCAGTCAGGATCGAACTGTGATTTCCCACAACACACCAAAGGCAAGCTATCTACTTCAAAGTTTAGGGCCGTGTCGGCAACCCACGCACACACACACGCGCGCACACACACACACACACACACACACACACACACACACACACACACGCACACACACATGCGTGCGCGCACACACACACACACACACACACACACACACACACACACACACACACACAGCAACACCTACCGGCAGACAAATGATCTCTTAACTCACACACGCACGCCGACACGCACTCATCCCTTGCCTCTTTTGTCTGGGTGGCCCGGGGCCTGGTTGGACTTGGTGAAAGGCGCTATTTATTTAGCTGACGAAAGTGGACTATTAGCCAGGAAGCGAAAGGGAACTTGCGCGGTACCCCCCTCCGCAGACTCTGCCCTGCAAACCCCAACGCGGGTCTCTTAAAGAGGACAGAGCGCTTGTGGGGGGGGGGGGGGGGGGGGAGGGGGTATGGGTAGGGAGGCGGGAAGACAAATGGCATCCTGGGAAATAGATTTGGAACAGATATGAGAAAACGTCGCAGCGCCCTCCACCTCTGACGGTACCCCCGAAAGGTTGGCTTTGATTGTGCTGTAAAACTGCATCTCCTCCTATGTTTCTCCTTCCCTAGGCCAGAGAATCCAATCTGCCGGGAGGGAGGGAGAGAGAGAGAGAGAGAGAGAGAGAGAGAGAGAGAGAGAGAGGCGGAACGAGCCGTAAAAACAAATGAATCAATTTGACCTGTGGATTTATTTATTTTCCGATCACAAAGAGAAGAAGAGAGAGAGAGAGGGGTGAGAGAGAGGTGAGAGCGAGGGGTTAGAAAAGGAGAGAGAGAGAGAGAGGGAAATACGCAGGTGAGAGAGGGAGAGAGTGTGGGAGAGAGAGGGAGGGAAAGGGAGAGAGAGAGAGAGAGGGGGAAGATGTGAGAGAGGTGAGGGAGAGAGAGAGACGAGGGAGAGGGAGAGAGAGCGAGGGAAAAAGAGTGAGCGAGATAGAGAGAGAGAGATAAAAAGCAGTATTAGCTGACGAGGCGCTAGGGTTTTTATTTACATAGTAGTCGGTGGGATGGCAGATAGAGTGTGTCCTATTCACCTCGCAGATGCTGACTGTCATAACCAATAAAACAGTGAAAGGGCAAACCGAGCCTACATCAACAGCACAGATCTGCGAGTGCGTGTGTGTGAGTGTGTGCGCGCGAGTGTGTGTGTGTGTGTGTGTTATATGACTCTATCCCTGAGCTCTTTACACCCCCCATTACTGGGAGAGTCAGCAGACATAAAGCACGACACGCCGTCTCACTCTGTGGAATAAGGAATGAAAGGTCGCGGAGTGTATGTGTGTGTGTGTTTTGGGTGGACAGTGGGTTGATATGTGTGCGTGGCGTGTGTGTGTGTGTGTTTGCATGGATGTGCGAGCCACATCCGACTGACCGATCCGCTCACCCTGACCTTTAGGCCTGCAGCGTTGCGTCACTGTGACGCCGCTCAACTTCACAAACACAGACGCAACCTACCCAGAGAGCCTGTCTCTCTCTGTTCATCAACCTACCCAGAGAGCCTGTCTCTCTCTGTTCATCAACCTACCCAGAGAGCCTGTCTCTCTCTGTTCATCAACCTACCAGAGAGGCCTGTCTCTCTCTGTTCATCAACCT
>NC_140253.1:8647348-8649848 GCF_949987555.1 Borostomias antarcticus
GCTAATATGGATGACGCACATGTTTTTTTTTCCCCTCTGAATAATAACAAGTAACTTCGGATAGAAAAAATATCTGTTTCCAAGGCATTATCTGTGCCTTTCCGAATACTGTATCTGTATTGGGGGATACCCCTACCCGTTAAACTACATTACCCATAACCTTTAAACTATACTACCCGTAAAACTTTAGTGCACACACCCATACCCTTTAAACTAAACTATAATACCCATACCATTTAAACTAAACTACAGTGTCAATGTCCTTTAAACTACACTACCCCTTAAACTATAGCATGCACACCCTTGAAACTACACTACCCATACCCTTTAAAACTACAGTACGCACAGCCTTTAAACAGTAAACAGTACCCATACCCTTTCAACTAAAATACAGTGCCCATACCCTTTAAACTACACTACCCTTTAAACTACATTTCCTACAGTATACCCTTAAAACTACATGACCCTTTAAACTACACTACCCTGTAAACTACAGTGCCCATACCCTTTAAACTATATGACCCTTTACACAACCCATACCCTTTCAACTACACTATAAACTCCACCTTGGCCTATCTCCCTGGAATGAGAATATTACTTTTGTGATGACTCTACTGTGTGCTTGTGTGGGACTTCTGTTGCTCACATCTCAAACCATGTACTGTAACACACACACACACACACACAAACACACATGCACACACACACACACACACACACACACACACACACACACACACACACACGTTAATAATACATGAGGTCTTGGAACATCAGGTGCTTATTGAATTAGGATGCAAAGTGTGCCGACACTAACATAATTTAAAGGGTGTATGTGATGATGTGTGTGTGCATGTGGGCGTGTGTGTATGTGTGTGTGTGTATGTGTGTGTATTGAGTTAAGATGTAAAGCACACTGTTGTGAGGGAGACAGGGGATTAGATTAGAGAGTGGTGTAAATCTGTCAACATGGGGATGTCTTGAGCACCATTAGATTACACCTAATAGAGCTGTGCGTGTGTGTTTGTGTGTGTGTGTGTGTGTGCGAGTGTGTGTGTGCGTGTGTGTGTGTGTCGGGGGGGGTGGGGGCGCGTGCGTGTGCATGCGCGTGTCTGGCAGGGGATATGAATCTCTGACTCTGGCATCGACTGTTCAGGCCTCATAAATGGGTCCTGAGTCACTCTCTGAGCTCTGTGATCGATTAGACCGACCTTCCTGAGATCTTGGGATATGTGTGCATGGATTTATGGATGGATGGGCGGATGGCTGATAGATGGGGAAGGAAGGGGGGAAGGTGAAAATAGAAAAATGAAGAGGAAGAAAGAGAGCGAGGGAGGGGGGGACGGAGGGTGACTCTCTCTCTCTCTCTCTCTCTCTCTATCTCTCTCTCTCTCTCTCTGTCTCTCTCTCTCTATCTCTCTCTCCCTGTCTCCTGACTGCTGGTTCAGCCTTCCTTTCAAATTAGAACACTGTCTTCACTCGAGAATGTGACATTTCCTCCGAGCCGGGGAGAGATGGA
The DNA here is from genome assembly GCF_949987555.1 of Borostomias antarcticus. Lineage (NCBI taxonomy): Eukaryota > Metazoa > Chordata > Actinopteri > Stomiiformes > Stomiidae > Borostomias > Borostomias antarcticus. Next base: position 8,648,868 of record NC_140253.1, read on the forward strand.
GGCGCGGCACATGGGTCGGGGGGGGGGGGGGTAGGAACATGGAGGAAGAAGACAATAGATTTTAAGAAAGGGATTAGGACGGAGTGTTTTAGATAGAGGAAGAAGAGGAGGGAGGAGTGTTTTAGATAGAAGAAGAGGAGGATGAGGAGGGAGGAGTGTTTTAGATAGAAGAAGAGGGGGTTCGCCCTCTAGAGGCACTGACCTTCATTAACACTCATTGTGTGTGTGTGTGTGTGTCTTTGTGTGTGTGTGTGTGTGTATGAGTGCATGTGTGCATACATGAGAGTGCAATCACGTGCATGTATGTGCGTGTGTGTGTGAGTGTGTGTGTGTGAGAGAGAGAGAGAGAGAGAGAGAGTGTGTGAGAGAGAGAGTGAGTGAGAGTGTGACCGTAGCTAAGGCCCATTACAGAGCTTTTGTGAAGGAGCCAGGAGAGTAATGAAGCCATTAAAATAGGTGAGAGGGACTTCCTCAGTATCGCCACCGAGAGACTCTGCCAAACCTCTGAGACATGGAGAATATTACTACATGAAGAATGCTGAACATTAGACTGGAAATTGGGGAGACTTGAGGATTCTAGATCATGAGGCTGGAGGATACAATATACAATGAAATATGAAAATCCAATAAAGAAATTGAAATGTGTGTGTGTGTGTGTGTGTGTGTGTGTGTGTGTGTGTGTGTGTGAAGCATGTGCAGTATAGGTCAGTCTCATACTGTATGCATCAAACAGATTGAGACATGGATGGCGGTGATCAGAGTTATGGATCGTACGTGATAGGTCAGGGAAAACTGCTGATTGGCCCTTTAAATGCTGGCTGGCCTGGATTCTGATTTGATTCCCCCCCCCCTCTCTATCTCTCTCTCTCTCTATCTCTCTCTCCATCTCTATCTCACTTTCTCTCTCCCTCTGTCACTCTCGCTGTCTTCCCCCTCTTTCTCCCTCTCCCTGCCCCGTTCTCTCCGTCCATCTTTCTCCCT
>NC_140253.1:8672348-8685255 GCF_949987555.1 Borostomias antarcticus
AAGGAAGATGTATCCTAAATGAAGATCACCATGTTTGATAATCCATCATAATATCATTGATTCAGAGGACGGCAGCGTTTCTAATCTACCCTGATTTCAAACGCAGGATGTGCAGGCCTTTAGGTGGTAGCCATGGTAACTCAAGGACGTTTGAAGTAAGTACAGCCTACCTCCATCCTTAGTCTAAGCTGACATTTGAAAATGGTTTGAATTGCTTTGAAACGCGGTGGTGAGCTACCTTTAGAACCTTCAGTCCGGTTCAGTCAGGCTGACATGCATTCTGAAAACCAGAGCTGAAGAATGCTTTGATGGTCACAGTGAAGTCTCTGTGTTCTGAATCGATCTGTAGTTGTATCTAGCTGTGTTTGAAGTCCTAATTGAGCATGATGTTTTTATACACATTCCCTTGTGCGTCCACATGGGCTACATGTAGTGATGAATGAAAACATGTTGAGGCTGCTGAGCAAAGTTTGATGAGAGCGTTGTCAGGGCCAACACGCAGTAATGTGGTCACATCTTTGCTGCAGCAAGTGATCCTTTTTTAACTCAAATACCAAAACACCAAACTTGTCTATGGATGTAATATTGAAAATGGCATTTCCACAAACGTAAAATTGTTCTGAGTTTATTTTATAATCTATCCAACATTAACAGGGTCACATACAGAGAGAGAGAGTGGGGAGGGGGGAGGGAGAGAGAGAGAGAGAGGGGTGGGGGGGGGAGAGAGAGAGAGAGAGAGGGGTGGGGGGGGAGAGAGAGAGAGAGAGAGGGGTGGGGGGGAGAGAGAGAGGGGGGTGGGGGGTGGGGGGGGGGAGAGAGGGGGGTCGGGGGGGAGAGAGAGAGAAATGTGCTCCTCCTCTAAACCTTGACATAGTTCTGGTTAAGGGAGGTGTATAAAAACAGAAAGCACCCAACTGGAACGGAAGCTTGAGAGCCTTGCTGATCAGCGTGGAGAATGTACAGGTCTTCAAGGTCAACAAGATTGAGAAAGCAATTGTTTCTGTGGTCGTCCTCCTGTTCCATCTACCATGCTGTGTTCAGGATAGAGATGAAATGCTACTCCACGGACAAAGAAACTGAAAAGCTGTACACACTACATGCACGTACACATGCTGTGCACCTCCATCTTGGGCTAGACGTCTAGTGTTGTCTGCAAATTAATTTGTACAGCACCATATTAACCTGGAATGCTGCTGTCCTCCTGGTTTGCATGCATATAATCTGTCAATGCCCACAAATCAAAGTAAGGAGGATCCGGAAAGAAACGCGTCGCTTAACACTATGCAACCAAAAATCACAGTCTTCTCAGTTTTAATGAGACACAATTCCTCGTTCATGCCAAGCATACATCAATTGTAAGCATTGTTCATGCTTATACTATCATAATGACAGAGAATTCTAGGCTTTTATCATCAGATAGCCTATTAACCTGCCTTTCTTTTGTTGTTAGATGCGGGGACTGTTGCTGCTCATGGCGATTAGGCTCCATTATCTTGGTGATTCTACAATGCGCTGATCTGAAACCACAATACCAGATGTTAATTAAGAAGAAAATTTCGAAACGTGCAAGACACCAGATGGTCCAGAAAATAGCAAAAAAAAACATTACTGAAGGCCTGATAACAGATAAGGTTACCGCTGAGGTAAAGACTGTTAATATCGACTGGCGGGAAGAAAACAATGAACCAGAGTCCATCCTGAACTGACCCCTACTGCAGCAAGTGATCCAGCTGGTCCATCTACTGCAGCGACTGATCTGGCCGCCATTTCTCCTGCTGCAAGGGTTCCACAGTGGAACTTCCACTAGGTCCATACGGCAGCAAGGGAACCAGCAGCCCTTATCTCCTGCAGTAAGGGTTCCTTCAGGTCCATCTACTGAAGGAGATGAAACATCAGATCCGTTGCTTTAAAGTCAGAAACCCCACAATAGCCTGCAAGAATCTTGACTGATTGCTTATCGGTACAACCTGGGTTGCAACATGGATTGATGTAATAAGTGAGGAACGTTTAGTTAGATTGGTTAGATTCTTTATTGTCATTGTCATTTCCACAACAACGAAATTGAAGTGCATCATCTGCAGTGCAAAATTTAAAAGACATCCAGAGAATAACGTTTGATCACGTAATCATTTCAAAAGACAAATGTTCTGTGTACAGAGACCTGAGGAAGATCCTAACTGATTGAAATGTTGTCAGTCATACTAAAGTAAGTTCTAGTTTGCAAGCTATCAGTGTGGGATCTCTTCTTTCACTCAGTCACTGCTCTCCTCACCTGCTACCCAAGGACATCGGTCCCAGAGTGTAGAAGGTATTTTTTCATAAAAGACAATTTTTGAAATATTCTAGCTAGCATTTTTTTATATATTATTTAGAAAAGGTATTTCTTGTCTCTGTAGGATTCGATTAAATTGATTTGTTATAGCTGCTAGAAATGATCAGACTCTGTTAAAATTCATTTTTGTGTTATACAAATAAACTTTCCTCTGCATCAACACTACACTTACATTACACTATACCTGTATATGACTCATTCTGCTTGGGCCTCGGCGTCCTTTGCGGTATCATGTCCTGCTGGGGTGCATCTCTTCTCTTTCTTGGGTTGCTGTGTCCACCTTTACATTCTGATCCTCTTCGGTAGACACTGCATCCATGCGTTCATGAAGTACAATAGCTCAGTGTGAGTGTGATAACTCAGTGGGCAAATGCTTGCACTTGCCAACCCTGCTCTGTGTAGAAATGTGGGTTAATATCTGGCAGTGGCCATGTCCTAAAATTAGTATTATAAGTATGGTAATAGGGAATCAGGTGTAAGTAGGATGGACAAGCACTTGGGTCTAGAGCTGTTGGATAGCTCAGTGGGCTAATGGGCTCCCCAGCCCCTGGGGGGGGTTGGGGAGAGAGGGGTAGAGTGGGGGCGCTGGCCCCCCAGGAAAAGTGGGGAGGAAAGGAGGGGGTATTGGAGGAGGGTAGGAGCTCAATTAAGTTTTTGCTTTTCTGAAAATCTCCAAATTCAAAAGCTGCAGCGTAAAAATGTATGAGTAAGATTCAGCAAGGTTTCAGATGCAGTAGAAAACTTTTTCCTCCCCCTTACTTACCTACCCTCCTCCAACACCCCCTCCTTTCCTGGGGGGCCAGCACCCCCACTCTACCCCGTTAGACACAGGCACTGCCAGATGTGAACCCGCATCTCAACACACAACAGGGTTGAGACATCATTGCATTAGTCCACTGAGATACCTGTCAGCTCTGGAAACAAGTGCTTGTTCATCATACTTATACCTCACACCCTTCTAAGAGTCAGAACAATCACTTTTGGACATACTAGTAGCCACTGCAAGATTTGAACCCATGTCTCAACACACACAGCAGGTTTGGTACATCACTGCGTTAGCCCACTTAGCTACGCATGAGCTCAAAAATTGCCTGCTCGTCCATCACACTTACACCTCATTCTAACATTTAGACTAGTAGGGACTGTGAGATATGAACCCACATATCAACACACACAGCAGGTTTACCATACTTATAATAATAACATAACTCCAGGATACGGGCACTACCTTATTTGAACCCACTTCTCAATGAAGGAAGCAGGTTTGTCAACTGCCAGGATTGTCCCATTGAGCTATCCATGAGGACTGCAAGGGAGTCCCCATCCAACATACCTGATTCCACACTAGCAAAGTTAAATCAGTTACTGTATGTCTTAGGCTACTGCTGGATTTGAACCCATATTATATGGGAGGTTCAGCAACTGCACTATCGGTGTAAAGCAGGTTTTTCATTATATTAATCCATCACTCCAGACCAATAGCGTTATAATGACAAGAAGGTGGGAATCAAACCCTCATTACAATGCACACATGGCAGGTGTGGGAACTGTCTGCATTAGCACATTGAGCTAACTGTGGGCTCTAGAATCACCAGTTTTTTTGTTTTTTAAATCATATTAAACCATCATTCCAGAACAGTAGTGATAACAACAACGTGGTGAAGAACTGCTCATGAGTCAAAGAACTGAAGCTAATACATTAACTAGAAACCTTTATATCTTTGTTATCTCATGTTATCATTATAACTCTATTGTTCTGGAATGATGGATTAATATGATTAAGAACTGCTGCAGCATGGGCTCACAGATGGCTCGCTGGGCTAATGCTAATGCTGGCAGTTGTCACACCTGCCATGTGTGCCTTGTAATAAGGGTTTGTTCCTGACCATGTCATTATAACTCTGTTGGTCTGGAGTGATGGATTAATACAATTAAAAACCTGTTCAAAGAGAGCTCAAATAGCTCATCTACTAATAGCTCAATGCGCTAATGCAGTTGCTGAGCCTCCCATGTGACATTGTGGCATGGGTTCAAACCCAGCAGTGCCCTGAGCAAAATGTTATTGTTGTATCTATCTAAAGCTGAATGGACTCCTCATTCTAGCGAAGAGACAACATTCAAAAAGAAAGAATGTCCCAGTCAGTATTAGAACTGGTGACTCCAGTATTTGAAGTGCTGTGCTGTGCTGTGCTGTGCTCTACCATTGACCTTATTCACACAGCGGCCATTTGGTCCAGTCTGTAGTATAGTAATCAGGTGGGACTGTGTCCGTTGTCTCCAATGTTAAAAGGTCAAAATAGTAAAAACAACAGGCAGAATACACTATCCGAATTACAATCTCATCATAACCAGACTCTGATTGTTTTTCATGGTCATTGTTTTCGCGTTTGGAAATATAGTGTATGTAAGTGAATGAGTATCAGCCAGGAGGTAGTGACTGTCCTCTCAAAATATTGGTGGGAACCTGTCCCTACCGCCCTAATGCAATTCTAGGCCCATGCTGTCAAATACTGAGAATATAAATAGTTTTGATAACTGGAGGCAGAATCTGTTATTCACACTGTCATTGGAAGATAACTTTGCTCTTTTTCTGGCCGAGGGGGTCTCTAAACCAAATACCTGTCACAGAATTCAAGAATGATGGTGACGCTGTCCCTGCTGCTCGACCATGCACTGCACAGAAGGTCAGCTCTCTTGAGCTCATGCTTATGCAAATTGCCAACTATTGCCCTATTATTCAAAGAGGCACCATGGTTTAAAAAATTGGGATCATATGGCAAATAATAAAGCAACACAATAATAAAGCAAGGCTGACCAGTATGCCTCAAGAACAATAAACTGCACCCCTAGGCATGGGTTTAGAGTTCGCATTCACCGAGGTTACGGTAGGATCCAATTCTACATCCTGCATTCACGTAAGGGGAATATACCATTCACAGATTACTAGTTCCTCTAGGCCTCAGTTTAATATCACAAGCCATAGGCTAGCAGGGCTAATGTAACAATTGGTGCTTGTGGAATGTGGGTCAGACTCGATACACAGAGGCGTGATGATGAGGATACTTATTGTTTTTGTTTACCTTTACTCCCCCAGGGAGGCCCCCTGAGCCCAAGTCTCATTTTCATTGGCGCCCAGGTGGCTTACGATGTCCCTCCCAAGCTACTCCGGGCCGTAGAGACCATGACCACGGGTACAAAAGCCAAGGTGGTGACCCCAGAAGGCCACCAGTTTGACCTCCTGGTGGTGGGACAACCCTCGCTCCTTCCTCTTCACCATCGTCCTGGACTACACACTCAGGCAGGGGTTGGGAGCGAGGAATTCGGCCTGGCTATCCCGCTGTTAGTCCTAATGGATCTGGACAACGTGGATGACATCAGCCTGCTCTCCGACCACATGGAGCCGGCGCAGGAGCCGAGTGCAGAGTGGAGGCGAGTGTGTCAAAGCTGGCCTCAGGCCAAGGAAATGCCAGGAAACCAAGGTTATGGTAAATGGACTGCACTTATATAGCGCTTTCATCCAAAGTGCCTCTCATTCGCCCATTCACACACCCATTCACACACACATTCACACACACATTCACACACACATTCACACACATTCACACACACGTTCACACACACATTCACACACACATTCACACACACATTCACACACACGTTCACACACACGTTCACACACACATTCACACAGAAATGGCGGCGAACTGCTATTCCAGGTGCCAGCCTGCTCGTTGGGAGCAATTTGTGACCATCCACCTCTAATGACACCAGGAGGCACTGCTCTAAAGGAAGTCAACCACTTCAAATGGGCGCATGGGTCAACTCGTCCGAGCAAGACCTCAAAGTGAGGAAGGTGCTTGCATGGAAGGCTCTGAACGGCATGGCCATTGTGCGTGGAAAAATTCAACCTCCCCCGACAAATCAAGCTCAATCAAGCTTCCATGTGACGGTAGAGTCCGTTCTCCTACATGGCTGTGAATGCTGGATCTTTAGGCCCACGCTGCAGAAGTCCCTAGATGGGTGCTACACCAGAATGATACTAAACATCAACCAGAATGAGAAAATAGCAGCCAGGAGAATGAGGCTGGCTGGTCACTGCCAGAGACACCAGGAGCTGCCAGCCAGCAAACTGGTGTTGAGGGAGCCAACGCACGGGCGTCGATTACAAGGGTGTCCCACACTAACATACCGCATGTGGACATGCAACAATACAGGGCGGAGAGCACTGGTGAGCTAGCCGGATAATTATAGGACCTCAAGGGTCTTTTATTTGCCACACGGCAGTGATATCACCAATACACACGTGAATGAGCGGCGACACACTACACACAACACACACACACGTACACACACACACACACACACGTGCATCTGTGGTCGTTCGTGGAATTTATCCTATGTATGGCGTTTTTTTTTCAGACCAAATTTATTTTTTTGTCTACAATCTTCATGAACATTCACAGGTATGTAGTACAAGCAATTCTGATCAGAGATCTGCCACCCAGGGGTGTCTAGTCCATTACTAGGCTGAGCAGTGAACAATTTAATTATTTCCACCTGAAAAAAACCATAAGGGGTATGTATGCCGTTTTTTTTTCAGACCATGCATTTCTCCCATCCAAGCTGTCCTCCAGGGGCAGCCAGGAGCAGTGGGCAGCCTCATCAGCGGCGCCCGGGGACCAAGTGCTCAGTCTAAGGCCTGGTCAGGAACAGGACTGAAGAGCATCCGTTCTTCTGGAACCCAGGTGAGCACGGGGAGAACATGCAAACTCTGCATGGAAGACTGGGATGACTGGAAATGGCACAGTAGAGCGAGAGAGAGAGAGAGAGAGAGAGAGAGAGAGAGAGAGAGAGAGAGAGAGAGAGAGAGGTTCAGAAGGTAATGGTTAGTAGTATGTGTTGTGTATGGGGAGTTGATACCAGACTGTGGTGTTGGGAGGGCTGATACCAGACTGTGGTATTGGGGTAGTGATACCAGACTGTGGTGTTGGGGTAGTGATACCAGACTGTGGTGTTGGGGCGGTGATACCAGACTGTGATATTGGGGTAGTGATACCAGACTGTGGTGTTGGGGCGGTGATACCAGCTAAACATGCATTAACAACAGACACAAAACAATACCAGACATTCAAGACTGCATTAAAAGCACGTCCCTGAGGACAGCTGACAACATCCTCCCATGGCGCCTGAGAGCGCCGTTGGACGCGGTAACTGGAGTCCCCGGCTAATGGCTCCTCCAAACTGACAATAACACCCAGTGGCTTCTTAAATACAAACGAGATCTCCACCTGTATAGATCATATTTACTGTAGAGTCACTTCTGTTACTCAAGCACGAGTCCAAGATCAAATGTTTGTATTTACTGTATATTTACTCCTGTTTTTGATAGTTGTACTTCTCAAAATGTAGTATTTATTTTATTTATTCTATGCATATGTGTGCTGTAATATTTTCCAATGACATAGCTAATACTATTAAACATTTTCCAGGAGCTCATTGAGAGAGGTCAGGGGAGATTTTTTTTACAGTTCTCCTATATTGGCTCAAAAGGGTAAACTGGTTTCTCTCTCACTCCTTTCTGTAAAGTGCATTGTGTTGTCTTTGTGTTTGAAATGTAGCCTGGAAGCCAGACTTTCTCACTTTTTTTTTGCGAGGAAGTCTGGATTCCAGGCTATATCAATGCACTATATGCTGTTTAGTCAATCAAATGGCTGTTTGATTTGATTTGATGAAATCTGGCAGCTTCTTTAGACGTCTTAGGCAGGGATGTGTGGAGAGTATTTTGTTGAAGCAAACACTCACACATCCAGCCTAACTTGGACACTAAGACTGGCAGTCTTATCTGACAGTAGATTATCCTAGAATCTAGAACAATTATGTGGTTTTATTTGATGGGTGAGGAGCTACTGTTCAACTTATGCGAACTGAAATCAGCCATGTTGAGATTTGTGTAATGTAGAGATTTTACCACTAGGTGGTGGTCTTCTCTCAGGTCTGATTTCATAAAACATGAAAGGAACTGTATTCAAAATGTCACAATTTTTCATAATCCATCATATGTATCATTGATGCAATGAGGACGGCAGTATTTCTAATCTACTGTGATTTAAAACTTGGGATGTGCAGGCCTTCGAGTAGTGAGCTGTGGAAACAAGAACGTTTGAAGTACAGACTTCCTCCATCCCTAAGCTGACACTTGAAAATGTTTTGAAATACTGTGAAACATGGTGTGCTACCTTTAGTACTGACTTCAGTCAAGTTCACTCAGGCTGACATGTATTCTGCAAACCAGGTAAAGTGCATTTGAGGAGTCTATTTCATGGTCACAGTAAAGGCTTTCGGTATTCATTCAAACAACTATTAGTCCCACTAGGGGCAATTGGTTTAGAACAGCACGTTGCACAGAAAAACAGAAAAAACATCTCACCACATACAATCATCATCATCAACAACAACAACAACAACAACAACCACAACAATTACACCAGGGGCTGAGATGATTCGGTTATCTTGGGCACCTTGAGAATAACACAATACTGTTTATCAATCAAAGAAAACCTTAGAAGCACTAAAGCCTACAGTGCATCGCTAGCCTATCAGAGCACAGCGAGTTGAACAGTCTGACCACAGAAGGGATGAAGGATTTGGGATAGCGGTCTGTTCTACAGTCAGGCGAGGCATAGCGCCGCCCTGGTGGCAGCAGAGATAATTCACCCGCCAGAACGTGACCGGGAGACGCTAAAATGCTTCCCGCCTTCCGGAAAACTGGTTGGTTACAGAAGGAATTTAGGTCTCTCTGTTTCACTCCAGTTATCTTAGAACAGATTCTTACAATTCAATAACTTAAGAGCCTCTCAATAAAGGATTGGTAAAAACGACATAAGATAACAGGCCTAACAGAGAAGGAGTTAAGTTTGCAGAAAAGGTGGATTCTCTATTGCCCCCGTTTCACAATAGGCTGAGTGTTCACATCAAATGTAAGATGATCATCAAAGATGGTACCCAAGTATTTGTATGATGAAACAATTTTCACATTTCCCTTGTGTATGGGGCACTCTGCAACAACATCTCTGCTCCATCTAAAATCAATGATCAGTTATTTGGTTTTAGATACACCTAAATCCAAAAAGTTATCACACCAAGAAATAAAATCAGTGAGAGCATTCCCAAGATCAGGTTCTGAACGTCTGAGAAGGGATGGCGGACAGGTGACAACATCCTCCCACGGCGCCTGGGAGCGGCGTTGGACGCGGTAACTGGAGTCCCCGGCTAATGGCTCCTCCAAACTAACAATAACACCCAGTGGCTTCTTAAATACAAACGAGATCTCCACTTTGTATAGATCATATTTACTTAATCGCTTCTGTTATTCGAGCACGAGTCCAAGATCATGAATGAACATTTGCTTGTTTTATTGCTTCAGAAATCGACCGCAGACAATGTCCAGAGACTGGAGGACCAGAGGAAGGAGCAGAAGAGCAGAGGACCCTGACCTGGGTCTGGGCTGCTGGCTCCCGAAGGTGGAGTCACCCCAAATACTCTCCCTCTCATGTCTCCTTTGACCTCCATCTGAAAATGGGAGGGAAAACAATGTGTCTGTCTGCTTTCTCTCAATCTCACCCTCCGGCGTTGGGGTCACGATTCATTTCCTTGGCAACTGTCGTTTAGGAGTTGTGTGTACGCATCCGGGTGAGTGTTCATGTGCGTTTGTGTGTGTGTTGTCAACATAAAGGCCTATTTGTCCCGAGCACAGCTCTTAACTGTCTGTCAGGTCAACATCTACTGTTTGTCTAGCAAACAGAGACGACACAGAAAATGGTTCTCATTCCTGCTAGCATTGTTTGACACACCCATGCTAAGTGCTCTGTGTGTGTGTATGAGGGAGAGGGAGAGAAAGCTTATGTGTGTGTGTGTGTGTGTGCGTGTAAGAGAGAGAGAGAGAGAGAGAGAGAGAGGCCATTCCTGTAGACATTGTTTGACATGCTAATGCTAAGTGTTGGGGTACAGAGAGAACTGAGTCTCCTGTTGTTCAGAGTAACCTTAGGCACTAACCTTCAGGATGCGTGGGAAAGACAGGCATTTCACACACACACACACACACACACACACACACACACACACACACACACACACACACACACACACACACACACACATACAGTACACACACACGTCTGTGGGAATAGAGGTAAAAACATCACTTATTTGTGTGATGACAATTCGTAGGGGACGTTGACCTTTCCTCTTTAACCTGTGTTCTACGAAATGTGCCCTAACATAGTTAATATGTCACACTTACATGTAACAACCAGGTTTGAATTAAAATAGTATGTTATGTAGAATAATACAATAATACTCTAAGACATATGTTACTCGAATCACTCATGTTTTGAATAGTCAAAATTAGAGGACTGAGACCAATCAAAGAAACACAAACGTATTTACAAAGGCATAGTTTATGAGGTGACGATAGATTCACTCATCACATTTACAGTAACCTCTAAATTAGAAGGTAGTTTAGCATCTCTGTCCTTAAGTATGTGTCTCCAAATCAAATCTGTAAGATCTCCTTTCCCTGTCCAAACCACAACAACACTGCATGTAATCAACCAAAAATATATCTAAAGAATCAAAAACAAATGTGTTATTTGAATCGGTGGTACTATTCTTCAAATGGGAAACACATTGAGAACAATCCCATACGCTAGCGCTTAGCACCCTAGTAACACTGTAACGGTCACTAATACTGGTGGGTTTGAAATCAATGTACAGTAAGCACAAGTAGAGAACATGCAAAAAAAAAACTTTTTACAAAGAATATCATACTAGGAACATATAAATAACATGAAAATATTGATACTACAAAGTTTCAGACACAAATTTCCATTGGAGGATTTTGGGAGGAGTTACTAAATGTTAAATAGCTACGATATTTAAGCTATGACATTTAGCTCAAACAAGGCTTTTTTGTGCAAGTCTGCAACTTATGTCAAGTGTTTTGTCGGGTTTTTGAGTCATCACATCATGTGGACTGGTGGGTGTGTGTGTGTGTGTGTGTGTGTGTGGTGCGTGCGTGTGTGTGCGTGTGTGTGTGCGTGACATCATCCTTGCTGTGGTCCCTTTCGCACCTCCAAAGTTATCCTTTGCTGAACTCTTAGACAGCTACACATTTCAACGGGATTCCCAACAGAAGTGACAGATCAATCGCTAGCCGAAACAAACAGCTGTTGTGTTTAGCATGTGCTAGCTGTCTCCAGCTCCTAACAAATTGAAGCGATCCATTATGATTGAAACTGTTCAAATTCTCATAACCGAAGAGTTGGATATAAACAAGTGCTGGGTATATATTTTGGGTAGATAACGAATGGAGTAGACGGAATTCTGTGCTAAACCCACAATATTAAAGTTTACAATGGTCAACAAAGCCATCGTCCCATTGGTCAGTCCCACTGGCGGCCCTGTCATCGGCCAGTCAAATCACAGCGCCCCACTGAAGTCACTTGTGATTGGACAATATCCGATACTAGTGTCTTTGGCTGATCTCGATCACGTCAGTCCGTCGGCGTCTTCCGTAGGCTACCCTCGCTCCTTGTCCCCGTCTCGCCCAATCACCTTGCGTATCCAGGGCTCGAAGGCGGACACTTTGGTGTAGACGCCCGGCGAGTGTTGCGTCCGGCAGGGGTGACCCCAGGACGTGACCCCGTAGACCACCCAGCCCCCACCCGGGCGCTCGCACACCAGCGGGCCGCCGCTGTCGCCGCGGCAACTGTCCACGCGGCGCTCCGACTGGTCAACGCTGCCGGCGCAGAGCATGCGGCTGGTGAAGGCGCCGTGGTAACGCTGTTGGGCAGTGGCGACGCGGGAGGAGAGAGAGGCGGGCCTGCTGGAGGGTCTTGGAGTAGGACCGCCCTGAGAGAGAGAGAGAGAGAGAGAGAGAGAGAGGAGGGGGGGAGAGAGGGGGGGAGAGAGAGAGAGAGAGAGAGAGAGAGAGAGGGATAGAGACAGAGAGAGAGGGAGAGAGAGAGAGAGAGGGGGGGGCGGGGGGGGGGAGAAGAGAGAGAGAGAGAGAGTGATAGAGACAGAGAGAGAGAGAGAGGGAGAGAGAGAGAGAGAGAGAGAGAGAGAGGGAGTGGGGGTGAGGGGGGGGAGAGAGAGAGAGAGAGAGAGTGATAGAGACAGAGAGAGAGGGAGAGAGAGGGAGAGAAAGAAAGAGAGGGAGAGAGGGATAGAGAGAGAGAGAGGACAGAGAGAGATACAGTATGAGGTCACACCTTATCTTTATCTTTGTCTTGTGTCGTCTAATTGGTAAATTGTGTATTGTAATTATATGTAACTTTCGAGCACATCACAGAGCCGCCACGGAACATTTCTTTGTGATTGTACACCATATATATGCATATGAGAAATAAAGATCTGAATCTGGATCATAGTCTTCAAGATAAGTTAAGTTGACACTGCCATTACAAAACACACGCACACGCACACCACACACACACACACACACAACACCCATACTTCTTTCCAAACACACATACTGTAGCTGACTAACTCTGAAACAAAGGTCCCTGAAGGACA
>NC_140253.1:8685455-8687955 GCF_949987555.1 Borostomias antarcticus
ACACACACACACACAGGCCCTCACCGGTGTCACCCCAGCCGGTGATGTGGCAGTTCCTGGCCTGCTTCAGCACCCTCTCCTTCCTCAGCGGCAGGCAGGCCGGCAGAACGTGGCGGCTGAACGCCACGCACTCGCCCCGCCCCCCCGCTCTGCCCTGCCCCGCCCCCGCCGCTGCCAGACGCACCAGGGCCAGGTCGTGGTCGTTGCCGTGCGGCCGGTAGCCGGGTGCGGGACGATGGCGTCCACGCCGTACTCCTCCTCGTACTCCTCAGGGACCAGGGCGTGGTGGTCGCCCAGACGCACCTTATACAGCGCTGTACTGTTACCATACCTGAGAGGGAGGGAGGGAGGGAGGAGGGAGGGAGGGAGGGAGGGAGGGAGGGAGAGAGAGAGAGAGAGAGAGAGGGAGGGAGGGAGAGAGAGAGGGAGGGAGGGAGGGAGGGAGGGAGAGGGAGAAGAGGGAGGGAGGGAGGGAGGGAGGGAGAGAGGGAGGGAGGGAGAGAGAGAGAGGGAGAGAGAGAGGGAGGGAGAGAGAGGGAGGGAGGGAGAGGGAGAGGGAGAGGGAGAGAGAGGGAGAGGGAGGGAGAGGGAGAGAGAGGTAGAGGGAGGGAGGGAGGGAGAGGGAGAGGGAGAGAGAGAGAGGGAGAGAGAGGGAGAGGGAGGGAGAGGGCGAGGGAGAGAGAGGTAGAGGGAGGGAGGGAGGGAGGGAGGGAGGGAGGGAGGGAGAGAGAGAGGGAGGGAGGGAGGGAGAGAGAGGGAGAGAGAGAGGGAGGGGGGAGAGAGAGAGGGAGGGAGAGAGAGGGAGGGAGGGAGAGAGATGGTAGCGTCAGTGTGTGTACAGTACCTGTGTGTGTGTGTGTGTGTGCGTCATTGTCGTGAGACGTGATTACCAGGTTCGTTTGATGATCAGAACTTATATTGCCTACACCAAGGTAGCAGATAGTGTGGTGGTGGTGTGTGTGTGTGTGTGTGTGTGTGTGTGTGTGTGTGTGTTGTGTGTGTGTGTGTGTGGGTGTGTGTGCGTGAGAGCGTGTTTGTGTGTGTGTGGGTGTATACACGTATGTGTGTGTGTAGGGGGGTAAAGACCCCCAGATGGCGTGAATTGTGTTTAAGATGTATAGCGTCTGGACACACACACACACACACACCACACAACACACACACACACACACACACACACACACACACACACAGACACATCCCGACAAACTCTGTGTTTTGAATTTGATAGATATCCTCTGGTTTCCCTGCAGCGGATATTACCTGCGGTTCCGTTCCAAGGTTTGGTTTGCTAGGTGTGTGTGTGTGTGTGTGTGTGTGATGTGTTGTGTGTGTGTGTGTGTGTGTGTGTGTGTGTGTGTGTGTGTGAGTCAGAGAGATAGGAATCTAGAACTGTCATATATTCCGTTAGGACTGTCAAAGAGTGGTATGACTATCCTAGTGTGTGTGTGTGTGTGTGTGTGTGTGTGTTTCAAATTTCAAAAGTATTGAATCAGGCATATATTTAGGATGTGTGTGTGTGTGTCTTTCCCTTCACCTGCTTGTTAGAGGCCTGCACTGCCAAACTGGAGTGAATGAGAGGAGAGAGGGAGAGAGAGAGTAGGAGAGGGAGAGAGAGGAGGAGAGAGGGAGAGAGAGGAGGAAAGAGGGAGAGAGAGAAGGAGAGAGGGAGAGAGAGGAGGAGAGAGGAGGAGAGAGAGAGAGGAGAGAGAGGAGGAGAGAGAGAGAGAGAGGGAGAGAGAGGGAGAGAGAGGGAGAGAGAGGAGAAGAGAGGAGGAGAGAGGGAGAGAGTAGTAGGGGAGGAGCGGAAGAGGAGGTCTTTTTGACGAGCCAAGACCGTGTCGAGTTACGGTAGCGCTGATCTTTCCGGAAACATGCAGTACCCTGACCTGGGAACGGCACCAACGAGGAGGTCAGCAGATCCACACACACACACACACACACACACACACACACACACACACACACATGTACTGTACACACACACTAACACATATGCATGCACAAAACACTCCCTCACTCTCTGTCTCTCATACTGTACACATGATCATTAACAAACTAACATCTAAAATCACACGTGCGTATACACCCCCCCCCCCCCCCCCCCCTCCTCTCTCTCTCTCTCTCTCTCTCTCTCTCTCTCTCGGTGGTGTTGCAGATATCAGTCACTTCCAGGGTAAAGTTACATTTGGCCAGCGAGACCACTCAATTCTGAAATACTAATCAGGTATCATGTATTCAACTAAAGGATAACGTTACACTTGGAATGTGGGTGGTATGATCTTAGATGTGTGTGTGCGCATGCGTGTGTGTGTCTGTGTGCGTGTGTGTGTCATGCCTCTATTTACGTCTGGCTGACTGAAAGCCGACACTCTGCAAACTCGGAAGTCTCCAAATGAGTGTGTGTGCTTTGGCTTACTGGGTACAAATGACTTTTAACCAACCGTAATAGATGGAGGCCTTTAGCCTTTAGTCATTAGTCCATTAGCAGTAGTCTGGA
>NC_140253.1:8697955-8700455 GCF_949987555.1 Borostomias antarcticus
CTGACCCGTAGTCTATATCTGACCCCGTAGTCTATATCTGACCCATAGTCTATATCTGATCCCGTAGTTTATATCTGACCCATAGTCTATATCTGACCCGTAGTCTATATCTGACCCTGTAGTCTATATCTGACCCGTAGTCTATATCTGACCCTGTAGTCTATATCTGACCCATAGTCTATATCTGACCCTGTAGTCTATATCTGACCCGTAGTCTATATCTGACCCCGTAGTCTATATCTGACCCGTAGTTTATATCTGACCCATAGTCTATATCTGACCCGTAGTCTATATCTGACCCCGTAGTCTATATCTGACCCCGTAGTCTATATCTGATCCCGTAGTCTATATTGTATGTCACACGATGCGTCATTGACTGATGGAACATGATGGAAGTAGGGCTGTAACGATTATTACATAATCGTCAAACCGCAATTATTTTTTTTGACCGCAATTGTTTTTTGTAACCGCGGTTATGAAAAAAAATAATAAAAATAAATAAAAATAAATAAATAAATAAATAATAATATATATATTTTATTTTTTTTTGTTTGTTTTTCTTTGTTTGTTTTGTAAAATAAAAATCTGTTGCAGAGTTAATATGGTAGCAACCCTAGTTCAATGGAATTCTTCAACTTGTTGGCCCTTGTCCTATACGTTCATACCAACTAATGACAAGAGACACTGTATTAAAGAAGTAAAGAAGCACTGATGCATTGTCCACTTCATGTGCTATTTGTATACTCCAAATTTAATTTCATCATAGTTTTTCAATGCTTTTTTTTATTGAGGAGGATATATGTTCTATGTAAATGTTGTTAACAGTCATGATATTAAAGAGGCGTGGTTTTAAACCACAGGTTTACTTCATAGGAGTACTTCTGTTATTAGGCCTACATTATCTGGTAAAAATGAGTCAGAACTCGGAACCCACCCACCCTCACTCACTCACTCCCTCTCTGTCTGTCTTTCTCCCTCTCTCTCTCTCTCACAAACACACACACTCTCACTCAAATCATGCGGACATGAGCATCACTGCCAGGGCCGCCCCCCCGGTCAACAACTCTGACAATTATTGTAATAATCGCAATTATTTTTCTGACAATTAATCGTTAAGCAAAATTAATCATCGTTACAGCCCTAGATGGAAGCGGACCCACAAACTTCCGTTCACCTCAGTGCAAAGCGTGACTACAGCCGTCGGCCCAGCCACAGCTGCTACTAACGTGCTTCACCAAACCACGCTCACAGAGAGCAGGCAGCACAGGATGAGCAGGCGACCTCAGACAAGTTGACAAACTGAGTCGCAAAATGGGTGGACAAAATGCAGGTCAACTGCTATGGTAGAAGACAAGCGGGAATTACAAATTGCGTCCTCCGATGCAGCTGACAAGCCGCCATAAAGAGACACAATAATTCTGAAAATCAACCAGCTGTGTGACGCTGAAAAGAAAACTAAACTGTACATACAGTATTGGCGCGAGCTGAATGTGTTGCTCAGATTGATTGATTGATACCCTGACGCATAACAAGATATTGCAAATAATAATTACAAAAACAATATATTGACTTCTAAAGCCACCTTTCCTAATGTCTATTCAATGTTTTAATTGTCTGCCACAATAATGCAATGTTTGAATTGAAAAGCAAAAATGATATATACGATTAATTGCGATGAATTCAATGAATTCACTACAGATCACTCATTGGATTATTTTTTTTAGCAATTGCCAGCCCTAAAAGAGACAAAGTCAGACAGAGCAAGAGAGAGAGAGAGAGAGAGAGAGAGAGAGAGAGAGAGAGAGAGAGAGAGAGAGAGCGAGAGAGAGAGAGACAGACAGACAGAGCGTGATGAGAGATTGTCTGAGCAGAGAGTGCAGTCTGGAGTCCCTCACACCTCCACCCACTTTCTATGTTTGTCTTCTTCTTTGTTTTTAATGCCTCTACATTCATCACCACTCATACATCACCTCCATTGTTATAATATCCCACATATTGGCAACAGCATTCAGAGAGAGAGAGAGAGAGTGTGTGTGAGGGTGTGTGCGTGTGTGTGCGTAGGACTCAGTTTTTTTTAGATGGACATAGGTTCGGAGTGGCATGTACAGTACATTACCGTACACACACACACACACACACACACACACACACACACACACACAGAATGCACACCTGTAGCCCAGCTGTCGACACACCACCTCCGCGTCGCGGTCCGTCCAGCCGTCGTCACACACCGTCCCCCACTGTCCCGACAGGAAGATCTCTACACGGCCCTCCCTGGGGCTCTCCCCTCCCACCAGCCTCACGGGCATACCTGCACACACACACACACACACACACACACACACACACACACACACACACACACACACTCATGAGGAGCGTATACACACCACAAGGTTAATTCTCAGGTAAACATAAAAACACACACGCGCGCGTTCATGTTACACAGGTAAACTGTCTCCCGTTTTGACTAACGTGAAAAAAAGCACTTCCTGTT
>NC_140253.1:8715455-8717955 GCF_949987555.1 Borostomias antarcticus
ATATACCATTATATCACAGTTACCTAGTTATATCTATATACCATTATATCAGTTACCTAGTTATATCTAGTGCATTCGAGCAACTGGGGGCTGAGAAACATATCCGAATATGCGACGAGGAAGTGCGAGTTCATGCTGTGTTTTATTTAATCATTCCTAGTAGCAAGTCGCAATTTGCCACCTCCCAGTTATAAACGAACGCACCATAACTAGTTAGCACTTGTTTGTTTACACCTCGCCTCTCGTCATTCTATCCTTAGACAGCTATACAATTGGCGCAATTAATAAATGTAGCTCATTATATTATTTATTGCACGGTGTAGTCCATTTGTAGCCTGCAGGGCAACTGGTTGCACACCGGAAGTAAGTTTACAGCTAGATTAGCTAACTATAAAATAACCCTTTCTTTCTGACCGTTCCGTTAGCTGGGAGCGGAGAGCGCGGACAGCATCGGAGCCGTTCTGAACAGCAAAGACGAGCAGAAGGAGATCGAGGAGAACAGAGAGACGTGCAGGTAAGACCTCCTCACACCTAAGCACGTTGGACATCTGCTGCAAATATGAGAGAGAGATTGAAAGCACTTCCAAGATTCTGAGTGTGGTTTGGTTTGCTGCACAGGGCTTCCTTTGATACTTTGGCAACGACCTCCAAACGGAAGGCCCAGACAGAAGGAGAGGACACAGAAGAGGATGTGGAGGAACAGAAGGTAGCAAGCAAATGCGCACATACACACACACACACTCACACTCACCACTCACTCACTCCTCACTCAGCACAAACATCACATTTATCAACTGAGGGTACGTGTACTTACACACGTGTGTGTGCGTGCGTGCGTTTGTGTGTGCGTGCGTGCATGTGTATGCGTGTGTGTAGGACGAAGTGGAGGTGCAGCAGCCAGATGAGAGCAACCCATATGAAGAGGTGTACAAGGACTCTAGTACCTTTCTCAAGGTAAGCCATCCTTCCATTCCTCTAGCCCCCCCCCCCCCCCGCTAGTCTCTGAGACGTGTCACAGGTCTGTGTTTCGATCAGTCTGTCTTGATTACTAACATGTTTGTTGTTGTTGTGGTTTTGTCAGGGCACACAGAGCTTGAACCCCCACAATGACTACTGCCAGCACTTTGTGGACACCGGACACAGACCCCAGAACTTCATCAGGGATGTCGGTAAGTGTGTGCGTGTGTGCGTGTGCGTGTATGAGAGAGAGAGAGGAGAGAGAGAGAGATTGTGTGTGAGCCGCATGCATGTGTTTTTGTGTGTGTTTTTTTTTGTGTGTGTGTGTGTGTGTGTGTGTGTGTGTGTGTGTGTGTGTGTGAGAGAGAGAGAGAGAGAGAGAGAGTGTGTGTGTACTGTACATACATATGAGCATGAGTTTGTTTCGTGTGTGGGTGAGTGTATGTGTGGGCACCTACTTGTGTGTGTGTGTTCGCACTCCCCAACCTGTGTGTGTGTTCTCTATTCTCTCTCTCAGGTCTGGCTGACAGGTTTGAGGAGTATCCTAAACTGCGGGAGCTGATCAGACTGAAGGACGAGCTCATCTCCACCACCAACACACCTCCTATGTAAGACATCATCTCCACCACCAACACACCTCCTATGTAAGACCTCATCTACACCACCAACACACCTCCTATGTAAGACCTCATCTACACCACCAACACACCTCCTATGTAAGACACCAGTCACCAGTAAACATGAACAGATACATTACTAATAAATGAGAAAAATTAAACACTTAAAAAAAAAAAACTTTTTTAGAGAGACATTCACACCAGTAGTACCATTATCTCTTATAAGCTCTCCTTTTTAACTTATTTAAAAATTGTTAATTTTAATAAAGATGTTTATGTGTGCGTCTGTGCGTTTGTGCGTGCATGCGTGTGTGTGTGTGTGTGTGTGTGTGTGTGTGTGTGCGCGTGTGTGTGCGCGTGCGTGCGTGCGTGTGTGTGTGTGTGTGTGTGTGCGTGTGCGTGCAGGTACCTCCAGGCCGACCCGGAGCATTTTGACCTGCAGGAGCTGAAGTGTAAGTTTGACGTGATCCTGCTGGAGCCGCCCCTGGAGGAGTACTACAGGGAGTCCGGCATCAGCCACACGGAGCGCTTCTGGAACTGGGAGGACGTACGTACAGTACACACACCCCTTACCTGTGTGTGTGTGTGTGTTTGTGTGTGTGTGTGTGTGTGTGTGTGTGTGTGTGTGTGTGTGTGTGTGTGTGTGTGTGTGTGTGAGTGTGAGAGAGTGTTCTTCGTCGTTTGGGTAGGTTGGTTCGGTCCTCTCCCCCCAGGCCGAGGGGCTATCCTTTTACCACCCCGAGCCTGGGTGAGGGGGGTCACCCGGGTTTTATATCCGGGCACACCTCCAGGAGCCATGTCACCGTTTCGTCATCCACGGCCGTCATTCCGTTGGGTGTCCGGTATATCGGACATTCCTGGATGACATGGTCTGCGGTTTGTTCCTCGGCGCCACACTCGCACGCCGCACAGGATACCAAGCCTCA
>NC_140253.1:8722955-8735455 GCF_949987555.1 Borostomias antarcticus
TAACAGACCCCTCACTAGCCCCAACCTGAATTATGGAATTTATCCATAACATTAAATTCTCAATTCATAGAAGATGGCAGTAGATGTAGATGGCAATACAGATAGAGACTACAGTGTGTGTGTGTGTGAATGTATATATATATATATATATATACACAGTATGCCTAGATACATACAGATATGTACGGTATAATAATGCCTACTTAAATACATACATACATACATACATGCACACATTCACAACACACAGGAACACTCATGACCGTTTTATACCCATGATACAGTATACCCATGATATAGGAAGCTATTTTTGACACTGGGCTATTGTTTGTCGTATGCCCTGATGAAGACCTACTATTGGTCGAAACATCTTCATAACTTCCTCTCTGAACGATGTGTAACACGGAACTTGTTAAAAAATAAGTTACACCATCTTGCTCCCTCACACTCTGAGACAGCCCTGCTGACAGACAGGCCAGAGAGACGGAGGGTTGAAGCGTAGTTGTTGTCGTACAGCCCTGACGGTGTACTTGTGCCAGTAGAGTTGTAGTAAAGCTGTAGCATAGTGACGGAACTTTGGAAGGTCTAGAAAGATGTCATCTCAAGAGGACATCTATGCCAAGCCAGACATGACCAAGAAGGTGAGGTTCAACAGAGGGGAGATGGAGGAGAGGATGGTGGACATCTACGAAAGTGCTGACACCCTCAGAGGTCATGACCCTGGCTCAAACGTTCTGGATGCTACACCAGGGAACACAGTAGTAGATCAACACTCAGGTAATGCAAATACACACACACACACACACACACACACACACACACACACAGGCCCTCACATCTTCACACACACACACACACACACAAATGCACTTGCGTTCACCATGCTTTCACTTTCACTGTTGAACCTCTCAGCATTGCATAGAAATGCTCTCACGTACTGTAGTACTGAAGCGCTCACAGCCTCCTTCATCACACACAAACACACACATCGCAAAATAATTGAATAAGGAAGTATCACTAACACACGCACACACACACACACACACACACACACACACACACAGTAAGTGTGATCTCATTACACACGAACACACACATCGCAAAATAATTTTATTAGGAAGTATCACTAACACACACCCACACACACACGCACACACACACACACACACACACACCCACACACACACAGTAAGTGTGATCTCATTACACACACACACACACACACACACAGTAAGTGTGATCTCATTACACACGAACACACACATCGCAAAATAATTTAATTCGGAAGTATCACTAACACACACACACACACA
Source organism: Borostomias antarcticus (assembly GCF_949987555.1). Lineage (NCBI taxonomy): Eukaryota > Metazoa > Chordata > Actinopteri > Stomiiformes > Stomiidae > Borostomias > Borostomias antarcticus. Next base: position 8,724,269 of record NC_140253.1, read on the forward strand.
CACGAACACACACATCGCAAAATAGTTTATTTCGCAAGAATCACTAACACACACACACACACACACACACACACACACACACACACACACACACACACACACACACACACACACAGTAAGAGTGATCTCTGTGGTCAGGTGCTGGGAGTCCAGAGTGGAGCCTCTCCAGAGTTGCTGCAGTGTGTCTGGGGCTGCTGTGTGTTCTCCTACTGGCTGGGATCATAGGCCTGGGAATCCACCGTGAGTATCCTTACAACAATGTCTTTAGAATATAAAGGCAAGGCAAGGCAAGGCAAGTTTATTTATATAGCACATTTCAGCCACAGGGCAATTCAAGGTGCTTTACATGAGACATTAAAAGCATTAAAACAAAAAGCAAGACATTATATATAAAGAAATATAAAGAAATGGGATGCGCTGACGCTCCAAAATAAATACCAAGAAGAGTTACCAACACACCTATCAGGTCAGGACGGCAAAATGTAGCAGCAAAACAAACTGATTGGCAGAGTACCCAGATAGCAAGCGGATCTGGGCCATATACAGGCCAGATCTGGCTTAGTTCCGGCCCATATATGGACCAGAATCATTACACATCCGCTTGCTATCTGGGTTTTAAAAAAAGGAAGAAACAAGAAAACACAGGAAGTAAACCGAAAGCAGAGAGAGCACGGACAGATCAACCAACTCTAATGTTCATGTTAGAAAACAAAATATGTTTTCATGTTTTCATTTGGACTTGCTTATCTGCACAAGTAGACTCATCATTATTTTGGTTTCAATATTTTTACATATAGGTTATCAACCCTATGGGCTTGTAGAATTTGATTTGTTTGAAAATATGTACGCTATGGTTATAAATTACATTGATTTATGTTTCCATGAATCAGTTAAAAGCTGCCTGACATTAATCATCCATCTCGGTGCAGTGTTCTTTGAATTGAGATTTCCAGCATGAATATGGAAAAAATTGTGAGGTGCAGAAAAGCGTGTTGTCATTCTTGAGTAAATACCGTCATCACAAACAAGAATCACAGGCAATAATGTAGTTACAGTATAGCTTATGATCACAAAATGAAATGATTTCAACAAGTTGAACACAAATGTTGTGAGGGTAACACAGATGATTGTGATAATGTTCATACACAGAGGCACTTCTCGCTTCACAGAGAGCAATGGGGGAGGGGGGGGGGGTGGACATAGGTCCCACCCTACATATTCCAGAGGGAAGCAGCAAAAAGCAGGATAAGGACAGAAAAAGTGAGCTGTAAAAATGTTTATCTATTGGCTGAGAACATTTACAGAGCAATAACCATGGGCTTAATACTTCAAAACGTGTCAGCGATACCAACTGGCCAAAATAAATGTTGAATGAGAATTTTTGTCTCTGTGCTTAAATCAGCGCGCTGCTCTGCCTGTCCTTTTTTCAGACAAGCCGTGTTATCACATATAATATTTGTCATCACATATCATCTGTGTTGTATGAACTGTACAGATCTTAGTTCATGATCTTTGTTGATGAAAGTAACACATCTAGAATGTTCTAATAAGCTTTTTCACTCAACAGACAGCAGAGTAAATGAAGATAAAACCAGAGTGACTGTGGAGAGAGACAGACTTCTGACCCAGTATGATAACCTGACCAGAGAGAGAGACCAACTAGAGACCAGTAACAACAACCTGACCAGAGAGAGAGACCAACTAGAGACCAGTAACAACAACCTGACCAGAGAGAGAGACCAACTAGAGACCAGTAACAACAAGCTGACCAGAGAGGGAGACCAACTAGAGACCAGTTACAACAACCTGACCAGAGAGAGAGAGAAGCTACAGGCCAGAATTGCGGACATGACCAAAAAGAGAGTCCAGCTAGCGAACAGAAACAATATAGAGAAAAAAAAGCTAGAGACCAGTAATGCAGACCTGACTAGTAAGAGAGACCAGCTACAGAGCAGTTACAACACCCTGATGAAGATACTTTGTGGTAGGTTCAATTCTTCATTGTGATCTCCAGTATCATTTCATGTGTGTATTTGGTACTGTGAGGAGGATATGTATGCAAGGCAGCCAGAGAAGAGAGAAGAGGGACAGAAACCAAAAGGTCACTGGTTCATATCCCAGTTTGCTGAGGGACAGATTGTGGGTTGTATTCTGGCTGCTACACAGTTAATCAGCTGTGCCCAGCTGTATGAACAGCATATATTCTGTGTGTGTGTGTGTGTGTGTGTGTGTGTGTGTGTGTGTGTGTGTGTGTGTGTGTGTGTGCGCGCGCGCGCGCGTGCATGCGTGTGTTTGTTTGTTGCTCCAACAGAAAAACGCTTCTCAGCCAACTAGCCTCGTAAAATAAGGGTCATGAAATCAGATATGAAGATTTAATTTAAGATATAAAAATAATGTCATAAGCTATGTTTGGTGTAATGTTGTCAAACAGACGGAGGGAAGAGTTTTGGCAGCAGCTTTTACTACGTCTCCACTGAGAAGAAATCCTGGGAGGAGAGCAGAGAGGACTGTATAAGGAGCGGAGCAGACCTGGTGATCATAAACAGCACAGAGGAACAGGTGAGACATGGAGAGAGAGAGAGAGAGAGAGAGAGAGAAAGAGAGAGGGAAGGAAGGAGAGAGAGATATATATGTGTATATACATAATGTACTTAATTATTTATTGGTTAATTCATTATTCATATTTATGTATTTCTGCTTTGGCAACATGTTGCATTATGAAACGTCATGCCAATAAAGCTTATTGAGAGAGAGAGAGAGAGAGATACAGAGAGAGAGAGAGAGAAGAAGAAGAAGAAGAAGAAAGACCAAACCTCACAGCCTCTAATCATTCTTCGTATTGCAAACAACAATAGTTTTTATCTTTCTCCATGACAGGAATTTCTCCTTACCTTCAACGAGAGAGTGTGGATTGGTCTGAGTAACGGAGTTGTAGACGGGACCTGGACCTGGACCTGGGTGGACGGAACACCACTAACCACAGAGTAAGAGAAAACTACTCCTGCTTCAGGCCTTACTCTTCATGTTCATGGCTATGCTAGGAACCAGCTGTTGCTGTCATGATCCCTCCCGTGTGACTGGTTGGTTTGTGTGTTGTTGTTTAACCCTGTAGGTACTGGTACCTCCCTCAGTATGTGACTGTCTGGTTGTATATTGTTGTTTACCCCTATAGGTACTGGGGCAGAGATGGCGGGAACATCAGAGAGCCTAATGGTGGATCAACAGCTAACTGTGCTGAGATCTACTTTTACCGAGAATATCAAGGTCCTGTGAATAAATGGAATGACATTGCATGTAGTTATGCTAACAAGTGGATCTGTGAGAGAAAGATCGAATGTTAATGGAGGCAGCTGATACAGCACTCTGATCTTTGTTTTAAGTACACCTCTCTCTCAGGCAGTCATGCTAGATGACTATTTGGTGTGACCTGCTGGGGGGGATGTGGGGGGTTCCATGTCTCTGCTTTTGATATCCCACCCTCTGATCGTTATTTTTGATCACCAGCGGGGTACTGGTGCGGAAAACTGTATGTGCACAGCCTACACATGGTTTTATGAAATGTGTGTTTTATATTGTGAGTCTGTTTTTTTTGTCTGTTTATGAAGATAAATGATGAAGACCATTCTGGTAATGTTTGTAAATGGTCTGTAACAAGTTATATTTCTCTGTTGCTTTTTGTGAACTGCATAAACATATTTCATTAAAATATCAAGTTACAGTACCATAGCTTCATGTCAAATATGTGAAATATAAGCTGAGTGGTGCATCTCTGTCCTTCCATTCAAAGACACTTTCGGGGGTAATTTAGGAGATCCATTTTGACTCCAGAGCTTCTCCAGAGGCAAACTCTTCCACGGAGCATCTTTATTTATTTATTATATTTAATTTATTAAACCGGTTCACTTCCCAGCTGAGCAGGAGGAAGGCCAATACAGTGTGGTTATACACGTGTGCGAGCACAGAGCCACAACATGCAGTCATGGGCGGAGGTCTGTGCTCTCCGAACTCCATTTCTAGTTAACTACAGCATTTTTCTGTTACACACTGACCGTTATCACAGCCTGCCGTCATGTTCACACCGAACGTGTGAAAACTCCCTTTTAACACTTAAAAACATTTTCTCAGAGCAGTGACATTGCATGTGTGTGTGTGTGTGTGTCTGTGTGTGTATGTGTGTGTGTCAGCACCCGTCATGGCGTCGTGGTGGTATCAGGACATCTACCTGATAACAGTTTAGTTATGTGACCTCAGTATAGTATGCATCAGTGCTGCACAAATACAATAGCATATTGCAAAAATATTGAATAATAATCGTGCCCACTCATGCAGTTCATATAACCCCCTTGAGGGTAAGCCCTGGTGACAGGCCTGGTCCTGTTATTGGTTTGAACACTGATTCCAGACCTCATGGGTCCCTGTCACACAAACACACACACACAAACACACACACACACACACACACACACACACACACACACTCTCTTACTTGCACAGTTATGCACAGCTTTACATAATACACATGCATATTCATGCAAAAACAAGAGTGCTCACACACAGCTCTAGCTACTGCAGCTAGCATGTTAAACTTGTATTATTATCACCACATGTTGAGAAATGACTAACTATGCTGAGGAAGAAAAAGACTCAACACCAAACCACAGTGTTCTCAACCCAACTGTGGTTAAGAGCCTCAGAGATCGCTGGGACATGACAGGAAACAATACAAACACATACACACACACACACACACACACACATACACACGTGATGTACACACTTGCACACATGCACAAACACAGTACACAACACACAGTTGCTTCTTTTAACCTCTCTGACCTTCATCTCCAAGGGGAGCAGACACTTTCACCTGCAATGATCTGGGATCAGAGATGGCCTTAAGAAGGAGAGGAATGAAGGAAGGATGGAGGAGAGGAATGAAGGAAGGATGGAGGAGAGGATTGAAGGAAAGATGCATCTGAGAGAATTGGAATGAGGCCTATGCACACTAAGTTATGTAATTACCCATTCATGAAAGCCTTTCACTATTACCCATTCATGAAAGCCTTTCAATAGTACCCATTCATGAAAGCCTTTTCATTTGCAGCATTGGTTGGTGAATTCGGTGTCTGTGGCTACATTTCTGTGCAACATTCATTAGCGGTGCACAGGTAGCATGATTGGGGGCTCGTGTTTGGTTTAGAAATAAACTCACCTGCAATTATCGCTTATCGCCAAAGGTGGAGCCAAAGACAATGAAACTGAAATCCTTGAGATTGCCACTTTAAAGGTCCATTGTAATTCTAGGCTGCAATGCCTCAAAGGTCCCAGTGTTATTGTGGGTATGAAGGGAAAGCTGCAGACAAGTACCTAGTCTTGATAAGCCAGGCCAAGGCTGCTGTTTCAACATTCAACATTCCTTTTATTTGTCTCAGTGGAATTGCATTGCTGCCGGCTCTAAGACTATGCTACATAACTGTAATACTCAATTTCCAAAGTACAAATGTGTAAGTTACAAATTTACAATTTTTAAAAATGAACACATAGTTATAATAGCATTCAGACTTGGGCACTGCCAGATTCGAACCCACGTCTCAACACACATTGCACATTTAGCAATTACCAGCATTATCCCTTTGAGCTATCTGACAGCTGTGCAAGAAAGTGCTTGTCCATCATAACCCTTACACCTGATTCCACACTGACAAAGTTGAAACAATAATGTTTTACTCAGGGCACTGCTGGATTTGAACCCATGTCACATGGAAGGTTCAACAACCGCATTATTCCATTGAGCTATCTGTGAGTAACAGCAATGACTAGTTTTTAATTGTATTAATCCATCATTCCAGACCAAAACAGTTACAATTACAAGAAGGTCAAGGCTGGGATCAAACCCTCATTACAATGCACACATGGCAGGCATGGTAACTGCCAGCATTAGCCTACTGAGCTATCTATGAGCTCAAGCATCACCTGTTTTTTATCCACCATTCCAGAATAATAGAGTTATTATAATGGAAATATAGTCAAGGCTGAGATCAACCCCACATTGGAAAAAAACATTGCTTTCAGGGACACTGGACTTATCCTCTGAGCTAAGCCTGAGCCATGCATGCATGTATAGTCAAGTATTCATATCCAGAGTTACAGTCATAATCAGAGAGAGCAGGGTTCAAAGCCATGCATAACAGGCAGATTGCCTGCATCTGTGCTCTCATTCTCCAAGTTCAATTCAGTCCTATTTACTGTCAGCATCATTCCACACCTACATAATTATTGTTAGGTATCATTTATTTCAGAAGAAGAGTGAACCCAGGTTGTCTCACCATGGCATTAGTCCACTAAGCCATTAAGATTTGTTAGTTGGTCAAATCATTTAGTTTAGACAACACAAGTAGGCTGAAACGGAAGCCAATACATTATAAAAGATAACCCTTTGTGTTTTTCCAAAGTAGTTATCAAAAGGCATGCAGTATCTTTTGTAATCAGTGTGAATCAAACCACAGTCTCCAGCATGGGAACCACCTGCATTCAGCATTAGACTAAGGAAGAACTAGATGAAGTCAAAGGCCGATATTTGGGTTTTTCAAGTTTGGTAAGGTAGGAGTGTGAGGTTTATTTAACCTTTATTGTTGTTAATTGTTAAAATAGGCCAAAACTGAAGCTGATACATCATGCAATTAGCACTATTATGTTAATCTATTGAATGACTCATCAGTGGGGATTGAAACTTGGTCTCTAGTGTTGGAATCATCAGTGTCTACCATTAGACTAAAGAGAAACTTGAATAATTCCTTCAGATTAAATTTGGGTTTTTCAAGATGCAGCTGTGTTCTAATCAGTCTCACTGTGGAAAGCAAGGCTACTCACAGTGTTTCCAAATTACCTGCATAACGCTGCATTCACATTCCTTTGAGTCCTCTTTCGGGAGGGCGGTTTTTCAGTTGGGTGCCAATATCACAGGAGGCAATTAAACCACTATCCCTCCAACTGGGAACCCCAAAATATACTGTACCATTACAACCCCCCCTCCCACACACACACAAACACTTTTTTTCCCATCACACCCAGCAAATGCAGTAAATGACAGACATGCATTCATTAATTACATATTTATTCAGTTCACATGTTAAACAATTAATAATGTGAACAATGATTTATTGATAGTGTGTGACTTGTTTGGGATTATTCTATTATTCTAAATAATAATTCCCTAATAATGCCCTAACCATAAAACAACTAATCCTCTAGTCAGATCATCACACCTGAGTGTTTGCTATGTTTTGGATTGGCTTAATGTGAAGTCCCATTATGGTATGGCAATAGTTCCAGATCTAAAACAAGTGGTCAGTTCTGAGCATGTGGCTCCCCATAGACTCATTAGAGCTAGATCTGCTAACTGTTTATATGCTGGTAATTGTTGCATTAGATCGGATTAATCTGGATAAGTGGGATGAACAACAAGATGTCTGACTAACTGACTTACTGTCAATCAACCATAATTAATGTCAGGTGTGTTGTCAGGTAGCAAAGTACGGGTGGGTGGGTGTGTGTGTGTGTGTGTGTGGGGGGGGGGGGGGGGGGTAGATATTGCGTAATCACTGACTGAAAGGTGGTGAAACACATCCCCTCATCCAATCCAGATGAATCAGAGGTGTACATTTATTTTAGTACAACAACATATGAGCCAGAACCAGACTATGTATTTAACCTTATTGGATGAGTTAGTGAGCCATTCTGGCCACTGAAGATCTTCTGACCCCTGGTCTCCTCCTCTAAGGGACCAGGATGGAAATAAGCCTCAGGGCTTTATATGCGTTATGCTGATTTTTTGGCTTGCTTAGCAGAGCTGTATTATTTGTAAGATGAAATCGTCAAAATGAATAAATCAATCAACACCCTTCCGTGTCATTTTCATATACTGCTGGCTCAATTGACCACAAGAGGGGGCTGCTATTTAACCTGTCTAGTCTACCAAATATAATATAGCCTACTGTATACATTCACCTCTTACAGCCTTATGTGGAAAGCATTCATTTTGCTTAAACTGTGAGCCATCTGTGTGCTACTGTAGGTAATATCCCATGGCAATCTCCGTATTGTTCATGTTTTGGCAGGGTGAGATTTGGACACACAAGAGAGAGCTGTGACACCGTGCCACCAACGCTTGTTCGTCATATTCACACATCATTTCCATTTCCACATTAAGGTCGGTATAACAATTAATATGGGCACATTGGGATTCAAATCCACACAGTCGACGGAACAGATCCACAGCTACCAATCTGTTCGTCTGTTCCTCGCCCACTGAGTATAGGTCTATTTAAAAGTCATATCAAACCGCCATATCAATTAGCAACACGGGACAATCTTCCATGACCTTTTATTTGGGAGTGTGTCGAGTCCAAACGCTCAAGCTACCCTCAGACAGTCTGAATTTGCCCTTGTAAGTTCATGCTGTCACATCTCCCCCTGGTGTCATTTTAATAGACCTAGCTGGTGATGTGTTGGCTCCAGCCACTATGTTCTGAATGTGTGTTTTGTTATTTGGTATTCTTTCTCAATCTGACCTTGCTATCGGGATTGCAGCACCTCCATAAAACTGAAACTGAAGTTGTAATAATGCAACAGAGGGGGCCTGTATCTGCAGGATCTGGCAAATGTAACATGCACTTCACTGACTTGATGCCGGCATCATGTGGAACGAGAACACCTTCCTTATGCAGCTGGTCTATTGGTAAGTCGGTTTTATTCGAGAGTTTAAAACATTATGAACACATCACACCTGTCCTTCATTCACTACACTGGCGTCCAGTGTCTCCTAAGATTGAATACAAAATGTCCCGGCTAACTCATCAGTGCATCCACGGCAAGCCCCACCCCAGGACTGGACTGGGTGAATATTTCCTACCGGGAAATGTAGCCCCAGTCGGGCCACTAGCCGAGCCGACGCGGTGAGATGGAACACCTTCAGTTTCGTTTTGTTGACGGGGGGGGGGGGGTGCTGCTGCGCGATTTGTTGACGGGGGGGGGGGGGGGTGCTGCTGCGGCTCTCTAACGGCCCACGCAAATGACACCTGAAACTAACAGAGGGAGGGGTGGGGCCTACATATGATTGGGCCAGCCCAGTGTCAGTATAGAAAATGGACCAATGGGCCGCTGTCACTGCTCTATGGGCCGTTCGTTAGCTCGTTTTTTTAGATCGGCCCACAAGTAGGTCCGACCCACCGGGCATTTGCCCGGTACGCCACATGGCCAGTCCAGCCCTGCCCCACCCCCACAAGGATTTACTCACAACCTCCTCACGAAACCTCCGCTCTCCCCCCCCAGGAACAGGCTCCGCACCATGGGGGGTCAAGCCTTCCGCTCGGCCGCTACTCGTCTGTGGAACAGTCTCCCTGACCACCTCAGAGAACCCCAGACTGTTGATGTCTTTAAAAAAAGGAGCAAAGCCTTTTCTGACTTATCTGTTTTTATGCCTCATTGTTTTTTATGCTTCTCTGTTTTTATCATCTCTGTTTTGGTCTTTGCATTACAAAAAAGTATTATTATTATTATTATACATGTTAATTTAAAAATCATTGAAGAACAGAACAAGTCCATTTGGAAGACAGCTGTGTGTGTGTGTGCACTTGTGAGTGAGTCCTTGGTTGAGTTCAGTTCATCCCTTCAAGACCAGCAGGTGGCGCTTATGGGCCTTAAGAATATCGAGGTCCTGATCCTCCCGACCCCTTGTCTCTCCCTACAGGAGCTAAATCATTGGACACGGTGTCTAGAGAACGAGCACACGACTAGCTCAGGGAGGCCCTTAACCAACAACTGGAGATTCCAATGCTGCAACCAGCTGCAACATAGGTTGACCCCCCCCCCCCACACACACACATACACACAAACACACTTTGGAATGTTCCACACGTTTGTGTGTGTGTGTGTGTGCTCTAGATTGGCAGAACAGCTTCGAGTTCCATGGGACAATTAGGCAAGGCTTTGATCTACCTTCCCTTTGGTCCCTTTAATCAATTAACCATGAAGCGACTGATGCATTCTGGCAGCTAAGGAATGTTAGGGGTGAACACGGTGTGTGTGTGTGTGTGTGTGTGTGAGAGAGAGAGAGTGAGTGAGGGAGTGTGTGTGTGTGTGTGTGTGAGAGAGAGAGAGAGAGAGAGTGTGTGTGTGCGAGAGAGAGAGAGAGAGAGAGAGAGAGAGAGAGAGGAACAGAAAGAAGGATACTGTTCCGCAGGTACATTTCAGATCCAACCATTAATATAAGCCCCTTACAAACAAAGACACACACAGGGTTTGTCAACACTCTAACGTGCCGGCGCATACACACACACACACACACACACACACACACACGCACACACACACACACACATACACACACACAAAGAGATGGGACGGGTCCCTCTCTTGGTTGTCTCAGATCCTGCTACCTTACCAAGCTACAGAGAACCGTTTTCCACTCTACCCTTAAATACTTTTTGAGATTTAAAGGGCCACTTTATAAACATCATTTGTGTAATATGTTTTTCAGGATGGAAGGACGGCTGTCAAATATGATACAGGTATAATGTACAATGAAATGTTCAATGTTTTCCATTAGTATTCAGTTATGTACGTATCATTTGGTGGTAAGAACTTAATAGATACAGCTGTTTTTATGCTTGGCGGATTGATGGAAAACATATGGAAAAAAACAAACAAAAAACTTGGTGTTATTGGAGCTCGGTGAAATCTCCAAAGACAAAATATATGAAAGAGAAAAAGGTGAGAGATGTGAGGTAAATATTGTGTTTAATTAACAAACATCAGCCAGGTAACTGACATTAGTCTGGGGGTGGGGAGGGGGAATATAAAGCACAACGCACAGAGGAGGGATGGGGGAAATATTTATCTGTTACACAAGGTGCCTCCTCACAGAAGGAGGCAGGAAGTGTTCTAACATACAGATCAGGATCCAAGTCTAAGGTACAAAACATAGCAGCAACATGTTAACATCGTAGACAAGGGGCTAACAAAGTAGTTTCATTATTTTTAGAAAAGTCACAGTATTTTTTTTTTGTTTACGCATAAATTTGTTAAAAAGGTAAAAACAGCTCTACGTAGAATCTCCTAGGGTCAAAGCTATATACTCAACGTGCCTCTGTGTGACATACTGTATATACGTACAGTACATAGGGAAAT
>NC_140253.1:8740455-8745455 GCF_949987555.1 Borostomias antarcticus
ATGGTAGCTGCAGGTAGGACTCCCTGTTGATGAAGTTGACGCTGACCAGCTTCTCGCACCGCTCCCCCTGGTAACCGTGGAGACACTGGCAGCGGGGGTCCGTCTCCACGACGACACACTGCGCCCCGTTCAGGCAGTCGTGGTTGTCACAGGGGCTGGTACGAGGAAGGACCATGGGGGGAGGGAACTCACAGAAGAGCCCGCTGAGACACACACATCCACACACACACACATATGCACACACACACACACACACATATACACACACACACAGATGTGAAACACAAACCCGAAACATCTTTCTAGTCTCTTCCCACTAAGGACATAAAGTGAACCAATGTGTGTGTGTGTGTGTGTGTTGTATCAAGTGTGAAATGACATCAGAGATGTGTGTGTGTGTGATTAACCTGCACGTGTATGTCAACACATGGGAGGGGGCGTAACGTTGTGTAGGCTCCAGGCTCGTTAAAGCGCAGGTGTGGGTGCGTTGGTTTTGAAGTGGGGGGGTGAATTTTGTTTTTGCCAGCGAGCTCTGTTAGGATTAATTGATACTAAGTTAACCCAAATAAGTTTTTGGGACAAACAGCGGTTTCAAGCCGGTGTTCTGTGCTATATCTGAGTTTAGTTCAACCATCCATCTTTTGACACTTGGGGAATTTCCAGCTGGGTTTTTGTCTGTTTTTTTTTGGGTAGCTTCGATTTTGACCCCACTTCTGAGGACACAAGCCAGAGGAGTCTGGTAGGACCTCAGCCTGGCTGCTTTTCACGCAGGTGTGTCTGGGTGGCGGCAGAGCTGACCTACATCCAGCGCCTGTTTTGTTTACCCCTGTTCGTTTGTATTCAAGTGTATTTCCAGTAGCTCCATTTTATGTTGAAATGCTACCAAAGGGCGTGTGTGTGAGTGTGTGTGTGTATGTGTGAGTGTGGGTGTGTGCGTGCATTCGCATGTGTGTGCGTGCGAGTGTGTGCGTGTGTGTGCGTGCGTACGTGTGTATGTGTGTTGTGTGTATGTGTGTGTGTGCGTGTGTGTGTGTGTGTGTGTGTGCGTGCTGCTCACCTGTAGCCCTCTGGACACACGCAGGTGTAGCCGTTGACGGCGTCGATGCACTGACCGCCGTTCTGACACTTGTTCTCCTCGCAGTCGTCAAAGTCCAGCTCACACTGATCCCCCACGTAACCCGGGGTGCACTCACACCTGGCCGGAACGCACACACACACACACACACACACACACACACACACACACACACACACACACACACACACACACACACACACAGAGACGGTGTAGTGATCAGACCTCAGATAAACGTGTTCAGTGTGTGTGAACGTCCTAATGCATTTCAAGGGGAGAACTTGTGTTCTTCTTATACGTGTGCTAATCTTTTACACATAACTTAAGTGTTCTTCTTATAAGTGTGCTAATCTTTTACACAGAACTTAAGTGTTCTTGTTATAAGTGTGCTAATCTTTCACAGATATTCACCGAAGCGTGTAGCGTACGTGGAATGAGAATGTTCCGGGGCAACAAGACTCCTAAACGCCCTTCCTCTAGACACAACAATAATACACACACACACACACATGCACACGCACACGCGCACACACACGCAGACGCACACACACACACACACACACACACACACACACACACACGCACGGCAGTCAAGAAGTAGGCCGCTAGGGAATGAAACTCCATCAGTGTAGCAGATAACATCTTGTACTAACAGCTGGAGAGCATGGACTCCACACCAGAACACCCCTCTAACAGACCCCCTGATAGACTGACCCAGGAACACCCCTCTAACAGACCCCCTGATAGACTGACCCAGGAACACCCCTCTAACAGACCCCCTGATAGACTGACCCAGGAACACCCCTCTAACAGACCCCCTGATAGACTGACCCAGGAACACCCCTCTAACAGACCCCCTGATAGACTGACCCAGGAACACCCCTCTAACAGACCCCCTGATAGACTGACCCAGGAACACCCCTCTAACAGACCCCCTGATAGACTGACCCAGGAACACCCCTCTAACAGACCCCCTGATAGACTGACCCAGGAACACCCCTCTAACAGACCCCCTGATAGACTGACCCAGGAACACCCCTCTAACAGACCCCCTGATAGACTGACCCAGGAACACCCCTCTAACAGACCCCCTGATAGACTGACCCAGGAACACCCCTCTAACAGACCCCCTGATAGACTGACCCAGGAACACCCCTCTAACAGACCCCCTGATAGACTGACCCAGGAACACCCCTCTAACAGACCCCCTGATAGACTGACCCAGGAACACCCCTCTAACAGACCCCCTGATAGACTGACCCAGGAACACCCCTCCTAACAGACCCCCATACTGGGGGGGGGGGGGGGGGGGGCTGTTTGGGCTCAAATCACGAGGGAAGGATGGGGAGAACACTCGACCCCGTATGTGTGTGTGTGTGTGTGTGTGTGTAAGGTTTGTGTGTGTGTGTAAGGTTTGTGTGTGTGTGTGTGTGTGTGCGTCCACTTACTTGTATCCCTGAGGGGTCAGGATGCACTTGGAGTCGTGCTGGCACGGGTTCAGCTCGGGGGCGCAGAAATCCACCTTCTCCTCACACAGCTCACCTAGAGCACACACACACACACACACACACACACACACAAAGAAAACAAAAATGAGACCGGTTCAAAGAGCCAAGATATTCATTTTTCGATAGTCTTGAACCCCCCACTCCCCCCCTCCAACACACACACACACACACTCTCGCCCCCCCCCCACCACCCCCTTCTCTCTAGACCTCCAGCTCTTTAACGCTGTCTCTCTCCTCCCTTCTGCGGAGACAGTCCCCGCGCTATTCTAACTATCAATAAAAGATTAGCTTAAATTATGGAGCAGCTCCTGGGTGTGTGTGGGACGGCCTGCGATAAACAGTTATTGGAAAACGCGCCGGCGTGCAGGTGATGGATGACTCTGGGGCGCGCGGAGAGTCGATACCGGGGGTCTCTGATAAATGACCCTCTCTCTCCCGGGGAACGTCATATTCCGGCGTTCCCCGAGTGGGTTCTGGCGTTCCCGGGGCGCCCGGCGTTCCTAGCCTTCCTGGAGCGTTATTGACCCACAGGAAGTGACGGTCGCTCCGGGAGTAACTGTGGGGGAATGGGCTGGGGTCGATGTGCCCATGCCGGTGAGATGACAATCCCCCCGCGCGTGTGTGTCTGTGTGTGTGCGCGTGTGGGAGTGTGTGTGTATGTGGGGGTGCTGTGGGGTGGGGGGGGGTGGGGGAGGGGTGCACTCGTGTCTGTGTGCCTGTGTAAGATTAATGTGGTTATTCGGGCTGTGAGTGTTGAGAACTCCGGTTTCAGACTGGACCCAAATAAAGTAGCGAGACACGGATAGCAAAGAGATGGAGGGAGGAACAGAAAAGGAGAGAGAGAGAGAAAAAGAGAAAGAGAGAGAGAAAGAGAGAGAGAGAGAAGAAAAGACTAACCTCTCTCCACCTCATTGGTAGCAGCTGCAGTCACAAGAATGGACAGACAACAGATAAATAGAAAGAGGAAGAGAGAGACAGAGAGAAAGAGAAAGAGAGAGAGACAGATAGAAGAACAGAACATAAGCGCCACGTTGGTTAGCAGTTAGCAATGATCGGCACACTACAGAAGCAAAGAGTAGGATGAGATTTAGAAAGGGGAAAGACAGCAAGGTAACAAAAAAACAGTTAAAACAGACAAGTGTTACTGAAGAGACGTGTGTGTGTGTGTGTGGTTTTGTGTGTGTGTGTGTGTTTTGAACATGCACTGTACGTCTGTGTGTGTCAGATAAGGCCTGAT
Organism: Borostomias antarcticus; assembly: GCF_949987555.1. Classification (NCBI taxonomy): domain Eukaryota; kingdom Metazoa; phylum Chordata; class Actinopteri; order Stomiiformes; family Stomiidae; genus Borostomias; species Borostomias antarcticus. The sequence goes on from NC_140253.1 coordinate 8,744,276, forward strand.
TCTGAATATGTATGTATGTATGTGTGTGTGTGTGTGTGCATGTGTGCGCGTGCGTGCGTGTGTGCGTGTGTGTGCGTGCGTGTGTGTGTGTTACCGGTGTATTCGGGGGAACACATGCAGGTGTAGTTGTTGATGCCGTCCACACAGGTGGAGTTGTTTTCGCAGTCGTTGTCCTCACAGTCGTCCACGTTGGTCTCACACATGTCTCCCTCGAAGCCCTCGGGGCACACACACCTGAGAACACACACACACGCGCACACGTTACACACTCTACCCTTCGGTGGGAGATAATGATGCACACACACCCTCGGAAAACAAATCACGCTTACAAAGCCGGATAGCGAAAACACACACCTTGTGATAAAAAATTCAACACCCACTAAGGATATATTCAAAGCCATATAAAATCTGCTTGCTTGACACAAATGTAAATGAGCACACACACACACACACAGACCAGTGCTCACACACACACACTTTCTAAACAACCGGCAACTACACATTTTCTAACTACCTGCAAACACGCAAACACACAAACACACCAAATCACTGCCTCCATCTGAATATCCCCAGGATATATTAAGGATAATCTTTGATGAGGTGCACATGCCTGAAATCATCTCTGGTTCATTGCCCACACACCCACACACACACACACACACACCCACACACACACACACACACACACACACACACACACACACACACACAAACACACACAAACACACACACACACACAAACACAGGCAATCACACTCGATCACGCAACATGGCTCGATATGGCTATGAAGTTCATAGCCAGCCATGCACAGACACACACACACACACACACACACGTGCGCACACACACACACGCACACACACACACACACACACACACACACACACACACACACACACACACACACACACACAGGAGCCTAATAAAGAGCTCTTATGCGGCACACGGACAGGTGAATTAATATCTTATTACACAGTCAAGGACAGCTCTTCATAATGAAGACTGCGATCTGCAGCACAGGGAGGGAGGGGGGGAGGGAGGAAGGGAGATGGAGAGAGGTGCTGCAGTGTGTATGATAGATAGAGAGAGAGAGAGAGAGAGAGAGAGAGGGGGGGGGGGGAGGGAGAGGGAGTGCCAGCAGGAGAGGTCTACAGGGCTGTGTGTAATCTCCAGGCTGTA
>NC_140253.1:8757955-8760455 GCF_949987555.1 Borostomias antarcticus
ACCGAACACTAGTTTGCCGTGTGTGTGTGTGTGTGTGTGTGTATGTGTGTACGTGTGTGTGTGTGTGTGTGTTTGATCCAAAGTGATCTAAAGCAAGTGTACGGGGTGGGTGTACGTGTTCAGAGTTTCCAACCCTATAACCGTCTGATTAATTCAGGGTTCACCTGGGAAGAGAGAGACGCTTTGAACGCCACCCCCCTCTGATCTGCGGCGTTAATGACGGCGCACACACCCACACACACACACACACACACACACACACACACACACACACACACACACACACACACCGAATGCACTTGCACATACATACACTGTCTGCCGTTCACACTAATGACTGTGACCGTGTGACATTTGCATATTCCCCAGCATCCCACTCAGCTGGGTAATTGCATGACCTTTTGATGTTCAGCAAATGAAACAGACACACGCACACACACACACACACACACACACCCTCGCAGACACACACTCGGAAACTGAATGTTTAAAGAAAAGAAAATAACTGACTTGAAACAGTCTCTGATCTTAATGTACACACACACACAAACACACACACACAAACACACACACACACACACACACACACACATACACGGAGATTGATCAGTAGGAATGAACTGAAGCTGGTTAATCCCATGGCTTTATAGTCTCACTGTCGGCATGGTTACTGATACCATGAGCCAGCGCAGAGGGAGGAGCTTCATGCGGAGCTCCCCATTGGCCAGTTAGGGGGTTAGGTGCTCTCTGTCACGCCACACATCCGTGACTTAAACTTACAGGTGTGAGTTTACCAAGCCGATCGTGTTGAGAGTGTGTCACAAAAAAAAGCTGTGAGTGTGTGTGTGTGTGTGTGTGTGTGTGTGTGTGTGTGTGTGTGTGTGTGTGCACGCGTGCGTTTGTGGTGCGGTCAATGATCTAGTGGTTCACACACATGCTGCCCATACAATACCTGGGATGAAATACTGTTCTCTAGCTAATGGAGAGACAGAGAGATGGAGAGAGAGAGAAAGAGAGAGATAGAGAAAGGCAGATATAGAGAGAGAGAGCAAGCATGTGAAATAGAATACCTTAACAGAGATAACAGTATGACAACGCAAAGCGTGGCTGAGCGCAGTGTGTGTGTGTGTGTGTGTGTGTGTGTGTGTGTGTTTGTGTCCACTGAGGGCCTGATCTACTGAAGGTTTGCACGTATAAAAACGTGTGCAAATGCCTTAGTACCTGCAAAGAAATATGCATGGTGATCTATGAACGGTGTGCAAGGGGGATTGGGTCCTTCAAGAGCGCAAATTAACACGCGTTATCCAATTAGTACGTTTGGCTGAAATTAATATGTAATAAAGGGGTGTGCGTCCCCTAGCGTGCAAAATATGGGAGGAGAAAATGCAAATACGTAATTGTAGCACGTGCACTGAAAGCTAATTGAGTGGTGGCGTTTGGGTTTGCAATTTAGTACCTTGGAAGGGCAGGTACTATTTGGCTCCGTGCAATTGCGCACACACATGGCTGCCATTATAAGGGGAAGACAAAGGAGGCGAGCGCGCCGAGAACGGGTAAGGAGAGGATAATACAAACATATCGCTTATCTAGCAATTCCATTCTGCAGATATTAGATTAATTAATAAGGGCTGATTTGGAGCCAGTCAGAAGAAGAAGTCATGCCATACCTGCAATAACCAAACTTCTGGCTACTCTCCATTTTCTCGCAACTGGTTCATTCCAGCGTACAGTAGCTCTCGGTGCTGGGATTTCCCAAAACAGTTTCTCATCTGTGCTTTCCCAAGTACTGGATGTCATGTTGTGCAGGATTGGCCAGTATATAAAGTTTCCCCGTACCCAGGATGCACTGATCGAAACCAAGCAAGGCTTTTAGCTGGTTTCCCCAGAGTCTATAAAATTACAAAGTCTACTATGTGCTCTTTATTTTGTATTAATTCATTCGTTTTAAATTAGCCTAATCATTTTCCCACACAGGAGATCTGGGTTATTTCCAGTGTGTCGTGTGGTTCTATAAAGTTACACAGTATAAATTAATGGGTGTGTGTGAGCCGAGGGAGGGGGGAATCCAGTCTCATAGACCAATGTTTTCCTGATGTGTTTCGTTTTAGGTTCGGTTAATGTTTAGTCGGTTAACCTGGCCCCTCAAACAGAACCAAAGCATCATCTCATTCATGTTTCATGTTCCTTTTAGGTGATAGCGCGTATCCCCTACAGCCCTTCCTCTTCACTCCAGCTCGTCCATTAACACCTCTAATTCGGTCGCGTAAATTTTATATTTTTTTGCGTTGCGCCCCTCTTCCATGGTGCAATTGTGGGATACAACACGCAAAAGCCCCCATTTAAATAGGGTGTTCTTCACACTTTCGCACCTGTTGCCATTCACGCAATTATCTTTGATAGATCACCCGCAAAAAACGCATTCCAGCTACACCTGCAACCTGAAGGACTGCACACACAACTACACCTGCAACCTGAAGGACTGCACACACAACTACACCTG
>NC_140253.1:8785455-8787083 GCF_949987555.1 Borostomias antarcticus
CACACGCATATGCACGCCCGCACACACGCACAAAGCCACACACACGCACAAGCATGCATACACACACACACACACACACACACATGCAAGCACACACACATACACATACACGCACGCATACACACACACACACAAACGCACGCACACTTGCACGCATACATACACACGCACGCACACAGACACACACACAAACACACGCACCGAAATCTCTCGCCAAGGTAAAGCTGCAACCCACGCTAGGGAGCAATTATCATGAAACGAAGGTTGCGAGACGGATTTCAACAGAAACAGAACCCGCCAGAGACGTGCCGGAGATGCGCCGGAGATGCGCCAGAGATGCGCCGGAGATGCGCCGGAGACGCGCCGGAGACGCGCCCGAGACGTGCCGGAGACGCGCCGGAGACGACCGGCGCAGAAACTGGAACTGACGTCCGGGAACAGAGAGATCTTCTCCAGGGCGTGGAGAAGACTTTCTGAGGCCCTGTTGTTTTCTCCTCACGTGGCCACTCACTGTAGGTTCCCTGTGTGTTTTTCCGTGTGTGTGTGTGTGTGTGTGTGTGTGTGTGTCCGCGTACCTCGCGCAAACACTGTCGGTATTGTCCACTGACGAGATCGGGTGAGCGGACACGGCACTTTGGTGCGTGCATGCGCGCGCATGTGTGTGTGTGTGCGTTGTTTGAACAAGTGCTGAACATAAGCCAAGCGTGTCAGTGAGCATTCTCCGTTCAGATAGCAATAACCACATTCCAGCTATGATGTCATACCCAGCACTTGACGCATACATCCAAATGTCAGGGAGGGAGAGAGAGAGAGAGAGAGAGAGAGAGAGAGAGAGAGAGAGAGAAAGAGAAAGAAAGCAGGAGCATATGAAACACCTTTGTTTCTCATTGTCATAATCAGTCAATTTCGCCACGATCTCTTTCTTCTCTCTCTCTATCCATCCCGTTTTTTTTTTGGGGGGGGGGGGGGGGGGGGCACCGGGAAACGAAAAAAAGAGCCGTCTTGGCGCAGGGCCTCCCTCCCTCCATCCCTCCATCCCCCCCTCCCTCCCTCCCCCCTGCGCTCCCTAGCTCTTTCTCTCCGCCCCTTCTCTCGCGCGCCCTGTCCGCCGCGGCGCCGGTTCTAAACGTCTCCATGTATCACTGTCATAACGGCCATATTCATCAATGTCACATGACCAACCCCCCCCCCCCTGCCGCCACCGGGGGCCTTTTCACCCACGTTCACGCGCTCGCTCGCTCGGAGGCTCGCGCCCGTACAGTCGGAGTGAGGCTGGTTGGTCCAGTTTTGTTGTTGTGGGTCGGCGAAAAAAAAAAGAGGGTTATTTTTCGAATCCGATGCGTTTATCACGCATGAGAGGGAGTCTCTCTCTCTCTCTCTCTTTCTCTCTCACACACACACACACACACACACACAGAGGACGGAAGGCAGGGCCTCCCCGTCTATTTTGATGCAGATCTATTTCCCCCTAGCTCTATATAAAGAAGCGTGTCGCATAGTTGGATAACCTCTCTCTGGGCCCGGGACTCTCTGACCACGTGTGAACGTGCTCTCTGAGATCAACCTGACACAGGACACGCACTGTCTGTCTGTCTGTCTGTCTGTCTGTCTGTCTGTCTGTCTGTCTG
>NC_140253.1:8787283-8792283 GCF_949987555.1 Borostomias antarcticus
AGAGAGAGAGAGAGTGTGTGTGTAAGTGTGTGTGCATGCGTGTGTTTGTGTGTCCATGTGCACATTTATGTGAGTGTGAATGAGTGAATGAGTACATGCGTAAGTGCGTGTGCGTGGGAGTGCCTGTGTGTGCGTGTGTGTGTGTGTATCCATGGCTACACACCAGTACTTGACAAAACGCAGACTCCCAGTGTAGAGAATAAGCCAATAGAGCTGAGTATGTTAATTTCCTGTTAAATCTGGATCAAAAACAGACACTATCGCTGTCTTTGTTTCCAGCGCTAAGACGGGATTCCCAGAAATGTTTATCTGGGATAACATTGAGCCAAGGTTGCACGCAAGCCTCTTGACCAGACCCTGGTCTGACCGGCTGTAAACAAAGACGTCTGATGAGTGTATGCAAGTGTGTGTTACATGTTGCCAGAGTTTTCTCAGATGCAGGAACAGTGTCTCTCTCTCACACACACATGCACGCACGCACACACACACACACACACACGCACACACATACTCACACACACTCAATGCCTGCACATCAAACAGAGCTGACAGTCAACACAATGGACCTATCTCCAGTCAGAGGTCCTCCTCCCCCTCCACTCCTCTCTCTCTCTCTCTCTCTCTCTCTCTCTCTCTCAGACACACACACACACACACACACCATGCAGGCTTAATTATGCCATAACTGCCCCAGGGCTCCACACCAAATTCCACCAGCTCAAATACCACATAATATCACAACTTCCACCCCTAACAACCTGCTACTATTCAACTCCCACCCCTAACAACCTGCTACTACTCTTTATCTAGCGCTCAGCTCATGTTGCACTGGTGCGTACAGTGTTCCACTAAACTAAATAATAGCTGGATTATAGACTAAATAGCAGATAGGTGACACCAATTGTTAAGTGGTGTGTGTGTGTGTGTGTGTGTGTGTGTGTGTGTGTGTGTGTGCATGCACGTGTGTGTATGTACGTGTTTTTGAGTTTTGAGTTTCCGAGTGTGTGTCTGTGATTTAGGGTGTGTGTGTGTGTGTGTGTGTGTGTGTGTGTGTGTGTGTGTGTGTGTGTGTGTGTGTGTGTGTGTGTGTGCGTAGTGTAAGATGGCGGCAGAGCGTGGCGTTCTGACTCACAGTCTCTCCAGTTCCTTCAGATCCTGGAATGCTCCTCTCTCTATGGTGGTGATCTTGTTCTCCATCAACTGCCTAGGAGAGAGAGAGAGAGAGAGAGAGGGAGAGAGAGAGAGAGAGAGAGAGAGAGAGAGAGAGAGAGAGGGAGAGAGAGAGAGAGAGAGAGAGGCAGAGAGAGGGAGAGAGAGAGAGGGAGAGAGAGAGAGAGAAAGAGAGGCAGAGAGAGGGAGAGAGAGGGAGAGAGAGAGAGAGAGAGAGAGAGAGGGAGAGGGGAGAGAGAGAGAAAGAAAGGGGGAGAGGGAGAGAGAAGATAGATTGCAAAATAGGTTGACAGAGATGGAGGAAGAGATAATGAGAGAAAGTGATGGAGGTAGAGTGGAAGAGAGGAGAGGGAGAGGGAGATGGAGGGAGAGATAGTGAATGTGGTGCATTTCAGAGAGGCGGGGGAGAGAGAGAGAGAGAGAGAGAGAGAGAGAGAGAGGGAGAGAGAGGGAGAGAGAGAGAGAGGGGGGACAATCAGTAGCCGGTCAATAAAGCACCCAGAATTGACTTTTAAACTCCCCCGTCAAATCGACAGGTCCCATCAATCATTCAATTTACCCCCCCACCGCCCCGCACCCCTGTCTAACCAGATAGATGTGACAACCCATACAATTACACCCACGGCTGTGCTGACCAGAACACACACACACACACACACATGCATGCACACACACGCACATGCACACAAATCATATTACGGACATAATCTCCAGAGGTATGCCAGCAATGCCAATTCTATGCTGCCATTCACTTTAAACAGTGGAGCGACACCCAACACCTACTTACACACACACACACTCACGCGCGCGTGCGCACACACGCACACCTCTTCCCACATAAGGGTATGGTCTATTTAGCCTCCCCCACAGAAAACTGTGCGGGAGAAATCCTAACCTGGAGCCATGCAGGGTTAGAAACCTGTTCCTACACGACGCTCCCACTCCTTCCCTCCCTCGCTTCGAGCCGCATTCCTCCTTGCGCGGTTACACCTAATGACCGCTATCTCTTTCTCTCTCTTTCCTCCATCACTTCCTCGCCAGCGTGTTAATCACTCCAGCACATGGCCCTCGGGGCGCCGCGGTTAAAATCAGCTCTTTCTGACACTTCCCTGCGCAGATTAACGCGACGATGTCAACAGGTGCTGCTGCTTTTTGCCGTTCGATTAATTTGCTAATTCAATGTTTTATTTTGATAGTCTGATTAGTTGGATGTCGTCAACAACTTTAGGAAAGAAAGGAGAAAAATATAGGACCACCCCAACGTCTCCAATTCGTTATTTAAGCCCTTTTGAGAGGAAAAAAACACAATTTGATTTGCAACGAGGGAGCAACTTTGTGAATTAAATGATTCACAATTTGTTGAGTAGCCTATCATGGGCGACTATTAATCGGTATGATTTATGATTGAATAACTCTACGATTGAATTACTTTATTATTGCTGTAGGCCAAATTTGATTGATTATATTAATTTAGGCTACAGCGCATATGCCTACTTACAACACTCGCAGATTCCTCAGTCCAGCAAAATCCGCCTTGTTGATTTTAGTGAGGTTGTTTGCATTTAAATCCCTGGGGAAAAAAGAGAAAGGGTAAAGTTAGATTTCAATAAATCAACTGAGACATGTAGGCCTAAACAATAAATAACATTTTTGGAACGAATCACGGAAAGAATTTGGCAATGAAGCCTAGTATTACCCAACAAGCAGCATATCAAATTGTATTTTATTAAGCCTAACTATAGCCTAGGAATAGCCTGTTTTCCTCAAAATCAAACAAGATAACGTTGGCTACAGATTGGGCTACACCGTGATACAGTAATGTAGCTATGTAACCTAATAATGATAGGATTGAAGCCGTTCGAGACTAAGAAGGAACACAAGTATGAAATTAGACTAGGCTGTATGTTACAGGTAGCCTAAACGAAAATGACTTGAGTTAAAATAAGATTAGGCCACGCTACTTTTAGATGGGCTCTTTTTTCCCCTAAACCAAAAACCCGATTTGCCAAATCCGTTTTTGATTAGCTCGCTGCTGGCCACATAAACCAATGCGGTGGGTCTGAGGGTTTCGCAATGCAACAGTGCGAGACCACAGACTTGGGCACGATCCCCGTTACTTCACGAGCTGCTCCGCGGTAGCCTATAGCGGGCACCGAGGAGGGCAAGGGCGATCGGTGGTCGTGTTGGCAACCATTTCAGCCCCTTTGCAGTTGATTGCTATCTACCTGCAACTATTCACGTATCATCAGCCTAATACTGTAGGCTACGCATGCTATAGCCAATAATAATATTAGGTTATCACAACAAAAGTGAACTAGCCTATAAGGTCATCCCAGGATTCAACAAAGAAACAATTATGCAACGGCTTTCAGATAATACACAACCCTTTAAAATGCATCGATGCTGGCACATCAACTGGTTGTTGCGGCTTGATTTCCACTGTCACGGTGTTCTTTCTGCTGGGTTTACTTACAGCCTCTCTGTGTTGCGGGGGATGTTCCGCGGCACGCTGCGGAGCCCCTGGCCGTGGCAGTCCACGGTGGTCCCGGAGCAGGAGCACTGCGCCGGGCAGGGCTGGCAGTCCACCCCGCCGGACAGGACCAGGAGACTCAGCAGCCCGAGCCACAGAGCGGAGCACGGGGGATTCAGGGCTCTCATCACTGCGGTAAAATAGACCCAAGGAGAGATTTTTAATCCGAGGGAAGGTGCGTTTTTTTCGGGGGTGGGGAGGTGGGGGGGGGGCGTAAAATAAACCTAAAAATCCCAAGAGGTCACCAAACTCTCTTGCGTTGCTGTGGAATGTTGCCTCTCTCTTTTGCCTTCCTTTTCCCCTCTTTTCTGTTGTTTTGTAGCGTTTTGATGATCACATTTCACAAGAACGTGCAAGTTTCTGGAGGACGCGAGAGGAGGACACTTGTTTCTGGGGTCAGTAGCCGAGCGAGGTGCCCCTCCGCGGGGGGAGAGAGCGGAGAGAGCGGAGAGAGGGGAGAGAGGGGAGAGAGGGGAGTGCGGCAGGCTGGTGCACGGAGTCTGGCGCTAGAGCGGCGCAAAGTTCCACATGTCCGCGGCATGCGGTGCGGTAATCCCCCGTGTATTAGTTAAACCCGTGAAACACCTCGATCCGAGATCCGATACTCTCGATGGACACACACACTCACTCACACACACGCACGCACACACTCACACACACATCAGGTGAGCTGAGACAGACAGCGCAAGGGTGAGCGAGCGAGTGGCGGGGGCGGTTATTAATTCACAGCACGCGCCAGGCGGAGAGGCAGTGTTCGGTTTTCCAAAAGCTCGCGCGGCAGGTCACCGTTGTCGAGGTATTGATTTCCGTTCAAAACATTCGTTACCGGTCCGTGACGGGGAGAGACGGGAGAAAAAGACCCGCGTGCATATAATCCAACTCTCCGTTGTGAGTGAAAGCGCAGCTCCCGAGTGTGAGAACGAGACGGGAGCGGGCACGTCTGCTACTGCGTCTGTACAGGCAACACCTCGCTCGCTGGTCTCCGCTACACACACACACACACAGACACACACACCACTCTCTCTCTCCCTCTCTCTCTCTCGTCTCTCTCTCTCTCACACACACACACACACACACGCGTGCGCGCACAGTGTGCGTTTTTCCTTCAATCGCCCCTGAAGGTAGGCAGGCAGACCGAGGGATTCCCAATGCGACCGCACTTCCAAGCGGGACTTGTCTCGCTGCAGTGGCCCGGCCACCTGATGCCTTGAACGAGCCGGGGAGACGAGCAGGGCCGCCTGGATGAATCCACCTGGCGCGGCAGTGCGATGAAAGCAATCCAGATCGCGAGAACAAGTTG
>NC_140253.1:8797283-8799783 GCF_949987555.1 Borostomias antarcticus
CGTGGAAGAGAGGAGGAAGGAGAGAGAGAGAGGGAGAGGGAGAGGGAGAGAGAGGGAGGTGTGTGGGGAAAGAGCAGTGTGGGAAAAATCAATATGCTCTCTGGAGCGACAGGAAGAGACAATCAGTCCTGTCTGACCCTCGCCTCCCCTGTGTATGTGTGTGTGTGTGTGTGTGTGTGTGTGTGTGTGTGTGTGTGTGTGTGTGTATGTGTGTGTATGTGTGTGTGTGCATCTGTGTGCCTGCACAAGTATGTGTGCGTCTGTGTGTACAAGAAAGTGTGTGTGTGTGGGTGTGTATGTGTGTGTGTGTGTGTGTGTGTGCATGTGTGTGTGTGTGTGTGTGTCTCCTTCTGTGTTTGCTGCCCTCTGCTCAAATATGTTTTATTGGCATGCTGGAAATGAGGCGCCTGTTGCCAGAGGAAGTTAATGGTATAAAACTTTATTCAATTCACTCTATCAAACGAACGAGAAAGACGAGTTGGAACAAAGGCGAGGGCGGAAGATGAGGTGTGATGTTGTCACACTCCCAAATGAATCTGGTGGACACACACACACACACACACACACACACACACACACACACACACACACACACAGACAGACAGAATAGTAGAACCAATGGCAAGAAACTGTCAACTCTATTGCACCTCTCTCACTTGTTCTCTCTCTCTGTCTCCTCCTTTTCTCTCTCCCCCTTCTCCCTCTCTCTCTCCATCTCTCTCTCTCTTCTCTCCCTCCATCTCCTTCAATCTCTTTCTCCATCTCTCTCTCTCTCTCTCTCTCTCTCTCTCTTTCTTCTCTCTGTGGTTCTGGCTCAGTCCACTTCCTCCTGACACCTACTGTATTAGGTCTCCAGTGTGGCAACAGTTCAGTGGGTGCACACACACACACACACACACACACACACACACACGCACACACACACACACACACACACAGAGCAGAGGCTATAAGGTGGGTTTGTCTTATTCTCCTAAAGCTGCTTTTCCTGTGAGTGGCCTCAATTAGATAGACATTACAATTACAATCAATATAGAAAATAAAGAACTTTGTGTGTGTGTGTTTGTGTGTATGAGTGTGTGTGTGTGTGTGTGTGTGTGCTTGTGTTGGTGTGTGTGTGTGTGTGTCTGAAAGCATGCCTCTAAGTGTGTGTAATCATGTCCATGTGTGCAGTAGCATTTCCTTGGGAGCATGTCTGTGTGTGTGTGTGTGTGTGTGTGTGTGTGCAGTTGTGCGGTTGTGTGTGTGTGCGTGTGTCTCTATGTGTTAGAGCATGTGTTATGACCCCTATGGTCCCGGGGAGGACAGGGGGCCAATAACAACAGTGTACTGAGGTCCTGGTATGGTGGAAGTACGACAGTGAGAAGGAAATTAAGTGTATATATAATAAATTATTTATTTACATAAACGCCCAGTGCTGCAGGTAACAAGGGAACTATGCATGGTGCCAAAGAAAAATCATTAAATAAATCATAAATAAAGTGATTACCTACTAGTGCACTTACATACAATATAATCTAATCACGCCGTATATACAATTTAATCAAATTGCATTTACTCTTTTACTCTTGGGCAAGTGGTAGTACCCCCTAGCCCCCCTACCTGGGGTAAGAGGTAAAAACCCATGATGGAAGACCTAAGAGGAAGAGAGACCCGGCCCGGAGGAAGCCCGGGGCCCTCGTCTGGAGCCAGGCCCAGACGGAGGGCCCAGACGGAGGGCCCAGACGGAGGCTGCGAGCGCCTGGTGGCCGGGCTTACCATGGAGCCCGGCCGGGCCCAGCCCGAAAGAGCTAAGTGGAAACATCATCTCCTCCGTCCCGTGGACCCACCACCCGCGGGAGGAATTGTGCGCTGCCAACTATGTCATAATACATTCTGTTAAATGATCAATTGAGCTGTAGTCAAGGGGTGTCAGCATAGCTTAGAAACTAATGTTGTTCCTTTTCATGACATCACATAGGGGTAACATGTACAGACTGAAAAGTAAAGGCCTTAGAACTGATCCTTGTGGGACCCCACATGTCATCTCAGTGTTCTTTGAGCTGTGGTCACCAAGGGTGACGAAAAACTCTCGGCAAGTTAATTATGTCCTGAACCAGTGAAGGACTGGCCCGGAGAGGCAGACCCAGTTCTCCAGTCTTCTAACAAGGATATTATGATTTTCTGTACAGTGTCAAATGCTGCATGCAGGTCCAGGAGGACAAGGACAGAGAGTTTTATCGAGTCAGCACTTATTCTGAGGTCGTTTACAATCTTGACCAGCGCTGTCTCTGTACTATGATGCTGGTGAAAACCTGACTGACAAGTGTCCATGATACAATGTGCAGCTAGGAAATCATTTAGCTGTTAGAATAAATAAAATAAAAAATAACTTAAAAAGGGGAGGTTGGAGATTGGTCTAAAATTACTGAGGAAAGAGGATTCTAAGTTGTTTTTCTTTAGAATGGGTTTTACCAGGGCAGTTTAAAGTGCAGATGGAAAAACACCTGCAATGTGTGAC
>NC_140253.1:8819783-8829783 GCF_949987555.1 Borostomias antarcticus
CTAACCAGAGTCACCCTGATGGTCTCCCCTACATCCATTACCACACACACACACACACACACACACACACACACACAGTCCCCCCGCAGGTAATGTCTCCTGTCACACTGCATAAGTCAGAAAACAGGACACTCAATGTGAAACACAGCTGGTGGTGGTGGTATGTGTGTGTGTGTGTGTGTGTGTGTGTGTGTGTGTGTGTGTGTGTGTGTGTGTGTGTGTGTGTGTGTGTGTGTGTGTGTGCGTGAGAGAGAGAGAGAGAGTGGAAGTGAGACCCTGGGGTTGTTTGTTTGGGTGTTAAGTGCCATTTAATGAGTGTTAATTATTGTGTGATGATACCAGTGTGTGTGTGACGCATTGGGGGCCTGGCATTAAAGGAGTAGTAAAGGGAAAATGCCCTGTTTTAAGGTTAATTATGATCATATACAATGGTTCAGATCAAAACGTTGACAAAACTAGCATTTTTGAGAAAGTCTGATAATTGCTCTACCACCATTTTCGTCATACAATGGATGTGGGTGGGCACCTTGAAAAATCTTTCAAAAACATGTTATTTTTATATAGATTTTATATAAAAATAACATATATATATGTTATTTTATTTATATTTATATATATAATATATATAAAAAAATTTATATAGAATAGATTTTTCAAGGTTCCCATCCACATCCATTGTATGACCAAAACGGTGGTAGAGCAATTATCAGACTTTCTCAAAAGTGCTAGTTTTGTCAACGTTTTGACATCTGAACAATTGTATATGATCATACGTAACCTTAAAACAGGGATAAACATGCATTTTCCCTTTACTACTCCTTTAATAACATTCCTGGTGAGATCTGAGTGTACACACATCTCAGAGAGCATCAGTTTTAATGATAGTTTGTGTTTGTGTGTGTGTGTGTGTGTGTGTGTGCGCGCGTGTACGTGTCCTCTCCCCTTTCATCAACTTTCAGAGCAGGATGACAGGATGTCTTAAAATCCATTTTTGAATACACTACAAACACATACACACACACACACACAGTACACACATGCGCGTCTCTTGTTCACAATTTAACCTGATGGCTGATTCTTGTCTAACCCTGAATACCGACGTCATGTAAGAATATAGGTTTTATTAAAAGTGGCTGGTGACCCTGAGTTGTAAATGCTCAGATCCCAGGTTTAAGACACTGAAGTGGGGAGACATATTGAGAAATGGTCCAAAATTTAGTACCGCTCCAAAATAGTTTTGGAGAACCATTTGGGGTTTCGTTCAGCGTGGACTTTAGCCAACAACCTTTTGGCGAATGCTACGTGGCGTGCAAGAGCTCGACTTACAAATTGACTTTGACACTTAGGGTTAATTCCTCTTGTCACTGTAATTCTGCCAAATGTGCTTTCGCCCTCAAAGCGTTCCAGTGTCTGTGTGTGTGTGTGTGTGTGTGTGTGTGTGTGTGTGTGTGTGTGCGTATGTGTGTGTGTGTGTGGTATGGCCTCTGGAAGGCTGTCTGTAGGTGTGGACTTCATAGCTCTGGAATCAGCTGTGATGACAGTTTTACAGAACGCGCGCACACACAAACACACACACACACACACACACACACACACACACACAGTACATAGCTTTCCAGAGTGCAGTGGGATACACACACTAAACACACCCTGCGTTCTCCTCCATCTGGGAGTGACGCTTTTACAGGGCCAGGATGAGTCACAGCAGAAGGCGGTGGCGGGTGGGGGGACGGGGTGGGGGGACGGGGGGGGGGGGGGGGGGTCGTCAGAGGGGCGGATCAGGGGAGAGTCTGACGAGGCCGAGGGTGTGGGTGCGGCAGTGGGCGTGGCCAGAAACGCTAAGAACTTCGATCGCCTCCCCAGACGCACTAAACCACAACTCCCTGCTACCCACGGTCTCCACTGGCAACACAGGACGCCTGGCACACACACACACACACACACACACATACACGCACACACACAAACACACACACCTCTCCCTCCCACAACCCCACCCCCACCCCGTCACAGGTCACTGCATGGGTACCATGGTGATTGAGGGTTCAGAGGTCGTAGCTGTCCAGAAGACACCCAGTTCACATGCCCACTGCCAGAATAGAGAGAGAGAGAGAGAGAGAGAGAGAGAGAGAGGGAGAGAGAGAGAAAGAGGGAAAGACGGAGTGGCAGGGAACAGACAGAGAGAACAGCTCCATTCTGTGATGGAGCAGGAATGTGTGGAGAACAGAGATCACATGGGCTCTCTCTCTCTACGACACGTACAACATCACTCAGCCTGTCTACATAGGCACTGGCTAGGATTCTTACACACACACACACACACACAGAGAGAGAGAGAGAGAGAGACATGCTTGATTAGACATATTTGAGCATACATTCCCCACACACACACCCCCACACACATGTGCACCCACCCCCCCCCCCCACCCCACACACACATTCTACATGTGAACACACACACATTTAGTTGTACACACACACACATGCCCATATACACACACACACACACACACAGTCACTCACCCACATAATTGAAACGCATAAAAAAATCCCACGCGTAAAACAATCACATACAGGCACATACGCTTTAACATATACGTACAATAAATAAACTCCCTCACACACACAAACACACACACACACACACACACACACATTCACTTTGATAAAGTGGTGGAAAACAGAACCATCTGAACAAACATCTGAATCTGCGGTGGGAGAGACGGCCATCTTGAGGTTTTGTTGGTGTTTACGTTTCGCAATTGGTCGAGGTTTTGACAGTCGTGCAGTGCAGACATACACACAAATACACGCACACACATGCACACACACACACACACACACACACACGTAGCATCTGAGTAGATACAGACAGCCGGGTGTGAAAAATACTACCCTCAGCATCCAACATCAAACAAGTCGGGCGTGCTGCCAGACGCTGACTACTACGCAAAAGCAAACACACACACACACACACACACGCATACACACACACATACACACACATACACACATACACACACACACACATACACACACACACACACACACACACACACAGACAAACTGAGAACACCCATCATGTTCAGACGGATCAGGCTCGAATGAGCTTACAGTTACACACACACAAACACCCAGATATGTACACACACATGAACGCACAAGCACAAACACACAGAGCAATATTACGAGCAATATTACGTGGTGGGACAGAAAACAATACAAAGCATTCCTTTAATGTTCTTTTAATGTTGTGTTCTTTTTTCATGTCACCTCTATACAGATGTCGTCTCTGTTTCAGTTTAACCACGAGCCCTGCTGTCGGCATATGTGTGTGTGTGTGTGTGTGTGTGTGTGTGTGTGTGTGTGTTCGTGTGTCTGTCTGTGTGCGTGTGTGGGGGAGATCTGGTCATTGTTACGATAAAAAGCTGGCTAGCTATCAGAGTTTATTTAAAAAGCATATCAAAACTCCATCAGCCCCAAACCACATCAATTCTCTCTCAACACCATGGTAAATCTCACTATGAGTGCGTGTATATGTGTGTGTGTGTGTGTGTGTGCGTATTCTCATCAAAAGTACAGGGTAGTGTAGGGTAAGTCATGAAAGAAAGCCTCTTAGCACCCAGCTAACTTGCAGTTCCCCTGGCAGTTAGGTACAGGCTATGTTTTTATATATATATATATATATATATATATATATATATAGAGAGAGAGAGAGAGAGAGAGAGAGAGAGAGAGATAGATATATAGATAGATAGATAGATAGATAGATAGATAGATAGATAAGATTTATTTCACTCTAGACTACAATTGTGGTGTGGAGTACAATTACATAAGTCAGAAACATCAGTGCAGTGGTACACAATCAGACAAAGGTTGTATATACAACATAAGAACAAGAAAACATAATTTAGAGGGGAAATACATTTCTGATAAAAGCGCCAAGATTATGTAGTAACTTTTGTTTGTTTGTTTGTAGTAAAATTATACATTTGACCATATATGGATGGTTAACGTAAAACTTGGGCAAATACTGTTCGCAACACTTGTTGGGTTTTTACATTCAAAAAGTAGGTGGAATTCATCTCCACCCACATCCATTGTATGACCTAAATGGTGGTAGAGCAATTATCAACTTTCTCAAAAGTGCTAGTTTTGTCAACTTTTTGATCTGAACCATTGTATATGATCATAAGTAACCTTAAAACAGGGCTAAACATGATTTTTCCCTTTACTACTCCTTTAATATTATCACACCTCTGTTCCAACCAGATGTAGGAGAGCCCACATTCATCTAGTGTTTGTCGCACAGATGTATTCCATGGTGCAGTATATGTACCAGAAACAGAGATAAGTTAAATAAATAGTTATACATTAACCTGCCCATTTAAGAGGCTCCCCCAATAACCAATCATTCTTTTTTTATGTCGATATACAGTTGGTATCTTCCCAGTTCACCATAAACCATGTTTGTACAGGTTGACATTTTGACCTTCAGGGTGTACTTGAGGAACTTCAGGTGCAACTTTTCCAGAATAGCTGCTTTCTCAGGACCCCTACTTCACATGCATACAGCATGACTGGTGTGACAAGCCTGTCAAAGAGCTCTAATCTGATGTCTATTGGAAAGTCAAACTTTCTACACTTACTCATTAAGGTGAACATAGCTTTGGAGGCCCTTTTATAGAGGTCATCAATAGCTATTTTAAAGGAACTATTGTAATTAAACATAATACCTAAATACTTGAAGCTGTGGACAGCTTCTAGGTCCTCTCCGTCACAGAAAAAGTGATATTTCTTGACGTCAGTCTTGCGATGATTGATGAGTAATGTGACTTTTGATTTACTGCTGTTTATTCTCAGTTTCCATTTCTTACAAAAGTAACACATTTGATCGATATCTTTTTGAAGTACAAAGATATGATCAGTTGTAGAATTCCTGTTTCGAAACCCAGCCAGGTTTTCATTCAATATACATTCAATATACACAATATATATTATCTTCACAGAACTTGTATAGCCTGGCATTCAGTAAGTTGGTAAATAATTTCCCAAAACAGCTCAGAAGAGTCATACCCCAGTAATGATTACAGTCCTCAATATCCCCCCTTCCCCTTATAGATTGGGACAATAAGACCAATAACCCAGTTTTTAGGGATACTCAATATTTTGTTAAACAGCTTCACAGGTAGAAAAATTGTGGCGGTGCTCTTAATATATTCATTTAATACTGTGCTGACTGGTCCGTTTGAAGTTCACTGGCTGCCAGACTTTGGAAATGCTCATATAAATCTGTCAGCTGTACTGGTGAGACACAACTATCCTTATTACAATCAGACAACCGTTTCCAGTATTCTATGGGGTTTTTAACCTTCATTTTCCTAAGTTCCTTATTAAAGTTCTTGCTATACACTCTCATTGTTCTAGCCATTTCTTTTTTATATTCTTTACTTCTTTAAGGTTTCCCAGCTTTCAGCACTATAATGTCTATTCTTTGCTTTAAGGTACACTTGTGTTTTATATCTACATTCAAGGTTAAACCAGGCTGTTCTTTTTATAAACGGCCTCTTGTTCTTTTTCTGTGGTTTTCTAGGGAAGGTAACTCTTGCACTGTCTATCAGCATTTTACAAATTCCATCTGTTACTTCTTTCAAGTTCAACATAGTCACCCTTTTTCTCCTTCAGCCATTTACCAATACCAATCTCTTCCTTTTGAACAGGTTCCTGAGTGCTTCTATGATGGGCTACTGGCTCTCTCTCGTGGTCATCATTCCCGTTTAGAACCATTTCAACAATACAGTGTTTATCTGAGAACAGACAGTCAAATTCATGCACATAGAAATGTTTTACTCTACTCATTATAAGGGGAGAGCTTATCATGCAGTCAATCACAGTGTTATCGGTTGAGGTAGTTTTCTCCACATACATACAGTATCTTCCCCACACCTACCATTAGCTATGCAAAGATCCAGGTTTTTACACAAGTCTAAGGGGCGAATTCACTAAAGGATTGCGCAGCTTTTCCTGACGCAAAGCCTGTGCAAATAAGTCAAAAATTATGTTTGCTATTCACAAAGCCCTCGCAAAGGGTGAAATACGGTGTAAACTGCGTTGCGTTCGTCATTGCGTTTCTCTGCGCCGGTGTTATTAGCTGATATTTAAATTAGGTAATATGGGAGGAGAATGTTCCCCTTTCTATGCAAATGAACATCATTGCAAAACCCGCCCAATTCACAAAGATCGGCGCAAATTGCCTCACGCAGTTAAAGTGAAATTAATTCCGTTTTCAGAGACGTGGTGGTATTTAAGCGCAAGGGGTGTCATGGCCAGCCTTTCCACTGATCATGGCAGCAGTGATTGTTGCGAGGCGAATTCGGCATCGCAATGCCAGGCATGTTGTTCGTGAGAGAATATTTAGAAGAAGGTCACTTTTTGATTTAACACTAGAACCACAGCGGTAGCTGTTTGGACACCAGAGCGCGCAGCTCTTCAGCCAACTGGAGGATGAAGTCGCGTCTGGGGAGGCTCAGTTGACTATGCGTCTCTCCACCCGTCCCCAGCGAGTCCAAGCTCCCCCAATGAATAATACATATTTATAATAGCCTACATAGCACGAAACTGTGCGTATAATAGTCTATACGCGAAACTGCGCATTCCCTATAGCTGTTCATTGAACGGCTGGGGGCCGATATAGGTATAAATAAATAAAAACATAGCCTACACAATATATTTTTTATTTGAATGGTCTTGAAAATATTTTGCTTTTGTATCATAGGTGACAGCAGGTATCATCTTCAGCCATGGATGATGACTCCCGTGCGTAATCCTTCCAACGTTGGAGAGGCGGCGTACAACTGGGCTCACATCAGGACGCGCGGTGTGATTGAGTGCACATTTGGAATCCTGAAAAGCCGTTTAGATGCCTAGATCGTACCGGTGGGGCAATGTTATACACTCCCCCAAAAGTATGCCAGATCATCGTGCTGCAACTTGCATAACATAAAATGACAATTTTTCCTTTGTTCATCTTTTCAAATCATTCCACCTCCATTTGCAGTCTTCCGCGTTTACACACACAAATAGCACTGACTGATTGGGAAATTAAACCCCAAATATGATTTTTTGCTGCAGTCGTGATATTTTTTGCGGAAAGCTGTGAGACATGTTTTTGAACCTCGTCCGTGAGGCCTTCAAGTTCGCTGTCTGAAAATCGTATCTTTCTTTTTCTGTCTGCCATCGTCCAATGATATGCATACGAGTTGTATGCGCTGTATGCGCAGTATTTATAGTCATTTCCTATATCAGCAGCAAATTGCACTCAGCCGCAAACACCGAATGGGCGTGTTTGCGCTGGGATATTATTAGCGCAATGTCTTTAGTGAATAGGTTTTAAAAACGGAGCACATAGCTGGCGCAACTGACGCGCAATGTAATGGTGCAATTAGCGGGCGCAATTTGCTTTAGTGAATTCGCCCCTAAGAGCGCAGCGCCATAATGGCCAAAGTCTCTAGATGTATCCATTGACTTTGAGCTAACTCCAACATTTTCGGGATGTGTGAGGTGTCCACAGTATACTCATCCTCATCTTTTTCATCAGATACATATGGGTCCAAAGTCCAGTCTTCTCTTTCATTGGTGTGGGCATTCATGTTCCCGCAGATGATGAGATAGTTGATGTTGAATAGAAAGATCAAGGATAACTTGGGTTTAGCATCGCAAAACTAGCATGAAGGACAGGAGCTAAGCTAATGTCAGAGGTTAGCTACACGGCTGCAAGCGACAACAAGAGTTAACAACTTGAGGTTAGAGACCTTGCAATAGCGCTGTCAGCAAGCACAGGGGTTAGCGTTTGACAGAGGTTAGAAACAGCAGGGCTAATGCCGCTAGCTAGTTAGCGTTAGCGCTGTTGGTATGAGAGACAGGAGCAGACAATGTGACAGTAAAGAAGGCCCACTGTTTTTAACTTCCTATATTGGAGTGACAGGACTTTCCCTGCTCAAAGGCTTCTGGAAAGAAATTGTACAAAACACAGACCAGAAATAATTCAGAAACAGACAGACACGCTCACACACAACGATGGAGAGATGACAACTGTGTTCCCAACGGTGACAGATGATATTATGACAAGTGTGTGTGTGTGTTTGTGGGATGTGTGCGTGTCACATGAGTGAATTTCCGCCAGCGGTTTCTTCATGGTGCGTGTGAGGCGACGCAACGCGGGGACACGGCGCTGTGTACCGCTCACGGCGTAAACAGGCCACCCACAAAATTGCTCTAACGCGCCAATGTGTGTTTTCAGACAGATGCATGTGTGTGTGTGTGTGTGTGTGTGTGTGAGAGAGAGAGAGAGAGAGAGAGAGAGAGAGAGAGAGAGAGAGAGAGAGTGAGAGGAACAAAGAGATGTTAATAACTGGTGACAAGGAGACAGGGGAGGAAAGGAAGAGAACTTTGAGATTGCACTGCGCAGTAACCAAAGTCACATTGCGACGAAGACAACCCAGAGAGTTGAGATGAGGCCTTTTCCACCGGGACATAGACAGTCTGGCCTACCAAGGTATCGAGGATCACTCATTTCTAATATTGCCATGCAACTCTGGCCCTGTGGCTTACATTGGTGCGTGTATGGTTTTCTATCTGTTTTTTTTTTACAATCTCCAATCAAGTGTGTGTGTGTGTGTGTGTGTGTGTGTGTGTGTGTGTGTGTGTGTGTGTGTGTGTGTGTGTGTGTGTGTGTGTGTGTGTGTCTGTCTGTCTGTCTGTCTGTCCGTCTGTCTCAGGCTAGTTAACAGGTCTGTTCGTCCGCTGTCGCCTTGCTAAGGCCCTTATTAAACACTTTCAATTTACTGTTCCAATAAAAAGCTCCACGCTCCATATAGCAACATCCCCCATAAACCCCCCTACCCACCCACACACACACACGCACACACACACACGCCATCCTGCCATGTCCTCCAACGGGGGACACTCACCGGGCTCATCGCTCATCTTTTACAGATGTCAGTTAACAGGAGTGTGTGTGTCAGCCCTTTACCTACCAGGAAGCACTGCTGTAAATGAAGCCCATTGATTCTCACCTCTCCTGCCTGTCCTACACAGGCCCGTTGCTTTAATATGATTTGGAATAGATAGATGTAGCACAGGGTTCGAGAGAGTAAGCATGTGTGTGTGTGTGTGTGTGTGTGTGTGTGTGCGCGTGTGTGCGTGTGAGTGCGCGTTCGCCCGCCTGCTTCCGTGAGGTCGGAGCAGAACAGTAAATTGAGCAGCTGTATTGTATCCCTCTAACAAAGGAGGCCCATTTGTATAAATTTGGCTTGTAAAGCGTTTTGGTGCTCCGAGGCGCCCCTAGCGTGGCGGATTTGATTTCGCGCATATCTGTTTCCCCCCGCCTCTGCCCGGAGAACAGCACTCCGTCAATAGAAGTCACTGTGCTCCCCAAACAATCCCAACTGACTTCATAGGCTAGCGTGTCCGTGTGTGTGTGTGTGTGTGTGTGTGTGTGTGTGTGTGCGTGCGGAGGTGAACACGGTTGCATGTGTGAACACGCTACACTGTAGGCCCCTCCGTCGCGAAGACAAACCTCTCCTAACGTCTCTTCGCCGTCTCACACAAAAACCGGAAGTGACATTTTAAAGAGAAAGGGATCGGATGTCCACCGGGAGCCGTGGCGTTCTCCTCCTCCGGTCCGCGTCTTCCCGCCCCGTCACCCGCCACCGTCTCGCCCTCCTTCGTTCTCTGCTTTCTTTCTTTCTTTCTTTCTTTCTTTCTTTCTTTCTTTCTTTCTTTCTTTCTTTCTTTCTTTCTTTTTTTTTCACGATCGTCCATTTGGACCGATAGAGGAGAGTCTGGTTAAATGATTTGTGCATTACTGTGCGTACAGCCTGAGTGTTACTTTCTCCCTCCATCCCTCCACCCCTCCATCCCTCCACCCCTCCACCCCTCCATCCTTCCATCCCTCCATCCCTCCACCCCTCTATCCCTCCATCCCTCCACCCCTCTATCC
>NC_140253.1:8844783-9042283 GCF_949987555.1 Borostomias antarcticus
ACTAAATAAACCTATATGTCAAAATCCCACTTGTAGGGCGTTCGGCGCATGAAAAAAAGGGGAACACACAGACCGCAGCATTTAATTGTGAGACTGATTTATTTAAGAAAACCACTTAATTCCAGCTAAATCCTGTTTATATTAAATATGTGAGGTGTTCGTTTTATTGTGTACGGGGAGCTGGCTCTAGTCCTCTTTTTAACAGTGTGCCTCTGGAATGCACCTGTAAACTGGACTACAAGCCAGGGGACTGCAACACCCACACTGCCCTCTGAAGGCAGGAAATGGAACTTTGTGCCATCTGAGAGGAAACAGAGCTTTACTAAAGAGAGGGGTGAAGATAAGAAAAGGACAGAAGATGCTAGGCTACTACCTTAGTCACATCTTATCACCAGTCATCATTTGAAATCATTTGCCTGACTTGAATCATGTTATTCAGAATTGCAATTTCAATTCTGAATTGATGGAATAGACACTGTATTGACTCATATGACAATTGTTTCTGATCCAGTGGGGGAACCTGCTGCATAACGAAAGGTAAAGAATAATTAACTTAACTGAACTGAACTTGGTTAGATGTGGTATATTCGTTTTTATGTCCATTCAGTTCTCTATGTCCCCCATTTTTCTCTGACTTTCTACTTCTGACAGTATGTTCTGTGCCAACTGTCTTTTCCTTGTTCCTACCATGTGTGTGGACTCACTGCGGCAGCGGAATGGAGGGAAATTAAAGAGGGTGGCTACTGTGCAACTCCCCCTTCCTGAGTTACCTAACCAGATCCAGGTGCACCCTTTCCCCCAATACATACACATAGCTACATGCATACACGCACAACAAACACACACATCTCACACACACACCACACACACACACACACACACACACATAAAACAGACACACACACCATATATCTCTCTATCTCTCTCTCCCTCTCCCTCTCCCTCTCTCTCTCTCTCTCTCTCTGACACCCCCCTCAGTGCTGTAGGCATCATGGTGATGGAGTAATGAGATCTGCTGGTCGTGACGGCGTTAAGAGTTCCTCTGGGCTGCAGCAGCAGAGGCAACAGGGGTATCACAAACCTCAGAGCTAGGCCACACTTCATTTCCTGATCACTTAATACACGCATTGGTCGTAGGCGCACACACATGCACACATACACACACACACACACACAAACACACACACACACACACACAGTGTTCTGACCCTGCACATAAACACCTCTGTCCCCAGGGGGAGTTCAGGCTGTGTGCTGTTGGTCACGCTCTGGCCCATGATGTCATTCATCAGGCTGCTGTCTTTCATCACCATCTCCAAGACGACCATACTCTAAGTCACCGTGACAACAGAATCCAGCTGGAACCGTGACAGTTCTTGTCTCCTTCAAGTCCTCTGTCTGCCCATCTGTCCGTCTCTCTCGCTCTCTCTCTCTATCTCTCTCTCTCTCTCTCACAAACACACAATATCTCTCTCGCAATCTATCTCTCATATGCAGCAACAAACTCTACCTCTCAAAGCCCTCTGTCCTTCCTTTCCTTCCCTTTGTCTGTCTGTCTGTCTGTCTGTATGTCTGTCTGTCTGTCTGTCTGTCTGTCTGTCTGTCTGTCTGTCTGTCTGTCTGTCTGTCTGTCTGTCTGTCTGCGTGCTGCCAGTCCCAGGACAACGCAGTGACTCATCCCATTGACTCACACAAATCTAGTAGTCTTCTGCCACCGAGTGGTTCAGCTCAAAACTACAGGCAGTGTAATCTACCTCTCAAAGCCCTCTGTCCTTCCTTTCCTTCTCTTTGTCTGTCTGTCTGTCTGTCTGTCTGTCTGTCTGTCTGTCTGTCTGCGTGCTGCCAGTCCCAGGACAATGCAGTGACTCATCCCATTGACTCACACAAATCTAGTAGTCTTCTGCCGCCGAGTGGTTCAGCTCAAAACTACAGGCAGTGTAGTCAGTGCAGTGTAGTCTGCCTGTACAGGGGTATTGCGATATGCGGAGCGCGCCCACTAAGCGCCGTCCGAGTATCTCCACTCCTGGGTCTAGTTTTGGAAATTAGCCTGATCCTGTATCCACGTCTATCCCCTGTGTTGATGTGGATGGTGCTTGTGTACACTGTGAATAGCTAGCTCTTATTCTAACACTAGCTAATGCGAACAGTAGCTATAAGAACAGTAGCTGATGCTAGCTAATAATAATGACAGTAAGAATGTGAGCTAGTTTGCTAACTAGTAGTGTTGTTTGCTAGTTGCTTGTAAAACATTGTTGTTGTTTGCTAGTTTCGCTAGCTAGTTTGTACGGAAGAGCATTAGTGCCAACAGCGGAGTTTTTTTTTTTCTTAGTTTAAAGTCAGAAATTCTGACTTTTTTCTCAGAAGTTATTTGACTTTTTTCTCAGAAATTCTGACTTTTTTTTCTCAGAAATTCTGACTTTATCCTCGGAAATTCTGACTTTAATCTCAGAAGTTATTTCTGCCTTTTTTTCTCAGAAATTCTGACTTTAATCTCAGATATTCTGACTTTAATCTCAGAAGTTATTTCTGACTTTTTTCTCAGAAATTCTGACTTTAAAGTCAGAAATTCTGACTTTAAACTTGTTGTCTCATCAAGATTGTTTGACACCCCAGACCCACCCTTAAAAGAGCTTGCAAATGTATAGACCTACCCCTCTTTGAGCACGTGTTCCAATGTGAACAAACAACCACAAAACTTTGAGAACAACGAATCAAAAATTCTGCTGCTATTTCACAATGATAGTCTCGCCGAGCTGCCAGGGATGGCCAGGCAACCTTACTGTAAAGGAGACAATGGTGTGTGTCATACCCATCCCCAGTAATAAATCTAAGTGCAGAGTGGTTCA
The DNA here is from genome assembly GCF_949987555.1 of Borostomias antarcticus. Taxonomy (NCBI): domain Eukaryota; kingdom Metazoa; phylum Chordata; class Actinopteri; order Stomiiformes; family Stomiidae; genus Borostomias; species Borostomias antarcticus. The sequence continues at coordinate 8,847,630 of NC_140253.1, forward strand.
CAGAGTCCAATGGTTTCAGGGTGGTAGCTGAAGCGTGACGATAAATGACATCTCAATCCAAAATATTGACTCAACAACTTTTTTCCAACAGAATCGAGGGAATCTTGAGCGATTTCTGTACAGAAAGAAGCAAGTTTCTCAATATGAGATTTAAAAGTTAACTGTTCATCTATCCACAAGCCCAGATATTTATATTCAGTGACTCTGCTAATTTGTGTACCATTTAGTGATGCTATCTGTAGACTATTGTAATCCACATTTTTTTGTTTCCTCTAGCGCCAGGGACATACACAGATAGGCACGAGGTGGTGCTAGAGCACCTGCCCTTTGCCCTCTGGACAATGCAAGTGCCCTTTTGAAAGTTACTTTTATTTTTATTTTTTTATATTTATTTTACAGTGTAGGCCTACTGTATGTGGCCCATGGTGACATCGATCAATTCTCGATTAAAAGCGTGTAAAAATAATGCCCCAAAATGCATTGTAATTTTGCCAGCGTCCCCCCCCCCCCCCCCGGACACACACGTGCCCGCGGCACACCCGTGCCCCTCCCCTCCCTCTCTTCCTTTGTCAATGGTAAAAGCGAAAAGTGGACACAAACAGAGGCGCGCTACTCCTCCCCTGCCCTTTCCCCATCCAGAGTGCCCGAGTGATGACAGCTAACCAGCCAGGTAACACATCAACGAAACGAGTGCCTAAATTAGCCGGCTGCCCACCTGCTTAACAAGCTAGACGCTAGTCATAATCAGTTAATCCATTTAACGTAATGATGACCACAACACGACCAATGTCGGTAGAATTTACTTAAAAATGTACTTAGAAATTACTTAAGCTTAATATTTAGTATTATGTAGTAATCTTAACCAAGTGTCATGCTCCCCTCCCCCCATCGACAACTTGCGCGACAATCAAAAATCTCTGTCAGCAACCCCGCCCCCCGTCAACAACTCGCGCGACAATCAAAATACAAATTATCTGTCAGATCATGTCCTATGGCAGCCTTCGGAAGCAAACATCCTACACAGGAAGAAAGAATCACGCACCGTATAGGCTCCTCAGTAGGCAGGCAGCACATTCTTCTGCACCTTCCAGAATCAAACCCAGGTCACCAGATTGGAAATCTTACGTGATACAACTACACCACTGGCCCTCTGATGAGAGAGATGATTTTGCAGGAAAGGGCCTTTCTTTGGAAGAGATTGCTACTGTAAATAAATCACAGGGTTCGCTTTACACCAAAGGTTTCCTTGATCAGGAATTGAACCCAGCCGCGGTGGTGGAAGAGGAGAATCCTGACCAATAGACCACCAGTGAAGAAACGCCACAGTGTAACACTATTGAGAGAAAAATTCTGGCCCGATGGTGGCCTTGAGAAGCAAACATCCAACACAAGAAGAAACAATCATGAACACCCAGCAAGCAAATTCTTCTGCACCAGGTAGGACTTCAACCCGGGTCACCAGATTGAGAACCAGGCATGATACCACTACGCCACCTGCACTCAGATGATAGAGTTCATTTAGCAGGAAACAGTCTTTATTCGAAAGAGATTGCTACGGTAAATAAATGACAAAAAAATTACATGGCCTGCTTTAAAGGAAAGATTTCCCTGACAGGAAACAGAACCCAGGCTGCGGTGGTGAGACCGATGATTGACCACTAGACCACCAAGGAAAAGACAGAACAGTGTAGTTGGATTCATAGTTGCTAATGTAAATAAGTCACAAGGCCTGCTTTACACCAAAGGTTTACTTGACCAGGAATCAAACCAAGGCCACGGTGGTGAGAGCGCCGAATTCTTACCACAAGCGAAGTCTATTGAGAGAACATTTTTGCCCGATGGCGGCTTTGGGAAGAAACCATCCTACACAAGCAGAAAGGGTATATGCTCCCCAGCACACAAACAGCACATTTTTCAGCACCAACCTGGAATTGAACCCGGGTTACAAGACTGTATAATACCACTACCGCTCTAATGACAGAGTTGGTTTTGCTGGCAAGATTCTTTCTTCGGAAGACTTTGCTACTCTGGCATGGCCTGCTTTAAAGGAAAAGCACAAAACTCCATCTTCATGAACAGTGAAATCTCGACAATGGGCAGAAAGCAAAATCTCCTGCGCCAGCCGAACCCGGATCACAAGAATGGGAATCTTGTATGATACCACTACACCACTGGCGCTCAGGTAAGACTGTTTATTATGCAGGAAAGGATCTTTCTACAGAAGATATTGCTGCCAGGAACTGAGCCCGCATAACAAGATTGGAAATCTTGCATGATATCACTACACAACTGGCACTCCAATGACAGAGTTGATTTTGACGGAAAGGGTCTTTCTTCGGAAGACGTTGCTACTGTAAATAAATCACATGGCCTGCTTTACACCAAAGGTTTCCCAGACCCGGAATCACAACTGGTCTGCTGTGATGAAAGCGCCGACTCCTGACCAATAGACCATCAGGGAAGAGACGCCACAGTCTATTGTTATTGAGAGAAAAATGTGGCCCGATGGCGGCTTTGGGAAGGAACCATCCTTCACAAGCAGAAAGTGTATATGCTCCCCAGCACACAAACAGCACATTTTTCAGCACCAACCTGGAATTGAACCTGGGTTATAAGACTGGAAATCTTGCATAATACCACTACACCACTAACACTCTGATGACAGAGATGGTTTTGCCGGAAAGAGTCTTTCTTCGGAAGACTTTGCTACTCAATGAATCACATGGCCTGCTTTAAAGGAAAGGCACAAAACTCCATCTTCATGAACGGTGAAATCTCGACAATGGGCAGAAAGCAAAACCTCCTGCGCCAGCCGGGAATCGAACCCGGATCACAAGAATGGGAATCTTGTATGATACCACTACACCACTGGCGCTCAGGTAAGACTGTTTATTATGCAGGAAAGGGTCTTTCTACAGAAGATATTGCTGCTGTAAAGGAGTCACAAAGCCTGCTTTACACCAAAGGTTTCCCTGACCGGGAATCGAACCCAGGCCGCGGCGGTGAAAGCGCCGAATCCTGACCACTAGACCACCAGGGAAAAGATGCCACAATCTATTGGTATTGAGAGAAAAATGTGGCCCGATGGCGGCTTTGGGAAGGAACCATCCTACACAAGCAGAAAGTGTATATGCTCCCCAGCACACAAACAGCACATTTTTCAGCACCAACCTGGAATTGAACCTGGGTTATAAGACTGGAAATCTTGCATAATACCACTACACCACTAACACTCTGATGACAGAGATGGTTTTGCCGGAAAGAGTCTTTCTTCGGAAGACTTTGCTACTCAATGAATCACATGGCCTGCTTTAAAGGAAAGGCACAAAACTCCATCTTCATGAACGGTGAAATCTCGACAATGGGCAGAAAGCAAAACCTCCTGCGCCAGCCGGGAATCGAACCCGGATCACAAGAATGGGAATCTTGTATGATACCACTACACCACTGGCGCTCAGGTAAGACTGTTTATTATGCAGGAAAGGGTCTTTCTACAGAAGATATTGCTGCTGTAAAGGAGTCACAAAGCCTGCTTTACACCAAAGGTTTCCCTGACCGGGAATCGAACCCGGGCCGCGGCGGTGAAAGCGCCGAATCCTGACCACTAGACCACCAGGGAAAAGATGCCACAATCTATTGGTATTGAGAGAAAAATGTGGCCCGATGGCGGCTTTGGGAAGAAACCATCCTACACAAGCAGAAAGGGTATATGCTCCCCAGCACACAAACAGCACATTTTTCAGCACCAACCTGGAATTAAACCTGGGTTATAAGACTGGAAATCTTGCATAATACCACTACACCACTAACACTCTGATGACAGAGATGGTTTTGCCGGAAAGAGTCTTTCTTCGGAAGACTTTGCTACTCAATGAATCACATGGCCTGCTTTAAAGGAAAGGCACAAAACTCCATCTTCATGAACGGTGAAATATCGACAATGGGCAGAAAGCAAAACCTCCTGCGCCAGCCAGGAATCGAACCCGGATCACAAGAATGGGAATCTTGTATGATACCACTACACCACTGGCGCTCAGGTAAGACTGTTTATTATGCAGGAAAGGGTCTTTCTACAGAAGATATTGCTGCTGTAAAGGAGTCACAAAGCCTGCTTTACACCAAAGGTTTCCCTGACCGGGAATCGAACCCGGGCCGCGGCGGTGAAAGCGCCGAATCCTGACCACTAGACCACCAGGGAAAAGATGCCACAATCTATTGGTATTGAGAGAAAAATGTGGCCCGATGGCGGCTTTGGGAAGGAACCATCCTACACAAGCAGAAATGGTATATGCTCCCCAGCACACAAACAGCACATTTTTCAGCACCAACCTGGAATTGAACCTGGGTTATAAGACTGGAAATCTTGAATACCACTACACCACTAACACTCTGATGACAGAGATGGTTTTGCCGGAAAGAGTCTTTCTTCGGAAGACTTTGCTACTCAATGAATCACATGGCCTGCTTTAAAGGAAAGGCACAAAACTCCATCTTCATGAACGGTGAAATCTCGACAATGGGCAGAAAGCAAAACCTCCTGCGCCAGCCGGGAATCGAACCCGGATCACAAGAATGGGAATCTTGTATGATACCACTACACCACTGGCGCTCAGGTGAGACTGTTTATTATGCAGGAAAGGGTCTTTCTACAGAAGATATTGCTGCTGTAAAGGAGTCACAAAGCCTGCTTTACACCAAAGGTTTCCCTGACCGGGAATCGAACCCGGGCCGCGGCGGTGAAAGCGCCGAATCCTGACCACTAGACCACCAGGGAAAAGATGCCACAATCTATTGGTATTGAGAGAAAAATGTGGCCCGATGGCAGCTTTGGGAAGGAACCATCCTACACAAGCAGAAAGGGTATATGCTCCCCAGCACACAAACAGCACATTTTTCAGCACCAACCTGGAATTGAACCTGGGTTATAAGACTGGAAATCTTGCATAATACCACTACACCACTAACACTCTGATGACAGAGATGGTTTTGCCGGAAAGAGTCTTTCTTCGGAAGACTTTGCTACTCAATGAATCACATGGCCTGCTTTAAAGGAAAGGCACAAAACTCCATCTTCATGAACGGTGAAATCTCGACAATGGGCAGAAAGCAAAACCTCCTGCGCCAGCCGGGAATCGAACCCGGATCACAAGAATGGGAATCTTGTATGATACCACTACACCACTGGCGCTCAGGTAAGACTGTTTATTATGCAGGAAAGGGTCTTTCTACAGAAGATATTGCTGCTGTAAAGGAGTCACAAAGCCTGCTTTACACCAAAGGTTTCCCTGACCGGGAATCGAACCCGGGCCGCGGCGGTGAAAGCGCCGAATCCTGACCACTAGACCACCAGGGAAAAGATGCCACAATCTATTGGTATTGAGAGAAAAATGTGGCCCGATGGCGGCTTTGGGAAGAAACCATCCTACACAAGCAGAAAGGGTATATGCTCCCCAGCACACAAACAGCACATTTTTCAGCACCAACCTGGAATTGAACCTGGGTTATAAGACTGGAAATCTTGCATAATACCACTACACCACTAACGCCCTGATGACAGAGTTGGTTTTGCCGGAAAGAGTCTTTCTTCGGAAGACTTTGCTACTCAATGAATCACATGGCCTGCTTTAAAGGAAAGGCACAAAACTCCATCTTCATGAACAGTGAAATCTCGACAATGGGCAGAAAGCAAAATCTCCTGCGCCAGCCGGGAATCGAACCCGGATCACAAGAATGGGAATCTTGTATGATACCACTACACCACTGGCGCTCAGGTAAGACTGTTTATTATGCAGGAAAGGGTCTTTCTACAGAAGATATTGCTGCTGTAAAGGAGTCACAAAGCCTGCTTTACACCAAAGGTTTCCCTGACCGGGAATCGAACCCGGGCCGCGGCGGTGAAAGCGCCGAATCCTGACCACTAGACCACCAGGGAAAAGATGCCACAATCTATTGGTATTGAGAGAGAAATGTGGCCCGATGGCGGCTTTGGGAAGAAACCATCCTACACAAGCAGAAAGGGTATATGCTCCCCAGCACACAAACAGCACATTTTTCAGCACCAACCTGGAATTGAACCTGGGTTATAAGACTGGAAATCTTGCATAATACCACTACACCACTAACACTCTGATGACAGAGATGGTTTTGCCGGAAAGAGTCTTTCTTCGGAAGACTTTGCTACTCAATGAATCACATGGCCTGCTTTAAAGGAAAGGCACAAAACTCCATCTTCATGAACGGTGAAATCTCGACAATGGGCAGAAAGCAAAACCTCCTGCGCCAGCCGGGAATCGAACCCGGATCACAAGAATGGGAATCTTGTATGATACCACTACACCACTGGCGCTCAGGTAAGACTGTTTATTATGCAGGAAAGGGTCTTTCTACAGAAGATATTGCTGCTGTAAAGGAGTCACAAAGCCTGCTTTACACCAAAGGTTTCCCTGACCGGGAATCGAACCCGGGCCGCGGCGGTGAAAGCGCCGAATCCTGACCACTAGACCACCAGGGAAAAGATGCCACAATCTATTGGTATTGAGAGAAAAATGTTGTCCGATGGCGGCTTTGGGAAGGAACTACCCTACACAAGCAGAAAGGGTATATGCTCCCCAGCACACAATCAATACATTTTTCCGCAACAACCTGGAATTGAAACCGGGTTACAAGACTGGAAAACTTGCATAATCCCACTACACCACTAGCGCTCTGATGACAGAGTTGGTTTTGCCGGAACGAGTCTTTCTTCGGAAGACTTTGCTACTCAATGAATCACATGGCCTGCTTTAAAGGAAAGGCACAAAACTCCATCTTCATGAACGGTGAAATCTCGACAATGGGCAGAAAGCAAAATCTCCTGCGCCAGCCGGGAATCGAACCCGGATCACAAGAATGGGAATCTTGTATGATACCACTACACCACTGGCGCTCAGGTAAGACTGTTTATTATGCAGGAAAGGGTCTTTCTACAGAAGATATTGCTGCTGTAAAGGAGTCACAAAGCCTGCTTTACACCAAAGGTTTCCCTGACCGGGAATCGAACCCGGGCCGCGGCGGTGAAAGCGCCGAATCCTGACCACTAGACCACCAGGGAAAAGATGCCACAATCGATTGGTATTGAGAGAAAAATGTGGCCCGATGGCGGCTTTGGGAAGAAACCATCCTACACAAGCAGAAAGTGTATATGCTCCCCAGCACACAAACAGCACATTTTTCAGCACCAACCTGGAATTGAACCTGGGTTATAAGACTGGAAATCTTGCATAATACCACTATACCACTAACACTCTGATGACAGAGTTGGTTTTGCCGGAAAGAGTCTTTCTTCGGAAGACTTTGCTACTCAATGAATCACATGGCCTGCTTTAAAGGAAAGGCACAAAACTCCATCTTCATGAACGGTGAAATCTCGACAATGGGCAGAAAGCAAAACCTCCTGCGCCAGCCGGGAATCGAACCCGGATCACAAGAATGGGAATCTTGTATGATACCACTACACCACTGGCGCTCAGGTAAGACTGTTTATTATGCAGGAAAGGGTCTTTCTACAGAAGATATTGCTGCTGTAAAGGAGTCACAAAGCCTGCTTTACACCAAAGGTTTCCCTGACCGGGAATCGAACCCGGGCCGCGGCGGTGAAAGCGCCGAATCCTGACCACTAGACCACCAGGGAAAAGATGCCACAATCTATTGGTATTGAGAGAAAAATGTGGCCCGATGGCGGCTTTGGGAAGGAACTACCCTACACAAGCAGAAAGGGTATATGCTCCCCAGCACACAATCAATACATTTTTCCGCAACAACCTGGAATTGAAACCGGGTTACAAGACTGGAAAACTTGCATAATCCCACTACACCACTAGCGCTCTGATGACAGAGTTGGTTTTGCCGGAACGAGTCTTTCTTCGGAAGACTTTGCTACTCAATGAATCACATGGCCTGCTTTAAAGGAAAGGCACAAAACTCCATCTTCATGAACGGTGAAATCTCGACAATGGGCAGAAAGCAAAATCTCCTGCGCCAGCCGGGAATCGAACCCGGATCACAAGAATGGGAATCTTGTATGATACCACTACACCACTGGCGCTCAGGTAAGACTGTTTATTATGCAGGAAAGGGTCTTTCTACAGAAGATATTGCTGCTGTAAAGGAGTCACAAAGCCTGCTTTACACCAAAGGTTTCCCTGACCGGGAATCGAACCCGGGCCGCCGCGGTGAAAGCGCCGAATCCTGACCACTAGACCACCAGGGAAAAGACAACACAGTGTAATGCTATTGAGACAAAATTCTTGTCTGAAGGCGGTCTTGGGACACAAACATCCTACACAAGAAGAAACAATCATGAACGGTAGGCTCCCCAGTACACAGACAGCAAATTCGTCTGTGCCAGCCAGGAACTGAGCCCGCATAACAAGATTGGAAATCTTGCATGATATCACTACACAACTGGCACTCCAATGACAGAGTTGATTTTGACGGAAAGGGTCTTTCTTCGGAAGACGTTGCTACTGTAAATAAATCACATGGCCTGCTTTACACCAAAGGTTTCCCAGACCCGGAATCACAACTGGTCTGCTGTGATGAAAGCGCCGACTCCTGACCAATAGACCATCAGGGAAGAGACGCCACAGTCTATTGTTATTGAGAGAAAAATGTGGCCCGATGGCGGCTTTGTGAAGGAACCATCCTACACAAGCAGAAAGGGTATATGCTCCCCAGCACACAAACAGCACATTTTTCAGCACCAACCTGGAATTGAACCTGGGTTATAAGACTGGAAATCTTGCATAATACCACTACACCACTAACACTCTGATGACAGAGATGGTTTTGCCGGAAAGAGTCTTTCTTCGGAAGACTTTGCTACTCAATGAATCACATGGCCTGCTTTAAAGGAAAGGCACAAAACTCCATCTTCATGAACGGTGAAATCTCGACAATGGGCAGAAAGCAACACCTCCTGCGCCAGCCGGGAATCGAACCCAGATCACAAGAATGGGAATCTTGTATGATACCACTACACAACTGGCGCTCAGGTAAGACTGTTTATTATGCAGGAAAGGGTCTTTCTACAGAAGATATTGCTGCTGTAAAGGAGTCACAAAGCCTGCTTTACACCAAAGGTTTCCCTGACCGGGAATCGAACCCGGGCCGCGGCGGTGAAAGCGCCGAATCCTGACCACTAGACCACCAGGGAACAGACAACACAGTGTAATGCTATTGAGAGAAAATTCTTGTCTGAAGGCGGTCTTGGGACACAAACATCCTTCACAAGAAGAAACAATCATGAACGGTAGGCTCCCCAGTACACAGACAGCAAATTCGTCTGTGCCAGCCAGGAACTGAGCCCGCATAACAAGATTGGAAATCTTGCATGATATCACTACACAACTGGCACTCCAATGACAGTTGATTTTGACGGAAAGGGTCTTTCTTCGGAAGACGTTGCTACTGTAAATAAATCACATGGCCTGCTTTACACCAAAGGTTTCCCAGACCCGGAATCACAACTGGTCTGCTGTGATGAAAGCGCCGACTCCTGACCAATAGACCATCAGGGAAGAGACGCCACAGTCTATTGTTATTGAGAGAAAAATGTGGCCCGATGGCGGCTTTGGGAAGGAACCATCCTACACAAGCAGAAATGGTATATGCTCCCCAGCACACAAACAGCACATTTTTCAGCACCAACCTGGAATTGAACCTGGGTTATAAGACTGGAAATCTTGCATAATACCACTACACCACTAACACTCTGATGACAGAGATGGTTTTGCCGGAAAGAGTCTTTCTTCTGAAGACTTTGCTACTCAACGAATCACATGGCCTGCTTTAAAGGAAAGGCACAAAACTCCATCTTCATGAACGGTGAAATCTCGACAATGGGCAGAAAGCAAAACCTCCTGCGCCAGCCGGGAATCGAACCCGGATCACAAGAATGGGAATCTTGTATGATACCACTACACCACTGGCGCTCAGGTAAGACTGTTTATTATGCAGGAAAGGGTCTTTCTACAGAAGATATTGCTGCTGTAAAGGAGTCACAAAGCCTGCTTTACACCAAAGGTTTCCCTGACCGGGAATCGAACCCGGGCCGCGGCGGTGAAAGCGCCGAATCCTGACCACTAGACCACCAGGGAACAGACAACACAGTGTAATGCTATTGAGACAAAATTCTTGTCTGAAGGCGGTCTTGGGACACAAACATCCTACACAAGAAGAAACAATCATGAACGGTAGGCTCCCCAGTACACAGACAGCAAATTCGTCTGTGCCAGCCAGGAACTGAGCCCGCATAACAAGATTGGAAATCTTGCATGATATCACTACACAACTGGCACTCCAATGACAGTTGATTTTGACGGAAAGGGTCTTTCTTCGGAAGACGTTGCTACTGTAAATAAATCACATGGCCTGCTTTACACCAAAGGTTTCCCTGACCGGGAATCGAACCCGGGCCGCGGCGGTGAAAGCGCCGAATCCTGACCACTAGACCACCAGGGAAAAGATGCCACAATCTATTGGTATTGAGAGAAAAATGTGGCCCGATGGCGGCTTTGGGAAGGAACCATCCTACACAAGCAGAAAGTGTATATGCTCCCCAGCACACAAACAGCACATTTTTCAGCACCAACCTGGAATTGAACCTGGGTTATAAGACTGGAAATCTTGCATAATACCACTACACCACTAACACTCTGATGACAGAGATGGTTTTGCCGGAAAGAGTCTTTCTTCGGAAGACTTTGCTACTCAATGAATCACATGGCCTGCTTTAAAGGAAAGGCACAAAACTCCATCTTCATGAACGGTGAAATCTCGACAATGGGCAGAAAGCAAAACCTCCTGCGCCAGCCGGGAATCGAACCCGGATCACAAGAATGGGAATCTTGTATGATACCACTACACCACTGGCACTCAGGTAAGACTGTTTATTATGCAGGAAAGGGTCTTTCTACAGAAGATACTGCTGCTGTAAAGGAGTCACAAAGCCTGCTTTACACCAAAGGTTTCCCTGACCGGGAATCGAACCCGGGCCGCGGCGGTGAAAACGCCGAATCCTGACCACTAGACCATCAGGGAAGAGACGCCACAGTCTATTGTTATTGAGAGAAAAATGTGGCCCGATGGCGGCTTTGGGAAGGAACCATCCTACACAAGCAGAAATGGTATATGCTCCCCAGCACACAAACAGCACATTTTTCAGCACCAACCTGGAATTGAACCTGGGTTATAAGACTGGAAATCTTGCATAATACCACTACACCACTAACACTCTGATGACAGAGATGGTTTTGCCGGAAAGAGTCTTTCTTCTGAAGACTTTGCTACTCAATGAATCACATGGCCTGCTTTAAAGGAAAGGCACAAAACTCCATCTTCATGAACGGTGAAATCTCGACAATGGGCAGAAAGCAAAACCTCCTGCGCCAGCCGGGAATCGAACCCGGATCACAAGAATGGGAATCTTGTATGATACCACTACACCACTGGCGCTCAGGTAAGACTGTTTATTATGCAGGAAAGGGTCTTTCTACAGAAGATATTGCTGCTGTAAAGGAGTCACAAAGCCTGCTTTACACCAAAGGTTTCCCTGACCGGGAATCGAACCCGGGCCGCGGCGGTGAAAGCGCCGAATCCTGACCACTAGACCACCAGGGAACAGACAACACAGTGTAATGCTATTGAGAGAAAATTCTTGTCTGAAGGCGGTCTTGGGACACAAACATCCTTCACAAGAAGAAACAATCATGAACGGTAGGCTCCCCAGTACACAGACAGCAAATTCGTCTGTGCCAGCCAGGAACTGAGCCCGCATAACAAGATTGGAAATCTTGCATGATATCACTACACAACTGGCACTCCAATGACAGTTGATTTTGACGGAAAGGGTCTTTCTTCGGAAGACGTTGCTACTGTAAATAAATCACATGGCCTGCTTTACACCAAAGGTTTCCCTGACCGGGAATCGAACCCGGGCCGCGGCGGTGAAAGCGCCGAATCCTGACCACTAGACCACCAGGGAAAAGACAACACAGTGTAATGCTATTGAGACAAAATTCTTGTCTGAAGGCGGTCTTGGGACACAAACATCCTACACAAGAAGAAACAATCATGAACGGTAGGCTCCCCAGTACACAGACAGCAAATTCGTCTGTGCCAGCCAGGAACTGAGCCCGCATAACAAGATTGGAAATCTTGCATGATATCACTACACAACTGGCACTCCAATGACAGAGTTGATTTTGACGGAAAGGGTCTTTCTTCGGAAGACGTTGCTACTGTAAATAAATCACATGGCCTGCTTTACACCAAAGGTTTCCCAGACCCGGAATCACAACTGGTCTGCTGTGATGAAAGCGCCGACTCCTGACCAATAGACCATCAGGGAAGAGACGCCACAGTCTATTGTTATTGAGAGAAAAATGTGGCCCGATGGCGGCTTTGTGAAGGAACCATCCTACACAAGCAGAAAGGGTATATGCTCCCCAGCACACAAACAGCACATTTTTCAGCACCAACCTGGAATTGAACCTGGGTTATAAGACTGGAAATCTTGCATAATACCACTACACCACTAACACTCTGATGACAGAGATGGTTTTGCCGGAAAGAGTCTTTCTTCGGAAGACTTTGCTACTCAATGAATCACATGGCCTGCTTTAAAGGAAAGGCACAAAACTCCATCTTCATGAACGGTGAAATCTCGACAATGGGCAGAAAGCAACACCTCCTGCGCCAGCCGGGAATCGAACCCAGATCACAAGAATGGGAATCTTGTATGATACCACTACACAACTGGCGCTCAGGTAAGACTGTTTATTATGCAGGAAAGGGTCTTTCTACAGAAGATATTGCTGCTGTAAAGGAGTCACAAAGCCTGCTTTACACCAAAGGTTTCCCTGACCGGGAATCGAACCCAGGCCGCGGCGGTGAAAGCGCCGAATCCTGACCACTAGACCACCAGGGAACAGACAACACAGTGTAATGCTATTGAGAGAAAATTCTTGTCTGAAGGCGGTCTTGGGACACAAACATCCTTCACAAGAAGAAACAATCATGAACGGTAGGCTCCCCAGTACACAGACAGCAAATTCGTCTGTGCCAGCCAGGAACTGAGCCCGCATAACAAGATTGGAAATCTTGCATGATATCACTACACAACTGGCACTCCAATGACAGTTGATTTTGACGGAAAGGGTCTTTCTTCGGAAGACGTTGCTACTGTAAATAAATCACATGGCCTGCTTTACACCAAAGGTTTCCCAGACCCGGAATCACAACTGGTCTGCTGTGATGAAAGCGCCGACTCCTGACCAATAGACCATCAGGGAAGAGACGCCACAGTCTATTGTTATTGAGAGAAAAATGTGGCCCGATGGCGGCTTTGGGAAGGAACCATCCTACACAAGCAGAAATGGTATATGCTCCCCAGCACACAAACAGCACATTTTTCAGCACCAACCTGGAATTGAACCTGGGTTATAAGACTGGAAATCTTGCATAATACCACTACACCACTAACACTCTGATGACAGAGATGGTTTTGCCGGAAAGAGTCTTTCTTCTGAAGACTTTGCTACTCAACGAATCACATGGCCTGCTTTAAAGGAAAGGCACAAAACTCCATCTTCATGAACGGTGAAATCTCGACAATGGGCAGAAAGCAAAACCTCCTGCGCCAGCCGGGAATCGAACCCGGATCACAAGAATGGGAATCTTGTATGATACCACTACACCACTGGCGCTCAGGTAAGACTGTTTATTATGCAGGAAAGGGTCTTTCTACAGAAGATATTGCTGCTGTAAAGGAGTCACAAAGCCTGCTTTACACCAAAGGTTTCCCTGACCGGGAATCGAACCCGGGCCGCGGCGGTGAAAACGCCGAATCCTGACCACTAGACCATCAGGGAAGAGACGCCACAGTCTATTGTTATTGAGAGAAAAATGTGGCCCGATGGCGGCTTTGGGAAGGAACCATCCTACACAAGCAGAAATGGTATATGCTCCCCAGCACACAAACAGCACATTTTTCAGCACCAACCTGGAATTGAACCTGGGTTATAAGACTGGAAATCTTGCATAATACCACTACACCACTAACACTCTGATGACAGAGATGGTTTTGCCGGAAAGAGTCTTTCTTCTGAAGACTTTGCTACTCAATGAATCACATGGCCTGCTTTAAAGGAAAGGCACAAAACTCCATCTTCATGAACGGTGAAATCTCGACAATGGGCAGAAAGCAAAACCTCCTGCGCCAGCCGGGAATCGAACCCGGATCACAAGAATGGGAATCTTGTATGATACCACTACACCACTGGCGCTCAGGTAAGACTGTTTATTATGCAGGAAAGGGTCTTTCTACAGAAGATATTGCTGCTGTAAAGGAGTCACAAAGCCTGCTTTACACCAAAGGTTTCCCTGACCGGGAATCGAACCCGGGCCGCGGCGGTGAAAGCGCCGAATCCTGACCACTAGACCACCAGGGAACAGACAACACAGTGTAATGCTATTGAGAGAAAATTCTTGTCTGAAGGCGGTCTTGGGACACAAACATCCTTCACAAGAAGAAACAATCATGAACGGTAGGCTCCCCAGTACACAGACAGCAAATTCGTCTGTGCCAGCCAGGAACTGAGCCCGCATAACAAGATTGGAAATCTTGCATGATATCACTACACAACTGGCACTCCAATGACAGTTGATTTTGACGGAAAGGGTCTTTCTTCGGAAGACGTTGCTACTGTAAATAAATCACATGGCCTGCTTTACACCAAAGGTTTCCCTGACCGGGAATCGAACCCGGGCCGCGCCGAATCCTGACCACTAGACCACCAGGGAAAAGACAACACAGTGTAATGCTATTGAGACAAAATTCTTGTCTGAAGGCGGTCTTGGGACACAAACATCCTACACAAGAAGAAACAATCATGAACGGTAGGCTCCCCAGTACACAGACAGCAAATTCGTCTGTGCCAGCCAGGAACTGAGCCCGCATAACAAGATTGGAAATCTTGCATGATATCACTACACAACTGGCACTCCAATGACAGAGTTGATTTTGACGGAAAGGGTCTTTCTTCGGAAGACGTTGCTACTGTAAATAAATCACATGGCCTGCTTTACACCAAAGGTTTCCCAGACCCGGAATCACAACTGGTCTGCTGTGATGAAAGCGCCGACTCCTGACCAATAGACCATCAGGGAAGAGACGCCACAGTCTATTGTTATTGAGAGAAAAATGTGGCCCGATGGCGGCTTTGTGAAGGAACCATCCTACACAAGCAGAAAGGGTATATGCTCCCCAGCACACAAACAGCACATTTTTCAGCACCAACCTGGAATTGAACCTGGGTTATAAGACTGGAAATCTTGCATAATACCACTACACCACTAACACTCTGATGACAGAGATGGTTTTGCCGGAAAGAGTCTTTCTTCGGAAGACTTTGCTACTCAATGAATCACATGGCCTGCTTTAAAGGAAAGGCACAAAACTCCATCTTCATGAACGGTGAAATCTCGACAATGGGCAGAAAGCAACACCTCCTGCGCCAGCCGGGAATCGAACCCAGATCACAAGAATGGGAATCTTGTATGATACCACTACACAACTGGCGCTCAGGTAAGACTGTTTATTATGCAGGAAAGGGTCTTTCTACAGAAGATATTGCTGCTGTAAAGGAGTCACAAAGCCTGCTTTACACCAAAGGTTTCCCTGACCGGGAATCGAACCCGGGCCGCGGCGGTGAAAGCGCCGAATCCTGACCACTAGACCACCAGGGAACAGACAACACAGTGTAATGCTATTGAGACAAAATTCTTGTCTGAAGGCGGTCTTGGGACACAAACATCCTACACAAGAAGAAACAATCATGAACGGTAGGCTCCCCAGTACACAGACAGCAAATTCGTCTGTGCCAGCCAGGAACTGAGCCCGCATAACAAGATTGGAAATCTTGCATGATATCACTACACAACTGGCACTCCAATGACAGTTGATTTTGACGGAAAGGGTCTTTCTTCGGAAGACGTTGCTACTGTAAATAAATCACATGGCCTGCTTTACACCAAAGGTTTCCCAGACCCGGAATCACAACTGGTCTGCTGTGATGAAAGCGCTGACTCCTGACCAATAGACCATCAGGGAAGAGACGCCACAGTCTATTGTTATTGAGAGAAAAATGTGGCCCGATGGCGGCTTTGGGAAGGAACCATCCTACACAAGCAGAAATGGTATATGCTCCCCAGCACACAAACAGCACATTTTTCAGCACCAACCTGGAATTGAACCTGGGTTATAAGACTGGAAATCTTGCATAATACCACTACACCACTAACACTCTGATGACAGAGATGGTTTTGCCGGAAAGAGTCTTTCTTCTGAAGACTTTGCTACTCAATGAATCACATGGCCTGCTTTAAAGGAAAGGCACAAAACTCCATCTTCATGAACAGTGAAATCTTCTGACAATGGGCAGAAAGCAAAATCTCCTGCGCCAGCCGGGAATCGAACCCGGATCACAAGAATGGGAATCTTGTATGATACCACTACACCACTGGCGCTCAGGTAAGACTGTTTATTATGCAGGAAAGGGTCTTTCTACAGAAGATATTGCTGCTGTAAAGGAGTCACAAAGCCTGCTTTAAACCAAAGGTTTCCCTGACCGGGAATCGAACCCGGGCCGCGGCGGTGAAAGCGCCGAATCCTGACCACTAGACCACCAGGGAAAAGATGCCACAATCTATTGGTATTGAGAGAAAAATGTGGCCCGATGGCGGCTTTGGGAAGAAACCATCCTACACAAGCAGAAAGGGTATATGCTCCCCAGCACACAAACAGCACATTTTTCAGCACCAACCTGGAATTGAACCTGGGTTATAAGACTGGAAATCTTGCATAATACCACTACACCACTAACGCCCTGATGACAGAGTTGGTTTTGCCGGAAAGAGTCTTTCTTCGGAAGACTTTGCTACTCAATGAATCACATGGCCTGCTTTAAAGGAAAGGCACAAAACTCCATCTTCATGAACAGTGAAATCTCGACAATGGGCAGAAAGCAAAATCTCCTGCGCCAGCCGGGAATCGAACCCGGATCACAAGAATGGGAATCTTGTATGATACCACTACACCACTGGCGCTCAGGTAAGACTGTTTATTATGCAGGAAAGGGTCTTTCTACAGAAGATATTGCTGCTGTAAAGGAGTCACAAAGCCTGCTTTACACCAAAGGTTTCCCTGACCGGGAATCGAACCCGGGCCGTGGCGGTGAAAGCGCCGAATCCTGACCACTAGACCACCAGGGAAAAGATGCCACAATCTATTGGTATTGAGAGAAAAATGTGGCCCGATGGCGGCTTTGGGAAGGAACCATCCTACACAAGCAGAAAGTGTATATGCTCCCCAGCACACAAACAGCACATTTTTCAGCACCAACCTGGAATTGAACCTGGGTTATAAGACTGGAAATCTTGCATAATACCACTACACCACTAACACTCTGATGACAGAGTTGGTTTTGCCGGAAAGAGTCTTTCTTCGGAAGACTTTGCTACTCAATGAATCACATGGCCTGCTTTAAAGGAAAGGCACAAAACTCCATCTTCATGAACGGTGAAATCTCGACAATGGGCAGAAAGCAAAACCTCCTGCGCCAGCCGGGAATCGAACCCGGATCACAAGAATGGGAATCTTGTATGATACCACTACACCACTGGCGCTCAGGTAAGACTGTTTATTATGCAGGAAAGGGTCTTTCTACAGAAGATATTGCTGCTGTAAAGGAGTCACAAAGCCTGCTTTACACCAAAGGTTTCCCTGACCGGGAATCGAACCCGGGCCGCGGCGGTGAAAGCGCCGAATCCTGACCACTAGACCACCAGGGAAAAGATGCCACAATCTATTGGTATTGAGAGAAAAATGTGGCCCGATGGCGGCTTTGGGAAGGAACCATCCTACACAAGCAGAAAGGGTATATGCTCCCCAGCACACAAACAGCACATTTTTCAGCACCAACCTGGAATTGAACCTGGGTTATAAGACTGGAAATCTTGCATAATACCACTACACCACTAACACTCTGAAGACAGAGATGGTTTTGCCGGAAAGAGTCTTTCTTCGGAAGACTTTGCTACTCAATGAATCACATGGCCTGCTTTAAAGGAAAGGCACAAAACTCCATCTTCATGAACGGTGAAATCTCGACAATGGGCAGAAAGCAAAACCTCCTGCGCCAGCCGGGAATCGAACCCGGATCACAAGAATGGGAATCTTGTATGATACCACTACACCACTGGCGCTCAGGTAAGACTGTTTATTATGCAGGAAAGGGTCTTTCTACAGAAGATATTGCTGCTGTAAAGGAGTCACAAAGCCTGCTTTACACCAAAGGTTTCCCTGACCGGGAATCGAACCCGGGCCGCGGCGGTGAAAGCGCCGAATCCTGACCACTAGACCACCAGGGAAAAGATGCCACAATCTATTGGTATTGAGAGAAAAATGTGGCCCGATGGCGGCTTTGGGACACAAACATCCTACACAAGAAGAAACAATCATGAACGGTAGGCTCCCCAGTACACAGACAGCAAATTCGTCTGTGCCAGCCAGGAACTGAGCCCGCATAACAAGATTGGAAATCTTGCATGATATCACTACACAACTGGCACTCCAATGACAGAGTTGATTTTGACGGAAAGGGTCTTTCTTCGGAAGACGTTGCTACTGTAAATAAATCACATGGCCTGCTTTACACCAAAGGTTTCCCAGACCCGGAATCACAACTGGTCTGCTGTGATGAAAGCGCCGACTCCTGACCAATAGACCACCAGGGAAGAGACGCCACAGTCTATTGTTATTGAGAGAAAAATGTGGCCCGATGGCGGCTTTGGGAAGGAACCATCCTACACAAGCAGAAATGGTATATGCTCCCCAGCACACAAACAGCACATTTTTCAGCACCAACCTGGAATTGAACCTGGGTTATAAGACTGGAAATCTTGCATAATACCACTACACCACTAACACTCTGATGACAGAGATGGTTTTGCCGGAAAGAGTCTTTCTTCTGAAGACTTTGCTACTCAATGAATCACATGGCCTGCTTTAAAGGAAAGGCACAAAACTCCATCTTCATGAACGGTGAAATCTCGACAATGGGCAGAAAGCAAAACCTCCTGCGCCAGCCGGGAATCGAACCCGGATCACAAGAATGGGAATCTTGTATGATACCACTACACCACTGGCGCTCAGGTAAGACTGTTTGTTATGCAGGAAAGGGTCTTTCTACAGAAGATATTGCTGCTGTAAAGGAGTCACAAAGCCTGCTTTACACCAAAGGTTTCCCTGACCGGGAATCGAACCCGGGCCGCGGCGGTGAAAGCGCCGAATCCTGACCACTAGACCACCAGGGAACAGACAACACAGTGTAATGCTATTGAGACAAAATTCTTGTCTGAAGGCGGTCTTGGGACACAAACATCCTTCACAAGAAGAAACAATCATGAACGGTAGGCTCCCCAGTACACAGACAGCAAATTCGTCTGTGCCAGCCAGGAACTGAGCCCGCATAACAAGATTGGAAATCTTGCATGATATCACTACACAACTGGCACTCCAATGACAGTTGATTTTGACGGAAAGGGTCTTTCTTCGGAAGACGTTGCTACTGTAAATAAATCACATGGCCTGCTTTACACCAAAGGTTTCCCAGACCCGGAATCACAACTGGTCTGCTGTGATGAAAGCGCCGACTCCTGACCAATAGACCATCAGGGAAGAGACGCCACAGTCTATTGTTATTGAGAGAAAAATGTGGCCCGATGGCGGCTTTGGGAAGGAACCATCCTACACAAGCAGAAATGGTATATGCTCCCCAGCACACAAACAGCACATTTTTCAGCACCAACCTGGAATTGAACCTGGGTTATAAGACTGGAAATCTTGCATAATACCACTACACCACTAACACTCTGATGACAGAGATGGTTTTGCCGAAAAGAGTCTTTCTTCTGAAGACTTTGCTACTCAACGAATCACATGGCCTGCTTTAAAGGAAAGGCACAAAACTCCATCTTCATGAACGGTGAAATCTCGACAATGGGCAGAAAGCAAAACCTCCTGCGCCAGCCGGGAATCGAACCCGGATCACAAGAATGGGAATCTTGTATGATACCACTACACCACTGGCGCTCAGGTAAGACTGTTTATTATGCAGGAAAGGGTCTTTCTACAGAAGATATTGCTGCTGTAAAGGAGTCACAAAGCCTGCTTTACACCAAAGGTTTCCCTGACCGGGAATCGAACCCGGGCCGCGGCGGTGAAAGCGCCGAATCCTGACCACTAGACCACCAGGGAACAGACAACACAGTGTAATGCTATTGAGACAAAATTCTTGTCTGAAGGCGGTCTTGGGACACAAACATCCTACACAAGAAGAAACAATCATGAACGGTAGGCTCCCCAGTACACAGACAGCAAATTCGTCTGTGCCAGCCAGGAACTGAGCCCGCATAACAAGATTGGAAATCTTGCATGATATCACTACACAACTGGCACTCCAATGACAGTTGATTTTGACGGAAAGGGTCTTTCTTCGGAAGACGTTGCTACTGTAAATAAATCACATGGCCTGCTTTACACCAAAGGTTTCCCAGACCCGGAATCACAACTGGTCTGCTGTGATGAAAGCGCCGACTCCTGACCAATAGACCATCAGGGAAGAGACGCCACAGTCTATTGTTATTGAGAGAAAAATGTGGCCCGATGGCGGCTTTGGGAAGGAACCATCCTACACAAGCAGAAATGGTATATGCTCCCCAGCACACAAACAGCACATTTTTCAGCACCAACCTGGAATTGAACCTGGGTTATAAGACTGGAAATCTTGCATAATACCACTACACCACTAACACTCTGATGACAGAGATGGTTTTGCCGGAAAGAGTCTTTCTTCTGAAGACTTTGCTACTCAATGAATCACATGGCCTGCTTTAAAGGAAAGGCACAAAACTCCATCTTCATGAACGGTGAAATCTCGACAATGGGCAGAAAGCAAAACCTCCTGCGCCAGCCGGGAATCGAACCCGGATCACAAGAATGGGAATCTTGTATGATACCACTACACCACTGGCGCTCAGGTAAGACTGTTTATTATGCAGGAAAGGGTCTTTCTACAGAAGATATTGCTGCTGTAAAGGAGTCACAAAGCCTGCTTTACACCAAAGGTTTCCCTGACCGGGAATCGAACCCGGGCCGCGGCGGTGAAAGCGCCGAATCCTGACCACTAGACCACCAGGGAACAGACAACACAGTGTAATGCTATTGAGACAAAATTCTTGTCTGAAGGCGGTCTTGGGACACAAACATCCTACACAAGAATAAACAATCATGAACGGTAGGCTCCCCAGTACACAGACAGCAAATTCGTCTGTGCCAGCCAGGAACTGAGCCCGCATAACAAGATTGGAAATCTTGCATGATATCACTACACAACTGGCACTCCAATGACAGTTGATTTTGACGGAAAGGGTCTTTCTTCGGAAGACGTTGCTACTGTAAATAAATCACATGGCCTGCTTTACACCAAAGGTTTCCCAGACCCGGAATCACAACTGGTCTGCTGTGATGAAAGCGCTGACTCCTGACCAATAGACCATCAGGGAAGAGACGCCACAGTCTATTGTTATTGAGAGAAAAATGTGGCCCGATGGCGGCTTTGGGAAGGAACCATCCTACACAAGCAGAAATGGTATATGCTCCCCAGCACACAAACAGCACATTTTTCAGCACCAACCTGGAATTGAACCTGGGTTATAAGACTGGAAATCTTGCATAATACCACTACACCACTAACACTCTGATGACAGAGATGGTTTTGCCGGAAAGAGTCTTTCTTCTGAAGACTTTGCTACTCAATGAATCACATGGCCTGCTTTAAAGGAAAGGCACAAAACTCCATCTTCATGAACAGTGAAATCTCGACAATGGGCAGAAAGCAAAATCTCCTGCGCCAGCCGGGAATCGAACCCGGATCACAAGAATGGGAATCTTGTATGATACCACTACACCACTGGCGCTCAGGTAAGACTGTTTATTATGCAGGAAAGGGTCTTTCTACAGAAGATATTGCTGCTGTAAAGGAGTCACAAAGCCTGCTTTACACCAAAGGTTTCCCTGACCGGGAATCGAACCCGGGCCGCGGCGGTGAAAGCGCCGAATCCTGACCACTAGACCACCAGGGAAAAGATGCCACAATCTATTGGTATTGAGAGAAAAATGTGGCCCGATGGCGGCTTTGGGAAGAAACCATCCTACACAAGCAGAAAGGGTATATGCTCCCCAGCACACAAACAGCACATTTTTCAGCACCAACCTGGAATTGAACCTGGGTTATAAGACTGGAAATCTTGCATAATACCACTACACCACTAACGCCCTGATGACAGAGTTGGTTTTGCCGGAAAGAGTCTTTCTTCGGAAGACTTTGCTACTCAATGAATCACATGGCCTGCTTTAAAGGAAAGGCACAAAACTCCATCTTCATGAACGGTGAAATCTCGACAATGGGCAGAAAGCAAAATCTCCTGCGCCAGCCGGGAATCGAACCCGGATCACAAGAATGGGAATCTTGTATGATACCACTACACCACTGGCGCTCAGGTAAGACTGTTTATTATGCAGGAAAGGGTCTTTCTACAGAAGATATTGCTGCTGTAAAGGAGTCACAAAGCCTGCTTTACACCAAAGGTTTCCCTGACCGGGAATCGAACCCGGGCCGCGGCGGTGAAAGCGCCGAATCCTGACCACTAGACCACCAGGGAAAAGATGCCACAATCTATTGGTATTGAGAGAAAAATGTGGCCCGATGGCGGCTTTGGGAAGGAACCATCCTACACAAGCAGAAAGGGTATATGCTCCCCAGCACATTTTTCAGCACCAACCTGGAATTGAACCTGGGTTATAAGACTGGAAATCTTGCATAATACCACTACACCACTAACACTCTGATGACAGAGATGGTTTTGCCGGAAAGAGTCTTTCTTCTGAAGACTTTGCTACTCAATGAATCACATGGCCTGCTTTAAAGGAAAGGCACAAAACTCCATCTTCATGAACGGTGAAATCTCGACAATGGGCAGAAAGCAAAACCTCCTGCGCCAGCCGGGAATCGAACCCGGATCACAAGAATGGGAATCTTGTATGATACCACTACACCACTGGCGCTCAGGTAAGACTGTTTATTATGCAGGAAAGGGTCTTTCTACAGAAGATATTGCTGCTGTAAAGGAGTCACAAAGCCTGCTTTACACCAAAGGTTTCCCTGACCGGGAATCGAACCCGGGCCGCGGCGGTGAAAGCGCCGAATCCTGACCACTAGACCACCAGGGAACAGACAACACAGTGTAATGCTATTGAGACAAAATTCTTGTCTGAAGGCGGTCTTGGGACACAAACATCCTACACAAGAAGAAACAATCATGAACGGTAGGCTCCCCAGTACACAGACAGCAAATTCGTCTGTGCCAGCCAGGAACTGAGCCCGCATAACAAGATTGGAAATCTTGCATGATATCACTACACAACTGGCACTCCAATGACAGTTGATTTTGACGGAAAGGGTCTTTCTTCGGAAGACGTTGCTACTGTAAATAAATCACATGGCCTGCTTTACACCAAAGGTTTCCCAGACCCGGAATCACAACTGGTCTGCTGTGATGAAAGCGCCGACTCCTGACCAATAGACCATCAGGGAAGAGACGCCACAGTCTATTGTTATTGAGAGAAAAATGTGGCCCGATGGCGGCTTTGGGAAGGAACCATCCTACACAAGCAGAAATGGTATATGCTCCCCAGCACACAAACAGCACATTTTTCAGCACCAACCTGGAATTGAACCTGGGTTATAAGACTGGAAATCTTGCATAATACCACTACACCACTAACACTCTGATGACAGAGATGGTTTTGCCGGAAAGAGTCTTTCTTCTGAAGACTTTGCTACTCAATGAATCACATGGCCTGCTTTAAAGGAAAGGCACAAAACTCCATCTTCATGAACGGTGAAATCTCGACAATGGGCAGAAAGCAAAACCTCCTGCGCCAGCCGGGAATCGAACCCGGATCACAAGAATGGGAATCTTGTATGATACCACTACACCACTGGCGCTCAGGTAAGACTGTTTGTTATGCAGGAAAGGGTCTTTCTACAGAAGATATTGCTGCTGTAAAGGAGTCACAAAGCCTGCTTTACACCAAAGGTTTCCCTGACCGGGAATCGAACCCGGGCCGCGGCGGTGAAAGCGCCGAATCCTGACCACTAGACCACCAGGGAACAGACAACACAGTGTAATGCTATTGAGACAAAATTCTTGTCTGAAGGCGGTCTTGGGACACAAACATCCTTCACAAGAAGAAACAATCATGAACGGTAGGCTCCCCAGTACACAGACAGCAAATTCGTCTGTGCCAGCCAGGAACTGAGCCCGCATAACAAGATTGGAAATCTTGCATGATATCACTACACAACTGGCACTCCAATGACAGTTGATTTTGACGGAAAGGGTCTTTCTTCGGAAGACGTTGCTACTGTAAATAAATCACATGGCCTGCTTTACACCAAAGGTTTCCCAGACCCGGAATCACAACTGGTCTGCTGTGATGAAAGCGCCGACTCCTGACCAATAGACCATCAGGGAAGAGACGCCACAGTCTATTGTTATTGAGAGAAAAATGTGGCCCGATGGCGGCTTTGGGAAGGAACCATCCTACACAAGCAGAAATGGTATATGCTCCCCAGCACACAAACAGCACATTTTTCAGCACCAACCTGGAATTGAACCTGGGTTATAAGACTGGAAATCTTGCATAATACCACTACACCACTAACACTCTGATGACAGAGATGGTTTTGCCGGAAAGAGTCTTTCTTCTGAAGACTTTGCTACTCAACGAATCACATGGCCTGCTTTAAAGGAAAGGCACAAAACTCCATCTTCATGAACGGTGAAATCTCGACAATGGGCAGAAAGCAAAACCTCCTGCGCCAGCCGGGAATCGAACCCGGATCACAAGAATGGGAATCTTGTATGATACCACTACACCACTGGCGCTCAGGTAAGACTGTTTATTATGCAGGAAAGGGTCTTTCTACAGAAGATATTGCTGCTGTAAAGGAGTCACAAAGCCTGCTTTACACCAAAGGTTTCCCTGACCGGGAATCGAACCCGGGCCGCGGCGGTGAAAGCGCCGAATCCTGACCACTAGACCACCAGGGAACAGACAACACAGTGTAATGCTATTGAGACAAAATTCTTGTCTGAAGGCGGTCTTGGGACACAAACATCCTACACAAGAAGAAACAATCATGAACGGTAGGCTCCCCAGTACACAGACAGCAAATTCGTCTGTGCCAGCCAGGAACTGAGCCCGCATAACAAGATTGGAAATCTTGCATGATATCACTACACAACTGGCACTCCAATGACAGTTGATTTTGACGGAAAGGGTCTTTCTTCGGAAGACGTTGCTACTGTAAATAAATCACATGGCCTGCTTTACACCAAAGGTTTCCCAGACCCGGAATCACAACTGGTCTGCTGTGATGAAAGCGCCGACTCCTGACCAATAGACCATCAGGGAAGAGACGCCACAGTCTATTGTTATTGAGAGAAAAATGTGGCCCGATGGCGGCTTTGGGAAGGAACCATCCTACACAAGCAGAAATGGTATATGCTCCCCAGCACACAAACAGCACATTTTTCAGCACCAACCTGGAATTGAACCTGGGTTATAAGACTGGAAATCTTGCATAATACCACTACACCACTAACACTCTGATGACAGAGATGGTTTTGCCGGAAAGAGTCTTTCTTCTGAAGACTTTGCTACTCAATGAATCACATGGCCTGCTTTAAAGGAAAGGCACAAAACTCCATCTTCATGAACGGTGAAATCTCGACAATGGGCAGAAAGCAAAACCTCCTGCGCCAGCCGGGAATCGAACCCGGATCACAAGAATGGGAATCTTGTATGATACCACTACACCACTGGCGCTCAGGTAAGACTGTTTATTATGCAGGAAAGGGTCTTTCTACAGAAGATATTGCTGCTGTAAAGGAGTCACAAAGCCTGCTTTACACCAAAGGTTTCCCTGACCGGGAATCGAACCCGGGCCGCGGCGGTGAAAGCGCCGAATCCTGACCACTAGACCACCAGGGAACAGACAACACAGTGTAATGCTATTGAGACAAAATTCTTGTCTGAAGGCGGTCTTGGGACACAAACATCCTACACAAGAAGAAACAATCATGAACGGTAGGCTCCCCAGTACACAGACAGCAAATTCGTCTGTGCCAGCCAGGAACTGAGCCCGCATAACAAGATTGGAAATCTTGCATGATATCACTACACAACTGGCACTCCAATGACAGTTGATTTTGACGGAAAGGGTCTTTCTTCGGAAGACGTTGCTACTGTAAATAAATCACATGGCCTGCTTTACACCAAAGGTTTCCCAGACCCGGAATCACAACTGGTCTGCTGTGATGAAAGCGCCGACTCCTGACCAATAGACCATCAGGGAAGAGACGCCACAGTCTATTGTTATTGAGAGAAAAATGTGGCCCGATGGCGGCTTTGGGAAGGAACCATCCTACACAAGCAGAAATGGTATATGCTCCCCAGCACACAAACAGCACATTTTTCAGCACCAACCTGGAATTGAACCTGGGTTATAAGACTGGAAATCTTGCATAATACCACTACACCACTAACACTCTGATGACAGAGATGGTTTTGCCGGAAAGAGTCTTTCTTCGGAAGACTTTGCTACTCAATGAATCACATGGCCTGCTTTAAAGGAAAGGCACAAAACTCCATCTTCATGAACGGTGAAATCTCGACAATGGGCAGAAAGCAAAACCTCCTGCGCCAGCCGGGAATCGAACCCGGATCACAAGAATGGGAATCTTGTATGATACCACTACACCACTGGCGCTCAGGTAAGACTGTTTATTATGCAGGAAAGGGTCTTTCTACAGAAGATATTGCTGCTGTAAAGGAGTCACAAAGCCTGCTTTACACCAAAGGTTTCCCTGACCGGGAATCGAACCCGGGCCGCGGCGGTGAAAGCGCCGAATCCTGACCACTAGACCACCAGGGAACAGACAACACAGTGTAATGCTATTGAGACAAAATTCTTGTCTGAAGGCGGTCTTGGGACACAAACATCCTACACAAGAAGAAACAATCATGAACGGTAGGCTCCCCAGTACACAGACAGCAAATTCGTCTGTGCCAGCCAGGAACTGAGCCCGCATAACAAGATTGGAAATCTTGCATGATATCACTACACAACTGGCACTCCAATGACAGTTGATTTTGACGGAAAGGGTCTTTCTTCGGAAGACGTTGCTACTGTAAATAAATCACATGGCCTGCTTTACACCAAAGGTTTCCCAGACCCGGAATCACAACTGGTCTGCTGTGATGAAAGCGCCGACTCCTGACCAATAGACCATCAGGGAAGAGACGCCACAGTCTATTGTTATTGAGAGAAAAATGTGGCCCGATGGCGGCTTTGGGAAGGAACCATCCTACACAAGCAGAAATGGTATATGCCCAGCACACAAACAGCACATTTTTCAGCACCAACCTGGAATTGAACCTGGGTTATAAGACTGGAAATCTTGCATAATACCACTACACCACTAACACTCTGATGACAGAGATGGTTTTGCCGGAAAGAGTCTTTCTTCGGAAGACTTTGCTACTCAATGAATCACATGGCCTGCTTTAAAGGAAAGGCACAAAACTCCATCTTCATGAACGGTGAAATCTCGACAATGGGCAGAAAGCAAAACCTCCTGCGCCAGCCGGGAATCGAACCCGGATCACAAGAATGGGAATCTTGTATGATACCACTACACCACTGGCGCTCAGGTAAGACTGTTTATTATGCAGGAAAGGGTCTTTCTACAGAAGATATTGCTGCTGTAAAGGAGTCACAAAGCCTGCTTTACACCAAAGGTTTCCCTGACCGGGAATCGAACCCGGGCCGCGGCGGTGAAAGCGCCGAATCCTGACCACTAGACCACCAGGGAACAGACAACACAGTGTAATGCTATTGAGACAAAATTCTTGTCTGAAGGCGGTCTTGGGAAACAAACATCCTACACAAGAAGAAACAATCATGAACGGTAGGCTCCCCAGTACACAGACAGCAAATTCGTCTGTGCCAGCCAGGAACTGAGCCCGCATAACAAGATTGGAAATCTTGCATGATATCACTACACAACTGGCACTCCAATGACAGAGTTGATTTTGACGGAAAGGGTCTTTCTTCGGAAGACGTTGCTACTGTAAATAAATCACATGGCCTGCTTTACACCAAAGGTTTCCCAGACCCGGAATCACAACTGGTCTGCTGTGATGAAAGCGCCGACTCCTGACCAATAGACCATCAAGGAAGAGACGCCACAGTCTATTGTTATTGAGAGAAAAATGTGGCCCGATGGCGGCTTTGGGAAGGAACCATCCTACACAAGCAGAAAGGGTATATGCTCCCCAGCACACAAACAGCACATTTTTCAGCACCAACCTGGAATTGAACCTGGGTTATAAGACTGGAAATCTTGCATAATACCACTACACCACTAACACTCTGATGACAGAGATGGTTTTGCCGGAAAGAGTCTTTCTTCGGAAGACTTTGCTACTCAATGAATCACATGGCCTGCTTTAAAGGAAAGGCACAAAACTCCATCTTCATGAACGGTGAAATCTCGACAATGGGCAGAAAGCAAAACCTCCTGCGCCAACCGGGAATCGAACCCGGATCACAAGAATGGGAATCTTGTATGATACCACTACACCACTGGCGCTCAGGTAAGACTGTTTATTATGCAGGAAAGGGTCTTTCTACAGAAGATATTGCTGCTGTAAAGGAGTCACAAAGCCTGCTTTACACCAAAGGTTTCCCTGACCGGGAATCGAACCCGGGCCGCGGCGGTGAAAGCGCCGAATCCTGACCACTAGACCACCAGGGAACAGACAACACAGTGTAATGCTATTGAGACAAAATTCTTGTCTGAAGGCGGTCTTGGGACACAAACATCCTACACAAGAATAAACAATCATGAACGGTAGGCTCCCCAGTACACAGACAGCAAATTCGTCTGTGCCAGCCAGGAACTGAGCCCGCATAACAAGATTGGAAATCTTGCATGATATCACTACACAACTGGCACTCCAATGACAGTTGATTTTGACGGAAAGGGTCTTTCTTCGGAAGACGTTGCTACTGTAAATAAATCACATGGCCTGCTTTACACCAAAGGTTTCCCAGACCCGGAATCACAACTGGTCTGCTGTGATGAAAGCGCCGACTCCTGACCAATAGACCATCAGGGAAGAGACGCCACAGTCTATTGTTATTGAGAGAAAAATGTGGCCCGATGGCGGCTTTGGGAAGGAACCATCCTACACAAGCAGAAATGGTATATGCTCCCCAGCACACAAACAGCACATTTTTCAGCACCAACCTGGAATTGAACCTGGGTTATAAGACTGGAAATCTTGCATAATACCACTACACCACTAACACTCTGATGACAGAGATGGTTTTGCCGGAAAGAGTCTTTCTTCTGAAGACTTTGCTACTCAATGAATCACATGGCCTGCTTTAAAGGAAAGGCACAAAACTCCATCTTCATGAACGGTGAAATCTCGACAATGGGCAGAAAGCAAAACCTCCTGCGCCAGCCGGGAATCGAACCCGGATCACAAGAATGGGAATCTTGTATGATACCACTACACCACTGGCGCTCAGGTAAGACTGTTTATTATGCAGGAAAGGGTCTTTCTACAGAAGATATTGCTGCTGTAAAGGAGTCACAAAGCCTGCTTTACACCAAAGGTTTCCCTGACCGGGAATCGAACCCGGGCCGCGGCGGTGAAAGCGCCGAATCCTGACCACTAGACCACCAGGGAACAGACAACACAGTGTAATGCTATTGAGACAAAATTCTTGTCTGAAGGCGGTCTTGGGACACAAACATCCTACACAAGAATAAACAATCATGAACGGTAGGCTCCCCAGTACACAGACAGCAAATTCGTCTGTGCCAGCCAGGAACTGAGCCCGCATAACAAGATTGGAAATCTTGCATGATATCACTACACAACTGGCACTCCAATGACAGTTGATTTTGACGGAAAGGGTCTTTCTTCGGAAGACGTTGCTACTGTAAATAAATCACATGGCCTGCTTTACACCAAAGGTTTCCCAGACCCGGAATCACAACTGGTCTGCTGTGATGAAAGCGCCGACTCCTGACCAATAGACCACCAGGGAAGAGACGCCACAGTCTATTGTTATTGAGAGAAAAATGTGGCCCGATGGCGGCTTTGGGAAGGAACCATCCTACACAAGCAGAAATGGTATATGCTCCCCAGCACACAAACAGCACATTTTTCAGCACCAACCTGGAATTGAACCTGGGTTATAAGACTGGAAATCTTGCATAATACCACTACACCACTAACACTCTGATGACAGAGATGGTTTTGCCGGAAAGAGTCTTTCTTCTGAAGACTTTGCTACTCAATGAATCACATGGCCTGCTTTAAAGGAAAGGCACAAAACTCCATCTTCATGAACGGTGAAATCTCGACAATGGGCAGAAAGCAAAACCTCCTGCGCCAGCCGGGAATCGAACCCGGATCACAAGAATGGGAATCTTGTATGATACCACTACACCACTGGCGCTCAGGTAAGACTGTTTATTATGCAGGAAAGGGTCTTTCTACAGAAGATATTGCTGCTGTAAAGGAGTCACAAAGCCTGCTTTACACCAAAGGTTTCCCTGACCGGGAATCGAACCCGGGCCGCGGCGGTGAAAGCGCCGAATCCTGACCACTAGACCACCAGGGAACAGACAACACAGTGTAATGCTATTGAGACAAAATTCTTGTCTGAAGGCGGTCTTGGGACACAAACATCCTACACAAGAAGAAACAATCATGAACGGTAGGCTCCCCAGTACACAGACAGCAAATTCGTCTGTGCCAGCCAGGAACTGAGCCCGCATAACAAGATTGGAAATCTTGCATGATATCACTACACAACTGGCACTCCAATGACAGTTGATTTTGACGGAAAGGGTCTTTCTTCGGAAGACGTTGCTACTGTAAATAAATCACATGGCCTGCTTTACACCAAAGGTTTCCCAGACCCGGAATCACAACTGGTCTGCTGTGATGAAAGCGCCGACTCCTGACCAATAGACCATCAGGGAAGAGACGCCACAGTCTATTGTTATTGAGAGAAAAATGTGGCCCGATGGCGGCTTTGGGAAGGAACCATCCTACACAAGCAGAAATGGTATATGCTCCCCAGCACACAAACAGCACATTTTTCAGCACCAACCTGGAATTGAACCTGGGTTATAAGACTGGAAATCTTGCATAATACCACTACACCACTAACACTCTGATGACAGAGATGGTTTTGCCGGAAAGAGTCTTTCTTCTGAAGACTTTGCTACTCAATGAATCACATGGCCTGCTTTAAAGGAAAGGCACAAAACTCCATCTTCATGAACGGTGAAATCTCGACAATGGGCAGAAAGCAAAACCTCCTGCGCCAGCCGGGAATCGAACCCGGAACACAAGAATGGGAATCTTGTATGATACCACTACACCACTGGCGCTCAGGTAAGACTGTTTATTATGCAGGAAAGGGTCTTTCTACAGAAGATATTGCTGCTGTAAAGGAGTCACAAAGCCTGCTTTACACCAAAGGTTTCCCTGACCGGGAATCGAACCCGGGCCGCGGCGGTGAAAGCGCCGAATCCTGACCACTAGACCACCAGGGAACAGACAACACAGTGTAATGCTATTGAGACAAAATTCTTGTCTGAAGGCGGTCTTGGGACACAAACATCCTACACAAGAAGAAACAATCATGAACGGTAGGCTCCCCAGTACACAGACAGCAAATTCGTCTGTGCCAGCCAGGAACTGAGCCCGCATAACAAGATTGGAAATCTTGCATGATATCACTACACAACTGGCACTCCAATGACAGTTGATTTTGACGGAAAGGGTCTTTCTTCGGAAGACGTTGCTACTGTAAATAAATCACATGGCCTGCTTTACACCAAAGGTTTCCCAGACCCGGAATCACAACTGGTCTGCTGTGATGAAAGCGCCGACTCCTGACCAATAGACCATCAGGGAAGAGACGCCACAGTCTATTGTTATTGAGAGAAAAATGTGGCCCGATGGCGGCTTTGGGAAGGAACCATCCTACACAAGCAGAAATGGTACTGTATATGCTCCCCAGCACACAAACAGCACATTTTTCAGCACCAACCTGGAATTGAACCTGGGTTATAAGACTGGAAATCTTGCATAATACCACTACACCACTAACACTCTGATGACAGAGATGGTTTTGCCGGAAAGAGTCTTTCTTCTGAAGACTTTGCTACTCAATGAATCACATGGCCTGCTTTAAAGGAAAGGCACAAAACTCCATCTTCATGAACGGTGAAATCTCGACAATGGGCAGAAAGCAAAACCTCCTGCGCCAGCCGGGAATCGAACCCGGATCACAAGAATGGGAATCTTGTATGATACCACTACACCACTGGCGCTCAGGTAAGACTGTTTATTATGCAGGAAAGGGTCTTTCTACAGAAGATATTGCTGCTGTAAAGGAGTCACAAAGCCTGCTTTACACCAAAGGTTTCCCTGACCGGGAATCGAACCCGGGCCGCGGCGGTGAAAGCGCCGAATCCTGACCACTAGACCACCAGGGAAAAGATGCCACAATCTATTGGTATTGAGAGAAAAATGTGGCCCGATGGCGGCTTTGGGAAGAAACCATCCTACACAAGCAGAAAGGGTATATGCTCCCCAGCACACAAACAGCACATTTTTCAGCACCAACCTGGAATTGAACCTGGGTTATAAGACTGGAAATCTTGCATAATACCACTACACCACTAACGCCCTGATGACAGAGTTGGTTTTGCCGGAAAGAGTCTTTCTTCGGAAGACTTTGCTACTCAATGAATCACATGGCCTGCTTTAAAGGAAAGGCACAAAACTCCATCTTCATGAACGGTGAAATCTCGACAATGGGCAGAAAGCAAAACCTCCTGCGCCAGCCGGGAATCGAACCCGGATCACAAGAATGGGAATCTTGTATGATACCACTACACCACTGGCGCTCAGGTAAGACTGTTTATTATGCAGGAAAGGGTCTTTCTACAGAAGATATTGCTGCTGTAAAGGAGTCACAAAGCCTGCTTTACACCAAAGGTTTCCCTGACCGGGAATCGAACCCGGGCCGCGGCGGTGAAAGCGCCGAATCCTGACCACTAGACCACCAGGGAACAGACAACACAGTGTAATGCTATTGAGACAAAATTCTTGTCTGAAGGCGGTCTTGGGACACAAACATCCTACACAAGAAGAAACAATCATGAACGGTAGGCTCCCCAGTACACAGACAGCAAATTCGTCTGTGCCAGCCAGGAACTGAGCCCGCATAACAAGATTGGAAATCTTGCATGATATCACTACACAACTGGCACTCCAATGACAGTTGATTTTGACGGAAAGGGTCTTTCTTCGGAAGACGTTGCTACTGTAAATAAATCACATGGCCTGCTTTACACCAAAGGTTTCCCAGACCCGGAATCACAACTGGTCTGCTGTGATGAAAGCGCCGACTCCTGACCAATAGACCACCAGGGAAGAGACGCCACAGTCTATTGTTATTGAGAGAAAAATGTGGCCCGATGGCGGCTTTGGGAAGGAACCATCCTACACAAGCAGAAATGGTATATGCTCCCCAGCACACAAACAGCACATTTTTCAGCACCAACCTGGAATTGAACCTGGGTTATAAGACTGGAAATCTTGCATAATACCACTACACCACTAACACTCTGATGACAGAGATGGTTTTGCCGGAAAGAGTCTTTCTTCTGAAGACTTTGCTACTCAATGAATCACATGGCCTGCTTTAAAGGAAAGGCACAAAACTCCATCTTCATGAACGGTGAAATCTCGACAATGGGCAGAAAGCAAAACCTCCTGCGCCAGCCGGGAATCGAACCCGGAACACAAGAATGGGAATCTTGTATGATACCACTACACCACTGGCGCTCAGGTAAGACTGTTTATTATGCAGGAAAGGGTCTTTCTACAGAAGATATTGCTGCTGTAAAGGAGTCACAAAGCCTGCTTTACACCAAAGGTTTCCCTGACCGGGAATCGAACCCGGGCCGCGGCGGTGAAAGCGCCGAATCCTGACCACTAGACCACCAGGGAACAGACAACACAGTGTAATGCTATTGAGACAAAATTCTTGTCTGAAGGCGGTCTTGGGACACAAACATCCTACACAAGAAGAAACAATCATGAACGGTAGGCTCCCCAGTACACAGACAGCAAATTCGTCTGTGCCAGCCAGGAACTGAGCCCGCATAACAAGATTGGAAATCTTGCATGATATCACTACACAACTGGCACTCCAATGACAGTTGATTTTGACGGAAAGGGTCTTTCTTCGGAAGACGTTGCTACTGTAAATAAATCACATGGCCTGCTTTACACCAAAGGTTTCCCAGACCCGGAATCACAACTGGTCTGCTGTGATGAAAGCGCCGACTCCTGACCAATAGACCATCAGGGAAGAGACGCCACAGTCTATTGTTATTGAGAGAAAAATGTGGCCCGATGGCGGCTTTGGGAAGGAACCATCCTACACAAGCAGAAATGGTATATGCTCCCCAGCACACAAACAGCACATTTTTCAGCACCAACCTGGAATTGAACCTGGGTTATAAGACTGGAAATCTTGCATAATACCACTACACCACTAACACTCTGATGACAGAGATGGTTTTGCCGGAAAGAGTCTTTCTTCTGAAGACTTTGCTACTCAATGAATCACATGGCCTGCTTTAAAGGAAAGGCACAAAACTCCATCTTCATGAACGGTGAAATCTCGACAATGGGCAGAAAGCAAAACCTCCTGCGCCAGCCGGGAATCGAACCCGGAACACAAGAATGGGAATCTTGTATGATACCACTACACCACTGGCGCTCAGGTAAGACTGTTTATTATGCAGGAAAGGGTCTTTCTACAGAAGATATTGCTGCTGTAAAGGAGTCACAAAGCCTGCTTTACACCAAAGGTTTCCCTGACCGGGAATCGAACCCGGGCCGCGGCGGTGAAAGCGCCGAATCCTGACCACTAGACCACCAGGGAACAGACAACACAGTGTAATGCTATTGAGACAAAATTCTTGTCTGAAGGCGGTCTTGGGACACAAACATCCTACACAAGAAGAAACAATCATGAACGGTAGGCTCCCCAGTACACAGACAGCAAATTCGTCTGTGCCAGCCAGGAACTGAGCCCGCATAACAAGATTGGAAATCTTGCATGATATCACTACACAACTGGCACTCCAATGACAGTTGATTTTGACGGAAAGGGTCTTTCTTCGGAAGACGTTGCTACTGTAAATAAATCACATGGCCTGCTTTACACCAAAGGTTTCCCAGACCCGGAATCACAACTGGTCTGCTGTGATGAAAGCGCCGACTCCTGACCAATAGACCATCAGGGAAGAGACGCCACAGTCTATTGTTATTGAGAGAAAAATGTGGCCCGATGGCGGCTTTGGGAAGGAACCATCCTACACAAGCAGAAATGGTACTGTATATGCTCCCCAGCACACAAACAGCACATTTTTCAGCACCAACCTGGAATTGAACCTGGGTTATAAGACTGGAAATCTTGCATAATACCACTACACCACTAACACTCTGATGACAGAGATGGTTTTGCCGGAAAGAGTCTTTCTTCTGAAGACTTTGCTACTCAATGAATCACATGGCCTGCTTTAAAGGAAAGGCACAAAACTCCATCTTCATGAACGGTGAAATCTCGACAATGGGCAGAAAGCAAAACCTCCTGCGCCAGCCGGGAATCGAACCCGGATCACAAGAATGGGAATCTTGTATGATACCACTACACCACTGGCGCTCAGGTAAGACTGTTTATTATGCAGGAAAGGGTCTTTCTACAGAAGATATTGCTGCTGTAAAGGAGTCACAAAGCCTGCTTTACACCAAAGGTTTCCCTGACCGGGAATCGAACCCGGGCCGCGGCGGTGAAAGCGCCGAATCCTGACCACTAGACCACCAGGGAAAAGATGCCACAATCTATTGGTATTGAGAGAAAAATGTGGCCCGATGGCGGCTTTGGGAAGAAACCATCCTACACAAGCAGAAAGGGTATATGCTCCCCAGCACACAAACAGCACATTTTTCAGCACCAACCTGGAATTGAACCTGGGTTATAAGACTGGAAATCTTGCATAATACCACTACACCACTAACGCCCTGATGACAGAGTTGGTTTTGCCGGAAAGAGTCTTTCTTCGGAAGACTTTGCTACTCAATGAATCACATGGCCTGCTTTAAAGGAAAGGCACAAAACTCCATCTTCATGAACGGTGAAATCTCGACAATGGGCAGAAAGCAAAACCTCCTGCGCCAGCCGGGAATCGAACCCGGATCACAAGAATGGGAATCTTGTATGATACCACTACACCACTGGCGCTCAGGTAAGACTGTTTATTATGCAGGAAAGGGTCTTTCTACAGAAGATATTGCTGCTGTAAAGGAGTCACAAAGCCTGCTTTACACCAAAGGTTTCCCTGACCGGGAATCGAACCCGGGCCGCGGCGGTGAAAGCGCCGAATCCTGACCACTAGACCACCAGGGAACAGACAACACAGTGTAATGCTATTGAGACAAAATTCTTGTCTGAAGGCGGTCTTGGGACACAAACATCCTACACAAGAAGAAACAATCATGAACGGTAGGCTCCCCAGTACACAGACAGCAAATTCGTCTGTGCCAGCCAGGAACTGAGCCCGCATAACAAGATTGGAAATCTTGCATGATATCACTACACAACTGGCACTCCAATGACAGTTGATTTTGACGGAAAGGGTCTTTCTTCGGAAGACGTTGCTACTGTAAATAAATCACATGGCCTGCTTT
Organism: Borostomias antarcticus; assembly: GCF_949987555.1. Taxonomy (NCBI): domain Eukaryota; kingdom Metazoa; phylum Chordata; class Actinopteri; order Stomiiformes; family Stomiidae; genus Borostomias; species Borostomias antarcticus. Next base: position 8,884,726 of record NC_140253.1, read on the forward strand.
ACACCAAAGGTTTCCCAGACCCGGAATCACAACTGGTCTGCTGTGATGAAAGCGCCGACTCCTGACCAATAGACCACCAGGGAAGAGACGCCACAGTCTATTGTTATTGAGAGAAAAATGTGGCCCGATGGCGGCTTTGGGAAGGAACCATCCTACACAAGCAGAAATGGTATATGCTCCCCAGCACACAAACAGCACATTTTTCAGCACCAACCTGGAATTGAACCTGGGTTATAAGACTGGAAATCTTGCATAATACCACTACACCACTAACACTCTGATGACAGAGATGGTTTTGCCGGAAAGAGTCTTTCTTCTGAAGACTTTGCTACTCAATGAATCACATGGCCTGCTTTAAAGGAAAGGCACAAAACTCCATCTTCATGAACGGTGAAATCTCGACAATGGGCAGAAAGCAAAACCTCCTGCGCCAGCCGGGAATCGAACCCGGAACACAAGAATGGGAATCTTGTATGATACCACTACACCACTGGCGCTCAGGTAAGACTGTTTATTATGCAGGAAAGGGTCTTTCTACAGAAGATATTGCTGCTGTAAAGGAGTCACAAAGCCTGCTTTACACCAAAGGTTTCCCTGACCGGGAATCGAACCCGGGCCGCGGCGGTGAAAGCGCCGAATCCTGACCACTAGACCACCAGGGAACAGACAACACAGTGTAATGCTATTGAGACAAAATTCTTGTCTGAAGGCGGTCTTGGGACACAAACATCCTACACAAGAAGAAACAATCATGAACGGTAGGCTCCCCAGTACACAGACAGCAAATTCGTCTGTGCCAGCCAGGAACTGAGCCCGCATAACAAGATTGGAAATCTTGCATGATATCACTACACAACTGGCACTCCAATGACAGTTGATTTTGACGGAAAGGGTCTTTCTTCGGAAGACGTTGCTACTGTAAATAAATCACATGGCCTGCTTTACACCAAAGGTTTCCCAGACCCGGAATCACAACTGGTCTGCTGTGATGAAAGCGCCGACTCCTGACCAATAGACCATCAGGGAAGAGACGCCACAGTCTATTGTTATTGAGAGAAAAATGTGGCCCGATGGCGGCTTTGGGAAGGAACCATCCTACACAAGCAGAAATGGTACTGTATATGCTCCCCAACACACAAACAGCACATTTTTCAGCACCAACCTGGAATTGAACCTGGGTTATAAGACTGGAAATCTTGCATAATACCACTACACCACTAACACTCTGATGACAGAGATGGTTTTGCCGGAAAGAGTCTTTCTTCTGAAGACTTTGCTACTCAATGAATCACATGGCCTGCTTTAAAGGAAAGGCACAAAACTCCATCTTCATGAACGGTGAAATCTCGACAATGGGCAGAAAGCAAAACCTCCTGCGCCAGCCGGGAATCGAACCCGGATCACAAGAATGGGAATCTTGTATGATACCACTACACCACTGGCGCTCAGGTAAGACTGTTTATTATGCAGGAAAGGGTCTTTCTACAGAAGATATTGCTGCTGTAAATGAGTCACAAAGCCTGCTTTACACCAAAGGTTTCCCTGACCGGGAATCGAACCCGGGCCGCGGCGGTGAAAGCGCCGAATCCTGACCAATAGACCACCAGGGAAAAGATGCCACAATCTATTGGTATTGAGAGAAAAATGTGGCCCGATGGCGGCTTTGGGAAGAAACCATCCTACACAAGCAGAAAGGGTATATGCTCCCCAGCACACAAACAGCACATTTTTCAGCACCAACCTGGAATTGAACCTGGGTTATAAGACTGGAAATCTTGCATAATACCACTACACCACTAACGCCCTGATGACAGAGTTGGTTTTGCCGGAAAGAGTCTTTCTTCTGAAGACTTTGCTACTCAACGAATCACATGGCCTGCTTTAAAGGAAAGGCACAAAACTCCATCTTCATGAACGGTGAAATCTCGACAATGGGCAGAAAGCAAAACCTCCTGCGCCAGCCGGGAATCGAACCCGGATCACAAGAATGGGAATCTTGTATGATACCACTACACCACTGGCGCTCAGGTAAGACTGTTTATTATGCAGGAAAGGGTCTTTCTACAGAAGATATTGCTGCTGTAAAGGAGTCACAAAGCCTGCTTTACACCAAAGGTTTCCCTGACCAGGAATCGAACCTGGGCGGTGAAAGCGCCGAATCCTGACCACTAGACCACCAGGGAACAGACAACACAGTGTAATGCTATTGAGACAAAATTCTTGTCTGAAGGCGGTCTTGGGACACAAACATCCTACACAAGAAGAAACAATCATGAACGGTAGGCTCCCCAGTACACAGACAGCAAATTTGTCTGTGCCAGCCAGGAACTGAGCCCGCATAACAAGATTGGAAATCTTGCATGATATCACTACACAACTGGCACTCCAATGACAGTTGATTTTGACGGAAAGGGTCTTTCTTCGGAAGACGTTGCTACTGTAAATAAATCACATGGCCTGCTTTACACCAAAGGTTTCCCAGACCCGGAATCACAACTGGTCTGCTGTGATGAAAGCGCCGACTCCTGACCAATAGACCATCAAGGAAGAGACGCCACAGTCTATTGTTATTGAGAGAAAAATGTGGCCCGATGGCGGCTTTGGGAAGGAACCATCCTACACAAGCAGAAAGGGTATATGCTCCCCAGCACACAAACAGCACATTTTTCAGCACCAACCTGGAATTGAACCTGGGTTATAAGACTGGAAATCTTGCATAATACCACTACACCACTAACACTCTGATGACAGAGCTGGTTTTGCCGGAAAGAGTCTTTCTTCTGAAGACTTTGCTACTCAATGAATCACATGGCCTGCTTTAAAGGAAAGGCACAAAACTCCATCTTCATGAACGGTGAAATCTCGACAATGGGCAGAAAGCAAAACCTCCTGCGCCAGCCGGGAATCGAACCCGGATCACAAGAATGGGAATCTTGTATGATACCACTACACCACTGGCGCTCAGGTAAGACTGTTTATTATGCAGGAAAGGGTCTTTCTACAGAAGATATTGCTGCTGTAAAGGAGTCACAAAGCCTGCTTTACACCAAATGTTTCCCTGACCGGGAATCGAACCCGGGCCGCGGCGGTGAAAGCGCCGAATCCTGACCACTAGACCACCAGGGAACAGACAACACAGTGTAATGCTATTGAGACAAAATTCTTGTCTGAAGGCGGTCTTGGGACACAAACATCCTACACAAGAAGAAACAATCATGAACGGTAGGCTCCCCAGTACACAGACAGCAAATTCATCTGTGCCAGCCAGGAACTGAGCCCGCATAACAAGATTGGAAATCTTGCATGATATCACTACACAACTGGCACTCCAATGACAGAGTTGATTTTGACGGAAAGGGTCTTTCTTCGGAAGACGTTGCTACTGTAAATAAATCACATGGCCTGCTTTACACCAAAGGTTTCCCAGACCCGGAATCACAAGTGGTCTGCTGTGATGAAAGCGCCGACTCCTGACCAATAGACCATCAAGGAAGAGACGCCACAGTCTATTGTTATTGAGAGAAAAATGTGGCCCGATGGCGGCTTTGGGAAGGAACCATCCTACACAAGCAGAAAGGGTATATGCTCCCCAGCACACAATCAATACATTTTTCCGCAACAACCTGGAATTGAAACCGGGTTACAAGACTGGAAAACTTGCATAATCCCACTACACCACTAGCGCTCTGATGACAGAGTTGGTTTTGCCGGAACGAGTCTTTCTTCGGAAGACTTTGCTACTCAATGAATCACATGGCCTGCTTTAAAGGAAAGGCACAAAACTCCATCTTCATGAACGGTGAAATCTCGACAATGGGCAGAAAGCAAAATCTCCTGCGCCAGCCGGGAATCGAACCCGGATCACAAGAATGGGAATCTTGTATGATACCACTACACCACTGGCGCTCAGGTAAGACTGTTTATTATGCAGGAAAGGGTCTTTCTACAGAAGATATTGCTGCTGTAAAGGAGTCACAAAGCCTGCTTTACACCAAAGGTTTCCCTGACCGGGAATCGAACCCGGGCCGCGGCGGTGAAAGCGCCGAATCCTGACCACTAGACCACCAGGGAACAGACAACACAGTGTAATGCTATTGAGACAAAATTCTTGTCTGAAGGCGGTCTTGGGACACAAACATCCTACACAAGAAGAAACAATCATGAACGGTAGGCTCCCCAGTACACAGACAGCAAATTCGTCTGTGCCAGCCAGGAACTGAGCCCGCATAACAAGATTGGAAATCTTGCATGATATCACTACACAACTGGCACTCCAATGACAGAGTTGATTTTGACGGAAAGGGTCTTTCTTCGGAAGACGTTGCTACTGTAAATAAATCACATGGCCTGCTTTACACCAAAGGTTTCCCAGACCCGGAATCACAACTGGTCTGCTGTGATGAAAGCGCCGACTCCTGACCAATAGACCATCAAGGAAGAGACGCCACAGTCTATTGTTATTGAGAGAAAAATGTGGCCCGATGGCGGCTTTGGGAAGGAACCATCCTACACAAGCAGAAAGGGTATATGCTCCCCAGCACACAAACAGCACATTTTTCAGCACCAACCTGGAATTGAACCTGGGTTATAAGACTGGAAATCTTGCATAATACCACTACACCACTGGCGCTCAGGTAAGACTGTTTATTATGCAGGAAAGGGTCTTTCTACAGAAGATATTGCTGCTGTAAAGGAGTCACAAAGCCTGCTTTACACCAAAGGTTTCCCTGACCGGGAATCGAACCCGGGCCGCGGCGGTGAAAGCGCCGACTCCTGACCAATAGACCATCAGGGAAGAGACGCCACAGTCTATTGTTATTGAGAAAAAAATGTGGCCCGATGGCGGCTTTGGGAAGGAACCATCCTACACAAGCAGAAAGGGTATATGCTCCCCAGCACACAAACAGCACATTTTTCAGCACCAACCTGGAATTGAACCTGGGTTATAAGACTGGAAATCTTGCATAATACCACTACACCACTGGCGCTCAGGTAAGACTGTTTATTATGCAGGAAAGGGTCTTTCTACAGAAGATATTGCTGCTGTAAAGGAGTCACAAAGCCTGCTTTACACCAAAGGTTTCCCTGACCGGGAATCGAACCCGGGCCGCGGCGGTGAAAGCGCCGAATCCTGACCACTAGACCACCAGGGAACAGACAACACAGTGTAATGCTATTGAGACAAAATTCTTGTCTGAAGGCGGTCTTGGGACACAAACATCCTACACAAGAAGAAACAATCATGAACGGTAGGCTCCCCAGTACACAGACAGCAAATTCGTCTGTGCCAGCCAGGAACTGAGCCCGCATAACAAGATTGGAAATCTTGCATGATATCACTACACAACTGGCACTCCAATGACAGAGTTGATTTTGACGGAAAGGGTCTTTCTTCGGAAGACGTTGCTACTGTAAATAAATCACATGGCCTGCTTTACACCAAAGGTTTCCCAGACCCGGAATCACAACTGGTCTGCTGTGATGAAAGCGCCGACTCCTGACCAATAGACCATCAGGGAAGAGATGCCACAGTCTATTGTTATTGAGAGAAAAATGTGGCCCGATGGCGGCTTTGGGAAGGAACCATCCTACACAAGCAGAAAGGGTATATGCTCCCCAGCACACAAACAGCACATTTTTCAGCACCAACCTGGAATTGAACCTGGGTTATAAGACTAGAAATCTTGCATAATACCACTACACCACTAGCGCTCTGATGACAGAGATGGTTTTGCCGGAAAGAGTCTTTCTTCGGAAGACTTTGCTACTCAATGAATCACATGGCCTGCTTTAAAGGAAAGGCACAAAACTCCATCTTCATGAACGGTGAAATCTCGACAATGGGCAGAAAGCAAAACCTCCTGCGCCAGCCGGGAATCGAACCCGGATCACAAGAATGGGAATCTTGCATGATACCACTACACCACTGGCGCTCAGGTAAGACTGTTTATTATGCAGGAAAGGGTCTTTCTACAGAAGATATTGCTGCTGTAAAGGAGTCACAAAGCCTGCTTTACACCAAAGGTTTCCCTGACCGCGAATCGAACCCGGGCCGCGGCGGTGAAAGCGCCGAATCCTGACCACTAGACCACCAGGGAACAGACAACACAGTGTAATGCTATTGAGACAAAATTCTTGTCTGAAGGCGGTCTTGGGACACAAACATCCTACACAAGAAGAAACAATCATGAACGGTAGGCTCCCCAGTACACAGACAGCAAATTCGTCTGTGCCAGCCAGGAACTGAGCCCGCATAACAAGATTGGAAATCTTGCATGATATCACTACACAACTGGCACTCCAATGACAGAGTTGATTTTGACGGAAAGGGTCTTTCTTCGGAAGACGTTGCTACTGTAAATAAATCACATGGCCTGCTTTACACCAAAGGTTTCCCAGACCCGGAATCACAACTGGTCTGCTGTGATGAAAGCGCCGACTCCTGACCAATAGACCATCAGGGAAGAGACGCCACAGTCTATTGTTATTGAGAGAAAAATGTGGCCCGATGGCGGCTTTGGGAAGGAACCATCCTACACAAGCAGAAAGGGTATATGCTCCCCAGCACACAAACAGCACATTTTTCAGCACCAACCTGGAATTGAACCTGGGTTATAAGACTAGAAATCTTGCATAATACCACTACACCACTAGCGCTCTGATGACAGAGATGGTTTTGCCGGAAAGAGTCTTTCTTCGGAAGACTTTGCTACTCAATGAATCACATGGCCTGCTTTAAAGGAAAGGCACAAAACTCCATCTTCATGAACGGTGAAATCTCGACAATGGGCAGAAAGCAAAACCTCCTGCGCCAGCCGGGAATCGAACCCGGATCACAAGAATGGGAATCTTGTATGATACCACTACACCACTGGTGCTCAGGTAAGACTGTTTATTATGCAGGAAAGGGTCTTTCTACAGAAGATATTGCTGCTGTAAAGGAGTCACAAAGCCTGCTTTACACCAAAGGTTTCCCTGACCACGAATCGAACCCGGGCCGCGGCGGTGAAAGCGCCGAATCCTGACCACTAGACCACCAGGGAACAGACAACACAGTGTAATGCTATTGAGACAAAATTCTTGTCTGAAGGCGGTCTTGGGACACAAACATCCTACACAAGAAGAAACAATCATGAACGGTAGGCTCCCCAGTACACAGACAGCAAATTCGTCTGTGCCAGCCAGGAACTGAGCCCGCATAACAAGATTGGAAATCTTGCATGATATCACTACACAACTGGCACTCCAATGACAGAGTTGATTTTGACGGAAAGGGTCTTTCTTCGGAAGACGTTGCTACTGTAAATAAATCACATGGCCTGCTTTACACCAAAGGTTTCCCAGACCCGGAATCACAACTGGTCTGCTGTGATGAAAGCGCCGACTCCTGACCAATAGACCATCAGGGAAGAGATGCCACAGTCTCTTGTTATTGAGAGAAAAATGTGGCCCGATGGCGGCTTTGGGAAGGAACCATCCTACACAAGCAGAAAGGGTATATGCTCCCCAGCACACAAACAGCACATTTTTCAGCACCAACCTGGAATTGAACCTGGGTTATAAGACTGGAAATCTTGCATAATACCACTACACCACTAACACTCTGATGACAGAGTTGGTTTTGCCGGAAAGAGTCTTTCTTCAGAAGACTTTGCTACTCAATGAATCACATGGCATGCTTTAAAGGAAAGGCACAAAACTCCATCTTCATGAACGGTGAAATCTCGACAATGGGCAGAAAGCAAAACCTCCTGCGCCAGCCGGGAATCGAACCCGGATCACAAGAATGGGAATCTTGTATGATACCACTACACCACTGGCGCTCAGGTAAGACTGTTTATTATGCAGGAAAGGGTCTTTCTACAGAAGATATTGCTGCTGTAAAGGAGTCACAAAGCCTGCTTTACACCAAAGGTTTCCCTGACCGGGAATCGAACCCGGGCGCGGCTTTGAAAGCGCCGAATCCTGACCACTAGACCACCAGGGAAAAGATGCCACAATCTATTGGTATTGAGAGAAAAATGTTGTCCGATGGCGGCTTTGGGAAGGAACCACTCTACACAAGCAGAAAGGGTATATGCTCCCCAGCACACAATCAATACATTTTTTCGCAATAACCTGGAATTGAACCCGGATCACAAGAATGGGAATCTTGTATGATACCACTACACCACTGGCGCTCAGGTAAGACTGTTTATTATGCAGGAAAGGGTCTTTCTACAGAAGATATTGCTGCTGTAAAGGAGTCACAAAGCCTGCTTTACACCAAAGGTTTCCCTGACCGGGAATCGAACCCGGGCCGCGGCGGTGAAAGCGCCGAATCCTGACCACTAGACCACCAGGGAACAGACAACACAGTATAATGCTATTGAGACAAAATTCTTGTCTGAAGGCGGTCTTGGGACACAAACATCCTACACAAGAAGAAACAATCATGAACGGTAGGCTCCCCAGTACACAGACAGCAAATTCGTCTGTGCCAGCCAGGAACTGAGCCCGCATAACAAGATTGGAAATCTTGCATGATATCACTACACAACTGGCACTCCAATGACAGAGTTGATTTTGACGGAAAGGGTCTTTCTTCGGAAGACGTTGCTACTGTAAATAAATCACATGGCCTGCTTTACACCAAAGGTTTCCCAGACCCGGAATCACAAATGGTCTGCTGTGATGAAAGCGCCGATTCCTGACCAATAGACCATCAGGGAAGAGATGCCACAGTCTCTTGTTATTGAGAGAAAAATGTGGCCCGATGGCGGCTTTGGGAAGGAACCATCCTACACAAGCAGAAAGGGTATATGCTCCCCAGCACACAAACAGCACATTTTTCAGCACCAACCTGGAATTGAACCTGGGTTACAAGACTGGAAATCTTGCATAATACCACTACACCACTAACACTCTGATGACAGAGATGGTTTTGCCGGAAAGAGTCTTTCTTCAGAAGACTTTGCTACTCAATGAATCACATGGCCTGCTTTAAAGGAAAGGCACAAAACTCCATCTTCATGAACGGTGAAATCTCGACAATGGGCAGAAAGCAAAACCTCCTGCGCCAGCCGGGAATCGAACCCGGATCACAAGAATGGGAATCTTGTATGATACCACTACACCACTGGCGCTCAGGTAAGACTGTTTATTATGCAGGAAAGGGTCTTTCTACAGAAGATATTGCTGCTGTAAAGGAGTCACAAAGCCTGCTTTACACCAAAGGTTTCCCTGAACGTGAATCGAACCCCGGCCGCGAAAGCGCCGAATCCTGACCACTAGACCACCAGGGAACAGACAACACAGTGTAATGCTATTGAGACAAAATTCTTGTCTGAAGGCGGTCTTGGGACACAAACATCCTACACAAGAAGAAACAATCATGAACGGTAGGCTCCCCAGTACACAGACAGCAAATTCGTCTGTGCCAGCCAGGAACTGAGCCCGCATAACAAGATTGGAAATCTTGCATGATATCACTACACAACTGGCACTCCAATGACAGAGTTGATTTTGACGGAAAGGGTCTTTCTTCGGAAGACGTTGCTACTGTAAATAAATCACATGGCCTGCTTTACATCAAAGGTTTCCCAGACCCGGAATCACAACTGGTCTGCTGTGATGAAAGCGCCGACTCCTGACCAATAGACCATCAGGGAAGAGACGCCACAGTCTATTGTTATTGAGAGAAAAATGTGGCCCGATGGCGGCTTTGGGAAGGAACCATCCTACACAAGCAGAAAGGGTATATGCTCCCCAGCACACAAACAGCACATTTTTCAGCACCAACCTGGAATTGAACCTGGGTTATAAGACTAGAAATCTTGCATAATACCACTACACCACTAGCGCTCTGATGACAGAGATGGTTTTGCCGGAAAGAGTCTTTCTTCGGAAGACTTTGCTACTCAATGAATCACATGGCCTGCTTTAAAGGAAAGGCACAAAACTCCATCTTCATGAACGGTGAAATCTCGACAATGGGCAGAAAGCAAAACCTCCTGCGCCAGCCGGGAATCGAACCCAGATCACAAGAATGGGAATCTTGTATGATACCACTACACCACTGGCGCTCAGGTAAGACTGTTTATTATGCAGGAAAGGGTCTTTCTACAGAAGATATTGCTGCTGTAAAGGAGTCACAAAGCCTGCTTTACACCAAAGGTTTCCCTGACCGGGAATCGAACCCGGGCCGCGGCGGTGAAAGCGCCGAATCCTGACCACTAGACCACCAGGGAAAAGATGCCACAATCTATTGGTATTGAGAGAAAAATGTTGTCCGATGGCGGCTTTGGGAAGGAACCACTCTACACAAGCAGAAAGGGTATATGCTCCCCAGCACACAATCAATACATTTTTTCGCAACAACCTGGAATTGAACCCGGATCACGAGAATGGGAATCTTGTATGATACCACTACACCACTGGCGCTCAGGTAAGACTGTTTATTATGCAGGAAAGGGTCTTTCTACAGAAGATATTGCTGCTGTAAAGGAGTCACAAAGCCTGCTTTACACCAAAGGTTTCCCTGACCGGGAATAGAACCCGGGCCGCGGCGGTGAAAGCGCCGAATCCTGACCACTAGACCACCAGGGAACAGACAACACAGTGTAATGCTATTGAGACAAAATTCTTGTCTGAAGGCGGTCTTGGGACACAAACATCCTACACAAGAAGAAACAATCATGAACGGTAGGCTCCCCAGTACACAGACAGCAAATTTGTCTGTGCCAGCCAGGAACTGAGCCCGCATAACAAGATTGGAAATCTTGCATGATATCACTACACAACTGGCACTCCAATGACAGAGTTGATTTTGACGGAAAGGGTCTTTCTTCGGAAGACGTTGCTACTGTAAATAAATCACATGGCCTGCTTTACACCAAAGGTTTCCCAGACCCGGAATCACAACTGGTCTGCTGTGATGAAAGCGCCGACTCCTGACCAATAGACCATCAGGGAAGAGACGCCACAGTCTCTTGTTATTGAGAGAAAAATGTGGCCCGATGGCGGCTTTGGGAAGGAACCATCCTACACAAGCAGAAAGGGTATATGCTCCCCAGCACACAAACAGCACATTTTTCAGCACCAACCTGGAATTGAACCTGGGTTATAAGACTGGAAATCTTGCATAATACCACTACACCACTAACACTCTGATGACAGAGTTGGTTTTGCCGGAAAGAGTCTTTCTTCAGAAGACTTTGCTACTCAATGAATCACATGGCCTGCTTTAAAGGAAAGGCACAAAACTCCATCTTCATGAACGGTGAAATCTCGATTTCTCGAAAATTCTTGCCTGAAGGCGGTCTTGGGACACAAACATCCTACACAAGAAGAAACAATCATGAACGGTAGGCTCCCCAGTACACAGACAGCAAATTCGTCTGTGCCAGCCAGGAACTGAGCCCGCATAACAAGATTGGAAATCTTGCATGATATCACTACACAACTGGCACTCCAATGACAGAGTTGATTTTGACGGAAAGGGTCTTTCTTCTGAAGACGTTGCTACTGTAAGTATACTGTACGCTTATATTTGTATAAATAGCCTACCTTTGTATATTGTGTATATACTAATACAAATTTTCCTGTTTGCTCTGCAGGGTTTATTGCAGAGCCATTGCTGTTTTGCCTATATTAGGGTTCATGAGCGTGCTTTGCCAGTGTTCATTGAGTGTTGTAACCTTTTAAATTAGACATAATAAATACATTATTTTATACTGGAATCTATGTCCTCTGCTCTTCATTTGATTGAAGACCTGCGTGTGATAGAATAGTAAAGTCCCAGGGTGCAAGGCCCTGGGTGGCGTTGTCGTGCACCTACCATATGCCATACAACTATAAATTCTTAAAATAACTGAATTGGTATTGTTAATTTGTGACACTACTGATGCACAGGGCATAACGTGAAAAGACAAAAAATAAATTATACTGCATATAAATTAAATAAAGTAGCCTATTTGCTATGCTTTACATAACAACATAACACACAAAATGTGCAACTAAAGGATGTAGCAATTGGTGTTTTGTACAGTATCCTCTGTGTTCATGGCACAAAGTGACACAAAAAAAAATAACCGCATGACCAGATGCAATTTTTTTAATCATATCTCATCATCTCACACACATATTTTCCCACATTAACATACGGTCAAATAACAAGTGAACTAAATGTCAACAAAATTTCAGATATGAAAGTAACATACTAGTCTATCACCTGGCCAAATTAAGCATATTTATTTTTTCTTCACTGGCAAATTACCTCGCATTTGTGACAATAACTTTTTATTCTTTATTTTTTGTTAATGTTTAGTTCATTTTTTTCAAATTGTAGTAATCTCTCCCCAGGCGTTCAGGCGTCCCCCTCGTCCTCGCTGACCACCAGTCCCAGCTCTCTATCCTTGTGCTGGGCTCGTTCGGTGTGCATCTCCCTCTGAACTCGTTCCAGCTCGCTCAGCTCGGCCAGCATGCGCTGCAGGTGCAGGGCCCGGCGGTTCTGCAGTGCCCTCATGGGAAAAGGGTTCATGTCGCCGAATGCGATGGTCATCAGCCTTCTGTTGATTGAGAAAAGCAGCACGTGTGACAGAGGGGGAATAATTATTTTTACTCTCATCAGTATAGTATACTTTTCAATACACATGTGTTACAATGCACACTGGAATTTGTTATGAGTCTAAATTCAGCTTGCTGTTCTACTAACAGTCCATATGTCAAGGTTCAGTGAATAACAGCTATGTACAATATCAGTAGCTTCCTAATTGGTTCTGGTTAAAGTTAGCTTACTTTGTACTGAAACTTTACACACATGGAATGGATTCATATGGGCCTGAATTGACTGGGATTTAGGTTTTCCCCCTCAACTCTTGATGAGGTTCAGTGAAAAATGCTTGATTAAATACCTACCTGCTGTCTGTGATGTTGCTGGGGAAGAAGCGGAGGTACTGGTAGATGTCAGCACTGTCATGAATCTTCAAAATGTCCTCCTCCTTGTACTTGAAGAGCGCCAGTGCATAACGAAATATCACCTGCAATTAAATAGATTAAAGTGATCATTCTTCCAAGTCAACAATATATTGTTTCCATGATTAAACTGTATTCTTTATCGATTTGTGCAGGCAGTTCAGTGTTGCTCCTAACTCATCACCATACTTGTGTGGGGTGGGGTGTTGTTTTTCTTTGATCTAATGTTTTAATACATTTGTTGATTAGCTGGTTAACTGTTGGCCTTTTTTCCAATGCAACAGACTGACAAAGGGGATCCCAAGAACAGTCTTTGCTGCGAGCACATGGCACCTAGGGGAGAGCAATCCTTTTTGATCCTCTTTTCCTGTTGGAAGTGCCCCCTCACCCCAAACTGTATCCTTCCTGTCCTGTATACTTCTAATGGGCAGGATACTGTTTAGGGGTGTGTCTGGGGACAGCATAAAATGTGGTGGTGTGTAACTCTCATTATGTTTATTAGGGAACTTTTAATGGACCATGGTTGTGGTCATGTATGTAAAACCTCCCTCCACTGCAGAGTGGTGAGAATAAATCTAATTTATGTAGATAAGAAACCAGGCTATATCTTTTTTATGTTTATAAGATAATTTTCTACCTCTATTAGCACAAAACTTTACTGGAATAGCATAACCCTGAACTTTGACCTTAAGACCTTTGACTTACAGACCTTGGTGCCCTCATACAGGAAGGCATCCCATATTCTGAGCAGGACATCCCCACCCAGCCTCTCCACAAACACAGCCAGGAACCAGTCTGAGGTGACCAGAGAGATGTCCACTCCACAACTCTGGAAATGGGCCATCAGTTTGGGAATCTTCTCTGCCATGAAGTCCTTTAGCACATGCTGATCCACCTGACAGGAAACACACCAGCCATGACATTGTTGTTGTTGGGGACCCATTCATCTCTGGCAAGCACAAATGTTTGGAGGTGATCTTAAGGGAAAGGTATATAAACAGTGTCTACAAGCATATAAATCCTTCTACGTTTGTGATCTTGTTATGGAACCATTTGACTCCACCAGGGTCATTTGATAATTACAAGGAGTTCCTAGCCTTGCATCGCCAGACAAATTTGCAAATGCAATGAGTCTGGAAACGTTAAGTTCTTTTTATCAATTTCCGAGGGCCATTATCAGTGGACGCAGACCAAAATGCCTTTGGACGCTATTGGATCGACCCACAACCTACAACCAATCCAAGTAACGAAGCCTGGGTTAGTCATTGTATGCCCGGCTTGTGTCTAAAGGTGACCGAGCTTTTGCAGTTAGGGCTCCTAACATTTGGGATGCCCTGCCTGAGGATCTAAGACTAGCCAACACTGTCTCTACTTTTAAATCTCGTCTTAAGACTCATTTGTACATCAAAGCGTTTTTATAATGATTTTACTCCATGTGTTCTTGTTGTTGCTGTAATTGTTTTATTATTTTATTTTATCTTTTTATGCTACCTTCCCTGTGCTGAGTTTCATATTTTTAATTACTTTTTTTACTTATATTTTCCACTATTTGTGTTATCCTGTGCTTTACTACATTTGCTACCATTGTTTGGAAATCACCATATTGTTCCATACCATTGGGAGAAAGTTCACACACCTGACATGCTGTTTGGGTCTTGTTGTAGAAATCTTGAGGCATGATGGTGTCGACCACGGCCACCAGGCACCAGAAAGCATCTTCTTCGTTCTGCAGGACCAAGAGAGCTACAGCAGCCAGTCTGATAAGACGCATAGGAGACGGATATTAACAATTGAGTTGTTAAGACGGTTTGTCATTACTCTGTCAAAACTAGCAGACTCATATCTGCAGATCAGGATTGAGGAAACAGATGGAACGTTCTATTCAACTGATGCAGTTGGTGGGTATTATGTATAGTGTTACATGCTACACTGCGACCAGCCATCAAAATTGTACATTGCAAGTACACTTTATACGAAATAGCTGGAAGACGGTAAGTGGTTGTTAAAACAGAATGAGTGTGTGACATGGAGACCTGTTGAGGCCCTGGCAGTAGCCGACAGCAGGGTTGTGCCAGGAGAATGCCAGGAGGATCCTGTCGAGCTGCTGGACTGCAGGCTTGGCGGAGGACGAGAAGTGGCGGTTCCCCCTCAGCGTGACCTCCAGGTCCAGACGGATCTGCCGCCAGGCCGGATGCATGACCGACCGGCTCCGCAGGCACAGCTGGTGGTACCGGTGCGGGTGGCATTCCCTCAGCGAGCGGGTACGGGTCCATACCACCCACCGCCACACCCGGCGCCGGTACACGCGCGGAACGCCCTTCCGCAGCAGACCCTTCAGTTTCGGAGAGGCCACCAGACTGCCCGAGCGACGTCCGTCAAAGTGCTGCGCCCAACGTCCCAGAACAGGCCCCTCGCCCCCCCCGTCTTCCTCTGCTTGCTCGGGTTGCAACGGGTAGTCGTGAGAGCGGATATCCAGTGCTTGCAGCTTGGCCAATAGCTTCATATCCTCCACTCGGACCTCAGGGGTGATTCTGAAGCCATACTCATCATAATACCTTCACAACACAACAAATATGACCATATCATTAACAAGCTGTGGAATATCCATTATAGAGTGAACAGCTCAACACACACACACACACACACACACACCTGGACGGGGTTAGTTCCTGAATGTCCCTCCCGTTCTCCCTGAGCGCGTCTGTAACCAGGGTAGTGATGGCCTCCCGGTGTCTCTCCAGACCTCTGCCCTCCTGCAGCTTGAGAAGAACACCCAGGAACCTGCTCTCCATCCTGAAGACCTTGGTCTCCAGCTGTGCACACTTCCGCACAAACATGAGAGAATTATAGACTAGATATTTTAAATAGCATGTCTGTTGACACTAAAGGTTCAGGTTTGCCCATAGAGATGGTCAAGTTCATTGAATCAAAGTTGTTTTAAAGTCTTGTACTAGATATTTCAAATTCCTTTGTCACATAATATACGGTACCCAAAGGTTAATTATCTAGACAGTAGTTGCACCTACCTTAATCATCAGGCTTTTCTCCTGATCTGCACTCTGCCCCCACACTTTGGTCAGCTGGTAGATCTCCGAGTTCAGATGGGTGTTCTGGGCCTTGTAGGCCTCAATGTCATCCTACAGGTATATGGGGTGGAAAGGGGTAGATAGGCCATGAAATGTACCACAAAGCATTATATAAAATATAGTAAAGGCTTTCAAAACCAACCCCCCACTGACCTGTTGTTATAAAAAATAAAAAATAAAAATAAAAAAAAATGGCTTTTTTGTCATATCTGGCTCTTTATAGAACACCAAAAGTCTATCTTCCCTCACCTTCAGTTGCCTAATCTCCTGCGTCAGTTGCTCATGGGTCTCGGTGAGGGCCCAACCACAGATATGGCTTCTTCCATGGGAGTCAGCCAGACAGGCAGCTACCTCCTGGGACAGACGGACCACCATCTCCCTCTCAGCCTGGTTCCTGTCAGCCAGTAAATGAAGGTGCTCTCGAGCCTCAGCAGTGCTGTAGTGAGGCAGTGGCGCTGCCTGTTGGTCATAGGGGTGGACAGCATGGCACTCGCCTAGACCCCATCGCTCATCACCTTCTGACTTGTGGGGCTCGGTGGCGTTTCTCCATTTCTCCTGCTTGGCCACCTCCAAGGCCTTTTGTAACAGTGTGACTAGTTCCTAAGACGATTGAGCCAATTGAGTGTGGGGGGTGGGGGTGGGTAATGATCAATGGGATGGAAGTGTTGCTGATATTGCTTCACATTGCTTGACACAAAATGTCATTAGCTTCTTTTAAACATTACGATTGTGAACATAATCTTGTGGAGATGCCTCAGAGAAACTCAGGAATAGCATACAAAAACAACCTCAGAAATATCCTCTTAAGTCTTAAGTTAATCTGTAATTAAAGGAAAGTTCTCCACACATTGTTGTTCCAAGCCTTACCTTCTGGGCCTTGACCTCGCCTGCCAGACTAAGCACTTCCTGCTGCAGGTGGGAAGTGTCTGCAGCAACTTCCTGTTGAGGTGTTGTGGCTGTGGCCACTTCCTGTTGAGGTGTTGTGGCTGCTTCCTGTTGAGGTGTTGTAGTCTTTTCAACAGGAGACAGAGGGGTGCGTTTGTTGATAGGAGAATTTGGATGTGTCACTGGAACCTTAACTTCCTGCACAGACTGTCCCACTTGAGTAGGTGACTCGGAAGGTTCACAACACATCTTGGGAGCTGTATGATACAATTAATGTTACCAGTGTCAGTTGGAATATACCACTGGTGGACATTATTGAAAATGTTATCGTCCCAAATAATTTGGACGCTGCTTCACTATTCAAGGCTTACATCTCAAGCAGTGCAAGAACAGGTGCTAGGGGCCTAACATGTAAGTGGTCCAGAGAGAAGAGATACCAACAGGATTTGTAAAGTGGAGAGGCTTTGATGTCTTTGAGTGGTAGTAGTGGGTCACAGAGTTCCTCCCAGTTGAGATTCTGGCTGAGCTCCTGGGATGATCGGCTCCGCTGGAGGTTCTCGCGACTGGCAACACAAAAATGGGATTACGAAATATCAATCAGAAGGGCAAATAAGGGCAAGGGAGATAATTGTTGTTTCTCGTATATTCCTGTATGTGTGTGTGAGTGCATGTGTGTGTGTGTATGCGTGTGTATGCATGTGTGTGTGTGTGTGTGCATGTGTGCATGTGTGCATGTGTGCGTGTTTGTGTGTGTGTGTACTGACTGACTCCCTGTGGGAGGATGTCGAAGAGGGACATCTTTCAGTGTGGTGGAACGTCGCAGGGCATGGTGATTGGCAGTTTTTCCTGGTGCCTGCTTCCCAGACACGGTATTCCCAAAATGCCATCTCTTCAGCTGCAGCTGCTTTAGCCAGTATATCATAGCCTCGCTATTCACAGCCTGAAACCGACACACACACAGAACAAACTTTACAATACTGAAAAATCTATTGAGTTCCTGATTCCACGCAACCTGGAGAGGGCTGTATGGGTTGGTAAATCCACTCCTCTCTACCAAATTTAACTTTAATTGGCTGTGTACAATTGGTTTTGAAGTTGGTCAGCAAATTATGGATTTCATGGCAAGTCGGTTCGGGTGTGTGTGTGTGTGTCTCCTCTCTACATGTTTTGACAGCTGTGATCTACAGTTAGACCATTTCAAAGATATATATTTTTCCCACCACCTGAACTCACTCACTACCAGTCTACGGCTTCAACCTCCACTGCCAGGCGAATGATCTGACTGTACATATCTTGACAAAAGTGGCAGACATGTACCTTCATTTACCACATGGCACATTCACAGAAATTGAGTCAGTGGGACTAAAAGAAGGTAGGTCAGAGATTGACCACTAGTCCACAGTGTCTGCTTTGCACTAGTTTGTAATAAACCAATAACACTTCCAATATAGAAAAGAGGGTTCAGGATGGAAACTTGACTCCATTCAATTTACTGCAGAGACCTTGCAGAATAATCTCTCCGATAATACTTAAAACTAAGTAAGTACTGTAGTTGGACCTGCTGTGCAGTACAGCATGTTTACCTTGAGTGTGAAGGTGCGCTCGGGTGTCTGAATGTAGAAGGTGCCCTCGTCTGCGTTGGGGAGGTCACCCATGATGGCGCTGGAGAGGTCGATGTAGCCCAGCGAGATCACATCCTGGGCACTCCTGTAGTAGACCAGCCTGCACTCCTTCTCCTCGTACAGGAACCACAGGGGCCTCCAGACTTTTAGGGGCCCGCTCAGCTTGTGCAGGTAGCCGCATAGCGTCGCGGCGGGCCCTTCGGAGCTCTGCTTGTTGTCGTCAATGGACGACGCGTCCCCGTCTTTGTTTGGCAAGGCCATACCGTCCCGATTCACACTGCCTTGGACAGTATTCTGCTCTGTGGTGTTTGTTCTTGTCAATCTGTTGGTAGGTTTGATGATTTGTCTAAACAGGGGCTTGAAGCTACGTATGCCACACAGACCACACACAATTGAAAGAGTAGCCAGACTAATCAGAGCCTATAAAGATATAATCCCGTTTTTATAAGATTTATTGAAGTGTGTCCATTTCATACTATGAAATGTCAAGATCTGAAGTGAAACCATGCCTGTCAAGTGAATGGAAAATTGCAGACGGACTCGTTCTTTCCAAGTAAACAAAATGAGCCTGATATGACCAAGGCTATGGGCAGAACACTCTTTTATCTAACTTAAAATCCAAGCAGCACCTGAGTAAGGTCATTATACAAAAAAACACAATAGCTTCTAATGACTGCTTTATGGAACATTGGTGTGTGTGTGTGGGGGGGGGGGGATGGGGGTCAATAGAAAACACCACACATGTAATATGGTTTATCAAGTCTTGACATGAAACTTGAAACCTAAAACTTGAAATCATAAAATGTTGAATCAAACGAGACTTACTTGTCAAAGTTCAGATTGTTTCACCAAACCTTCTTAAAGTTCCTAGTTGTGTCAGTCTGTCGTCTTCGTGTCTTAAACCCAGAGTTAGCTCTTGGGAGGAAGCTACTGGGTGTGTGGGGTTATTTTTAAATGGCTGCATCCAGAGTTTTAGATTACCAAACTGCCAGTGCCCATGTAGCTACTGTCAAACCACTACTACACACAAGCACCTCAATGATTTCCGGGGGTCAGCCAAGGCAATATCAACATAAACAAGGTAAAAACACAATTCACGTTTTTTATTTCTTCAGAAAGGACAACATATAACAAGTGTATTGCATGTTATAGTTAAGAGGAATATAAATGGGAAAAAAAACATTATTTGCGTTCATGAGATAATGAAATTCGTGAGATAAGCATTGGATCATCATTACAAGCTAAATTACATTTTGTATTTTTTTTTCATTATTTTTGTTTACAGTTCAGTGTACACATACATATGTTCCAAATACCCACACTGTGAACATAGAGCTGATGTGACATGTAATTTTTATTTATTATTACTTTTGTCAGTTTCAAGTTATTTCAGTGACCATTGTGGGGTGTGTGTGTGTATGTGTGTGTGTATATATATATATATATATATATATATATGTTACGGTCAATGTGAGAGAACGGGGAATGTGAGCTTTTCCCGGTTATTGCGCACATTCCCCGACCTCGCGGGGAATGTAGGAGAAACATGTGCGTTTCTCACATCTCCCGGGTAATGTGCACATTCCCCGACCTTGCGGGAGATGTGAGAAATTGGTTAGTATTTCTCACATCTCCCGCAAGGTCGGGGATTGTGCACATTAACCGGAAAATGCTTACAATTCCCGACCTTGCGGTAAATCTAGCAAAGTCTAGGTATGCAAAACCTCTGCGCAGCCAGGTGGTGGGAGAGGGCTCGTGCGCTTAGAACGAGAGGCGCTTGACATTTTGCCCATGGTTTTCGAATACATAGCATCAATTGCATTAATGGAAACATTAAATTGGGTCTAATTATACATGTGTTGAAAGTTAAGATAATTAGTCTACAAGCCGCTAGGCTACGAAACACAATAAGCAAAACAATCTCACTGTTTCACTCGTCCCACTCATCTGTTTCACTCGCCCCGCACGGCAGGGACAAGAGAACCAATGCACATCTTCTGTTCTCGGCCGTCTTGAATTGAACTGTTACACCACAGAACGAAACTTACAACTAATAGGTTAGTAAAGGACATGTAGCCTACAAGTTGTTTGTCATCAAAAAATTTAATCTCCATCTTTATTAATTTCTGTGTAAATCTGATCAAACCAAAAAGTGTTTCATTCGTCCCGGTCCTCCCCTATAACAGTCTGTGGGGACCTTGAACAGTAATATAGCCTATGCTGCACACAGTGCAAGTAGTATTAGGAGGATAGGCCTACACTGGTGATCCAAGTTAACAAACGCAAAAGGAACATTGCAACAACAGGAAGGTGGGAACCTCCAAAGGAACCCTACACGTTAGCTAGCCGAAAGACAGACGAAAAGACGAAAAATCTCTCACAGGTGTGCGCCAGTAACGTTAGCCCAACTACCGTGGGTGCCTCTTATGGTGCACGCCATCTGAGGCGTCACATAAGCCCTCTCCCACCACCCGGCTGCGCAGAGGTTTTGCATACGGTTGCGCTTTCCTAGATTTACCGCAAGGTCGGGAATTGTAAGCATTTCCCGGTTAATGTGCACAATCTCCGACCGTACGGGAGATGTGAGAAATACTAACCAATTTCTCACATTTCCCGCAAGGTCGGGGAATGTGCACATTACCCGAGAGATGTGAGAAACGCACATGTTTCTCCTACATTCCCCGCGAGGTCGGGGAACGTGCGCAATAACCGGGAAAAGCTCACATTCCCCGTTTTCTCACATTGACCGTAACATATACACATCACAGATACATGTACATGTACACAACACCAAACAGCAAAACAAGCAAACCAAATGCAACAGAAGGCCGACCTGCAGAGTAGGTGCTGTGTCCGGTTCTCCTGCACTCTGAGGCTCTGCAGCTTTCGTTGAAGGCAGGGTAACAAGGGCGACCTCAGGAGAGAGTCAAGCAGATGAGGCCAAGGACCAGTGTTCTTTCAGTGTACAGTTCAGTTGGAGGTGTGACGATTGCAAATGCATTTACAATGTGTGTTTTTTGTGTTTTTTTTACAAAAGTATAAACGCATTGCATACTCAAACAAACCACAAGGTGGAGCAATAACACCAAGACTGTATACTATGTTTGTAAAGTAGCCTACTACCCTGACCCTTCCTCCTAGCACTTAGACCTTCAAGCGAGATCTCAATGCGTACCTTTTCGACCTAGCCTACAATCACTAGCCAGGACCTTGAGACACAGAAAGGCAGCCTCAAACCTACCTGTGAATCCTCTGTATACATTGGTGTATATCCTGCTATGCACTGTATGTATATCAAGTAGTGTACAGAAGCTGGTTACCCTGAAACAGGCTTGTTCTGTTCTGACATCTGTGTTGCTTCAATGGCTCAGCGTGCTACTAACTGTTTTCTGCCTCCCCTAGTGCCTCTCTCTCTCCCTCCTACCTAGTGCCTCTCTCTCCCTCCTACCCTGCCCCACTGTCACCCGCAGACCACCCTGAGTTCGATAGATACCCCCATGTCAGCTGTGGATGTTGTAGTATTTAGTTAACACACACACACGTACACACAGACACACATCAGTCCACATCTAGCTTAGGCCTGGACCTGATGCTCTTAGCCATTCTTGCTCTGAAAATTAAATTTCTTTGAAAATAAATTGTAACACTGGTAAAGCCATGCACATGTAAAACTAAAGTATTTTGAATTAATGAATTATTCATTCAATTAATTGATTAATTAATTAACTGATTAACAAATATTTGTCTTTTGTGTAGGCTACAGAATGTAGCCTGTCAATGTGGCTTATTTGGTATGATTTAACAACCACAGAGGGATAGGCTTCCAGTATCCAGTTTTTGGCATGTGAATGCATTGTGCCATTTGTAGAATTTTTCTTTTTTATCACCAGGTGTTTGTAATGTGTGCATCAATGTATACGTACAATGAAATCACACTACTTGATTGGCAGTCAAAATCAAGGTCAATGCATTTCTTATTTTGTTAAGATAACTTGTGTATGAAACATTGATATTCTTTGCAAATGCCACCCCAAGGTGTTCCAATCTTCTTCTTTTTTTACAGTATAAATAGTAAATGGACTGCACTTATATAGCGTTTTTCCACCTTAGCGGCACTCAAAGGACTTTACAATGACCTCTCATTCACGGTAGCTGCCATGCAAGGTGCTAACCTGCTCATTGGGAGCAATTTGGGGTTAGGTGTCTTGCTCAAGGACACTTCGACACGTGGACAGTCGGAGCTAGGATTCGAACCACTGACGCTTCGATCATTGAACGACCCACTCTACCAACTGAGCTACAGCCGGCCCACAATCAAAAAATTATAAAAGTATATTATGAACATAGTAGTCTAACAAGTAATTTTATTCACTAAGAACACATTTTACAGAGCATTTTGTCTGTAATAAATGGATGTATGCTTAAATGATAGGAATTTCACTTTTTATTGTCAATAAGAACAATGTCATATTCTGAAAGTTTCCCTCTTTTTCTGTTATATTCTAACTAAGACTAACAAGATCCCAAACAGCAGATAAAGTGAGCCATTATCAACAGGAACAATATCCATGGCCGCTATCTAACACCAGGCCAGAGGTTCTTCCGTATGAGTACATGGACAGCACAGATGGTTTGGCAATGTACATCACAGGGGTACCCAAGGTCTCAAACATGAATTCAGCAAAAATAAAATAGTGGCAGGGCTCAAAGGTGAGTCAGATAGAAGGACAACATGCTCTTCAAATGGAACTTAAGAGTTCATGGTCAAAGACGTGTGTCAGGAGCCTCTCCCATGCATCCCAATCTGCCACACCATTGTGGAGTGGATTAATCTTCAGGCGTTCCCTGGCTCCCTTGCCAACAAACCCCATTTTATGAGATGAGCATCTGGGTTCCAAACCCACTGAGCTTGGCACTTTATAACAGGGTGTGGGATCACCTGGAAATCCAGCTTTGAGTGACCAGGTTCCTAAATCTAGTACCACCGATTTAATGCACTTAATTGGAAGCTTTTGATAGGCCTTGTCCAACGCTGACGGTTCAATGAATGAGAATTTGGTAGCTGACCTCTTGGATTACTTTTTGAATTGCTCCCTTAGTAAGTAATGTAATGAGTAATGGGGTCCACGAAGATATCGCCTCCATCATTGTCAGCCGTAGTTTTTGACTTTCTACATCTGACAGAGGAATTAACTGATCATTTGTAACATTAGTTCCTAAACCTTTTTTAAACTCCACAGAGAAATAAAATTATTGATATGGTTTCTATAACAATATAATCCATGTCAGTGTTATGACAGTGTATTTAGTCTAATTCCAATGCACTACTACTTACTTGCTACAAAAACTGAAATTGCACATTGAAAGTTTACAAAAGGGAAATAAAGGATCAGAATTCAAAAATCTTGGAGAAAGGGATGACAGTATTTGTAATAGTGTTAATACAAAATTGAACCTTCATTAACAATTTAGTTTATTTGCAACACAACTAAATACAGTATTTACCTGTTGATCAGTGTCAAAAAAGTAAGTTTGTCACCAGTTTCCTCGTGAGTGATGAAGCAGAGTATTTGGTTGGCCTTTAAATTTATATCCTTATTTGGGCAGATGAGATTTTAGGTGCTCCTTCAGTTGTGATATGGTTGACAGCTCTTTTTGACATACGTGACAACGGAGAGGTAGTTTCAATAGCTCATCCATCCCTTCTTTGACTGTCACCTTTCCATTCTGTTCCAGCATCGCAATGACCTCTGTGAACAAATTAATCAATATTCTGTTATAGATGGGACTGATACCAAGACGATATAAAGATTCACACATTTACAAATGTTTTCTCACCTTGAGACTCAATAAAGTAGTCCGTTGTGAATGAATTCCAGTGTTTCTTGTTCTTTAAACATGGAGAGTCAAAGTCCTGGCTGATCACATGGAGGTGGACTTGGCTGTGGATGAATGGAAGTGTTCAAAGTGTTAATAAACTATCACTGCTTTCATACCAATGTTAGTTACATAGGCTGACCTCAATTTCAGACTAGGCCTATGAAGCACAAGGGAGGATACACCTTCAAATAGAAGTATGGTGGGTAACTAAACACTATGGCCACTGATAATTCGGTTTAATGTTAACATCTAAAAGACCCCTATATCAATTTATTTCATGCATATAGTACCAGCCTTACTCTTACCTCATACTGGGGATGGCATGATAGCCCGAGCGGAAGCGCAGCAGGCTGGCATCGGGACACTGATCGACCATCCTGTTTCCGATCTGTTGCATGTGCCTCAGCAGGTCACAGTGGTCCTGACCCAAAGCTTTCAGACTGGTGATGGACTCCCAGGGAAGGACCAGCCAGTGGTAGCGTGCCTTGGGGAACTTGTCTTTGATGACCACTACCTTTTCGTCCTTGTAGACCTGTGGTTTGGAGGGTGTGGATATTTAGTCCAACTTACGGTAAAGCGTCTGTAAGTGTATATGTATATTTGTTTTCATTAGTGAAACCATCTTGCTACAGCACATACCTGCATTTTAGGGTCCTGCATTGAGGCTTTTAGTCCTTGGCTCCAATGCCCTGATGATTCCTGCAAGACATTAAACTTTGGTTAGAGGAAACCATTTTCATTGACCCGCTAGAAATTAGACTGCTTCCAGTTCTGTACAATGTCCAACATTATGCAACATTGACTGATCTATACAATACAGTGATAACGGTTGGTTTATTATGGATATGGTTTATTGTGGATATGAGATAAGGCTATTTACCTTACCTTAAACTAAAAAAATTACTGAAGTAAAGACACACAAAGCACTACACCGATGGAGGGTTCGACCGAGGACCACCGAGAGAGAGAGAGAGAGAGAGAGAGAGAGAGAGAGGCACTACCACTCACCACTTTTTCAGTAGTGTGGGGGTCTTTTTTGGATGGAGGTATCTTGGCTGGGTTGGAACCACGGTGATGCAGAGAAGGGTCCTTTTCTGCTTCTCTGACGACAACTTTACAACTTGGCGCCTCACTGTGAGGCTTTCCCTCCTCTGGTTCACAGTGCCTCTTGGCGCCCACGCCGTCATCCGTGCCGGGCTGGGATTGAGCAGGATCTTCCTTGAAGCGCACAACGTACGGGTACATCTGGTTGACCATGTGGAGTTGCTGCCCGCGCTTCAGTTTCACCTGGTTACCTTGACCAATCACCACACTGTCCACACTGGTGGGATTTACCCCCAGCTATCAATTGGGAAAGACATGGTGTGGTCAGTGACATTCATGTTTAAGCTACCAGTAAGTAGGCTAATTTATGTTGGGCGACTGTGCAACTGCAGGATGATTCTTACCTGTTTCACAATGATGTATCCTTTGTTGCAATCTGCTTTCAGCTCAACTGGTAGGGGGTGAAAATCAGATTCAGTTCAATGTAGGCTACTCGAGCTGAGATCAAATGACGTGGTGATATAAAAGTGGTGTAAGGCGGCAGCCTACCTTGCTCCCTAGAACATTTTTTGTCCTTTATTGTTGTCTCTGGACCCCGACCCAAAACTACTGTTTGAAGGTGAGGTAGTTGAAGTGGCATGTGACCTCCTCCATCCTTACTTACGAGCCAACAAGTAGGCATGTTTCCACTGTTCAACGCAAATTGTGTGATATTTATTGACATGTCGTATACTTTGTTTTGAGTCACGTTCTAAAAAAAAACACCTACATTTTAACTCCTATTTACCCAGCTAAGCCATGTGTGGTTCAACAATGGTGGTCTAGCTAGCTAGCTAGCCAGCTAGCTAACCTGAAAACTTGCTTAGGTTGGTAGCACTAGCTACTAGTCGCTAATGATGATAGATGTTTCTGAGGCACTGAAACTAGACTAATCTAATTTTGTTGCAGTGTTGTTTGAGATTACAGTCATACCAATGAAATTCGAAAAGTAATCGCACTCTTGCTTTCCACAAATGTCCAGATAGGTGCATTTACTGGTACGGCGCCCGAGAAGGAACAAACGCAGTGAGCTACTAATTATCTGGTTAGCCCATGGAGCTGGTTAGCCGCATTGTATCACTTGATATAATTTGGCGAATATTTATCAAACTTGTAATGACATGGCCCTAAACCTCACTTTACTATGTTAAATGAAGAACGTTTCTCTCAGTCAAGGATGAATCATCTTCTTGCTCGTATGCTCGTACGTCATGGGGGCAGGAAACCAAGCGGTAGGAGGTGGGGTCAGGCTGGAAGATTCTGGAAGTTCATTCTCATCCAAGAGTTCAGTTCACCAGTACAGTTGTGCTTTTTGTCTCTGCCGTAATTGTCGTCGAAGGTAACGTTGTCTTGTTTTAGTTTCTTAAATGGTGTGGTTGTTTCGTTAACTGACTTGTTAATAACGTTACAAATTACAAGAGAACTCTCTGACTGGCTATCTAGTAGCGTAGCCCAGGTTGTTTCGCTATCGGTATCAGCTAGCAGACGTAGCTACATAACGCTAGCTAGCTAGTTAGCTTATGATAGCGACAGACTAGCTATAACGTTCGGTAAGTTATAGCTTCAGTGTTTTATGCGATGTGAGGAAAAAGCCTTTAACTAGCTAGGTGTGTTCCTTAGCCAGTGACTGACCACAACTTCATCTTTAACCACAGAACGTGATTGAAGTCGTACTGTCAGTGCTAACGTTAGCCAGGCATGCCACCCAGGCAGACTACGTCGTCATTCGTCAAGTCACCTAGACAGTGTCGTAATCTGTAATTTAACTGGCTAACATTAGGTCATTAGATGATAGTTAGGTCATTGAATGAGAAGCATGAAGAAATAACAAGCCAGATGAAACAAAACACGTGATGCACGTTCCATTGTTAATGAACGAGTGGAAACGTGAAACTTTCTTAATGAATAACCTTGCCGATGTATTTAACCATCGGACATTAAGCGAAACGCATCCTCGCTGCATCTGAAACGCAAGCTTTCTGAGCGCATATCCAAACATTGCCTGAGTAGAAAGGGGCATCCTTTGACCAAAACTCTACAGAGACTCCCTCCCTCCCCACCTATGGATGACTTTGTCACGGTTGGACACATGACTCCCCAGACTTAGAGCCACAGGTGGGGCAGCTGAGACTGTACCTGACCAACAGCGAACTTGCCAGCTAGCCAAGTTAGCTGAGGTTTATTTTTTATTTGTTTTGCTTTGTAAAAAAAAACGGTTGTTTTTATTTTTAGACTGTCTTCTAGGCAACCATGGTGAAAGAGACTGGCTTTTACGACATGTTGGGCGTGAAGCCCAACGCCACCCCAGAAGAGCTGAAAAAGGCTTATCGTAAACTGGCCTTGAAGTACCATCCAGACAAGAATCCCACTGAAGGAGAGAAGGTAGGTCTTGATGACTATCTTTGACTAGCTGAGCGTGTTGTAAATGGTAAATGGACTGCACTTGTATAGCGCTTTTATCCAAAGCGCTTTATAATGGCCTCTCATTCACCCATTCACACACCCATTCACACACCAGTGACGGCAGCTGCCATGCAAGGTGCTAGCCTGCTCAGCAATTTGGGGTTCAGTGTCTTGCCCAAGGACACTTCGACAAGTGGGCAGGAGGAGCCGGGACTCGATTCGCCGAGCCGACCCTACGAGCATTGGACGACCCGCTCTACCACCAGAGCCACAGCCGCCCCTGTAAGCTGTAATGCCACTGCTGAACTGATTGTGTTTATAATTAGTTGGTGGTTGTAATTCCTGAAAGGGTTGGTATGTCCTAGATAGACATGCCCTGGAACATCACAGCAAGTACATGACCCCGAGTGCCATCCACTGAGATGCCAAACAACACAGTGGAAGCGTTTGTGATTGTTTACACTCAGCTGGGCCAACACTTCTAGTTCCAAGACCGTCAAAGAACTGACCGTGTTTTGTTCCCTCCAGTTTAAACAGATCTCCCAGGCTTACGAGGTGCTGTCGGACGCCCAGAAGAGAGAGGTGTACGACCGGGGCGGAGAGAAGGCTATAAAGGAAGGAGGCAACGGAGGAGGCGGAGGCGGCTTCACGTCTCCAATGGACATCTTCGACATGTTCTTCGGTGGAGGGGGTAGAATGCACAGAGAGAGGAGAGGTACAAGCATTGAACCATGCAGATGTGTGCTGCCATGCCAGTGGCTTACTAACGGGACAGTTTTTGTGATGTAGGGTAATATGATATAGAAGCGTCAGTCCAGGGCCATTCTGTATTATTTACTAGACCTGGCCAATGCAGACGCTGTTGCCTTTTTTTCCCCTGTCCCCATTGTGAATCCCCTCTAAAGCACGCGCCACTGTGCTCTCCCATCCCCAGGAAAGAATGTGGTTCACCAGCTCACAGTCTCTCTGGAAGACCTCTACAATGGAGTCACAAGGAAGCTCGCCCTTCAGAAGAACACCATCTGCGACCGATGCGAAGGTTAGCAAGCTGTTGCCTAACTCACGTGTCGACATAAAACCCTTCTGAATATCAAGCGGGGCCATTTATAATGGTCTTGAGCGGCGGAGTTGGAGTAAGGAAATGTTTTAACCGAGCACCCGGCATTGGAATGTCCCCCCTGGCAGGGCGCGGGGGCAGGAAGGGAGCCGTGGAGATCTGCATGAGCTGCCGCGGGTCGGGCGTGCAGGTGAGCCTCCACAAGCTGGGCCCGGGCATGGTGCAGCAGGTGAGGACCGTGTGCCAGGGCTGCCAGGGCCAGGGGCAGCGCATCAGCCACAAGGACCGCTGCAAAGCCTGCGCGGGGCGCAAGATCCTGCGGCAGAAGAAGATCCTGGAGGTTCACATCGACAAGGGTGAGTCGCGGATATCGACGAGGCCGCAAGGTCCGGGGCCCGGAGTTAACGGTCCGGCGGGGCGAGTAGGGACATCTCGCCGTGACTTCTCGCACGCGCCAGTGTTGGAGCTGTCGCGACCGCGGGGACTTCTGTGCCGACGTTGTTCACTGTATACGTTTATGTGGCAGAATACAGAGTTTGTGTAGAGTGGTTGAGGCGGAGCTCAAACTGAATGGCTCCTCTTCTTGGTGTAGGGATGAAAGACGGCCAGAAGGTGGTGTTCCACGGGGAAGGGGATCAGGAGCCTGGACTGGAGCCTGGTGACATCATCATTGTGCTGGACCAGAGAGTACATCCAGTCTTCACCAGGTAAGATATGAAACATCCAAGATCTCAGGGCACTGTCGCTCATCACTGTGCCGCCTGAGGAAAGTAAAGTTGGCTTTTCCCCCTCCATTTATTTGAGTTTGGGGAATAATAAATGATGTGAGAGTAAATCCCTGTCCCTGAAGTCACTATAATTTACATACACTTTGGAAAGAAGCACAATTGGCTTTATTTCGCCCTTTGCATCATGTCATAGTATTTTGGATCGTCATATTTCTGTCTTATCTGCCTCGCTGTTCCTCAGACAAGGAGAGAACCTAACCACGACCTTGGAGCTGCAGCTGGTGGAGGCCCTGTGTGGATTCCAGAAGCCTGTCCAGACCATGGACAACCGGACTCTCCTCATCACCTCCCACCCAGGTACAACCCCTGCACTTCTCTTCTCATCTGAGCATAGAATGTTAGAATCACGGGTGATCGAATTGGCTCGCATGGCCTTTTCCATTCTAAGATGTTAATTTGTACAAAACTTTATTATTTGGCCCCTCTAACAGGAGAATTGATCAAGCCCGGAGACAAGAAGTGTGTAATGAATGAGGGCATGCCCATGCACCGCAGGCCGTTCGAGAAGGGCCAACTTATAATTCACTTTACGGTAAGACAAGTGTGTCATACACGCACACACACAGAAAAGACCGGTGTAGATCAAATTCCAAATTTCCTAATGTTGGCTAATGGCTAATGTTGATTGACGCATGGTGCAAGGTTCACAGTTTTCAGTCTAACAAAAGATTTGTTTGGGTTTAGGTGCTGTTCCCCACCGCCAACTTCCTCCCCCCGCACAAGCTGAAGGAGCTGGAGCACTATCTCCCGGCCACCCGCGAGGCCGAGCAGCCCGAGAGCATGGACGACGACCTCTACATCTACGCCGACCTTGAGGACTGCGACCCCGCCAGAGAGAGACGTAGCCACTACCACTACATGGAGGAAGATGAATACCCCTCAGCCGGGGGCGTACAGTGCCAGACCTCCTAGACCCCCCCCACCTCACAATCACCATC
Source organism: Borostomias antarcticus (assembly GCF_949987555.1). NCBI lineage: Eukaryota > Metazoa > Chordata > Actinopteri > Stomiiformes > Stomiidae > Borostomias > Borostomias antarcticus. Next base: position 8,915,422 of record NC_140253.1, read on the forward strand.
TTTCGTAGACCCCCCCATCCCTGAATCTTAACCCTGGTTTCAAGCACCCTGTGGAGTAGTACGCGAAACTGCGTCTCCCCCCCCCCCCCCCCCCTTTTGATTACTCACTCTTTTAACTTCGAATGCTGTCGCCAGTGTGTCAAAGTGGTCAGATGAAACGGATACCTATCGCGTTCGGACGTCTGGAAATGCGGTCCGAGAGAACATGGCGTTGTTTGTTGTGGAACTGTGCTCCATTGTGGAAAGAATTTATCGTGGGAAGCATTCCAGGACAGATTTGGATTTGTCGACTTGGGCTGCGCTGTGATTGCCGGCACTGTGACCTTATTTAAGTTAGATTTTATTGTTTCTGATTGTCGACTTGCAGGTCTTGAACACTATGCTTTAGTGCAGAGAAAAGGGCTGTAGCAGGTCATTGTCGTGATCCCAGAGGTAGTCAGACATCATTTACATTGCCTAATCAAAGACTCACTGCTGTTTGCTAGCTACACTTAGTCTGATGCAAATAAAAAGGACCAAGTTGTGAACTTTTTTTTGGTCAGCAGTTGTCAACCACCATGCTATTAACAGGAATAATTCAAAAACCAGTTGGTTGAAGTCATCGCTCATTTATTGCCAGTTTCAAGGGAACCTATGCTCTTCTGAAGGTGCCTTTGAAGAGCAAATCCTGCTCAATGTTAAAGATGTTAGTCTCAATAGTTATTCATTTCAAGGAGTGTTTGTAAAAATTCAAAGCCAATTACAGTTGGATTTCAAATGTGTTTATAATAACAAAATTACCCCTTAATCATAGTATCTCATGCACTTTTTTCTGTAGGTAAAATCATCACAGGTTCAACAATACATACAATATATTAGGAAAGTAATTTCAAAAAGGAAAATGGTAAGTCGTGGGGGTCCACAGTGGTGTAGCGGTCTATTGTACTGTTTCAGTGCAGCTGCCCACCGGGAACTGGGGTTGGTGCCCTGGTCTGGCCAGATCTGAGTATGGGGATCCCCGAAGGGAGCGGATTGGCTGCCGCTCACTGACGGTGGTTTAATTTCAGTTAGAGGACATTAGGTGCATTTGGCTACTAAATTGGGAGAAATTGGAAAATTGTCCCTTTTGAAAGCATGAAAATGTTAAAGCTACCTCACGGAATCATCTGACAGTTGTGAAGCCTTAACATCCATGATAAGACTGGCAAGCCATCATGTAGAGTTAGTTGTGTCGATGCCACCATTTGCACGTATGGAATTCAACCTTTAAGAACGTGACTGTTCACATTTATTTGGGACTTTGTTGGAAGCAGATGTTCTTGTATTATGCTTAATATTTTCAGGCATTTCTAGACTGGAACATGTCCACCTCAATAAAAAAAAAAAAAAAGGTTAAGTCTTAACTTGTCTAGATCTGTTGTGTAAGGACCAATCATTCCCTGTGTTTTGATATGGTTGTATTTATAATAAAAACATTCATTTTTCAAGTGTTACTGATGTACGTGTATGTTTTATTGTTGTTACCTATGAATAGATAACACCCAAGGTGATATTTTTTTCAGCCTTTAATTGAGATGGACTTTTAAGGCCAAACGAGATAATTGCATTGCAACACAGGCTTACACAGAATAATCAATGCAACCATATAAAGGTACGGTAAAATAGTTACAATGTACTGACAATGTACAATACAATAATCTCTCAAGGCAAAAACATAGCATAAACTTGCCTAAACTGTGTAACCTTTAAGTACTTATGAAACTATTGACTTACAGTATTCCAAGTTCTTCTGCAATCTACAAGTACATCTAAAATTTAAGCCACCTGTAGCTGGATATTGTGGTGTACTGGTAGCTAACTATAATCCAAATAAAAATGGTAATATTCTTAAATAAACATAGTAGAAAAAGACAGTATCAAACCAATATTTACCAAGGTACTACAATTAATAGATTTGTTTTATACATAAACACGTGTCCACCACAGAGGACAATGAAAAGGTACTAACTAGTATGATGGAGTAAACTAGCATGCTGGCGAAGTCCTTCACTTTTAATATAAAACAAGCATGCATTTTATAACTCAAGCCATCAGACATGGACGTGTCTTACCAGCTGTCATTGAAAAGTTACATTCAGTCAACCCTATCCCAAAATGGAACAAAATATGGACAGTGGACTTGGCAAGCGGAGAGGAGAGTAACTAGCTTGGTTTTGCTCGGCATGGACAGGAAGGGGATCTATGGCTTCCAGAGGTTCAGAAGGCCGTCTTCACTGTACGTGGCGATGAGGTTCTGGTGGGGGTGGTGGGCGATGCCGATCACATCTTTCTCGTGAACCTGTGTGAGCACAGATCGTATGAATTAATCTCTTGCTGATTTATGAAGAACGGTAATCACAGAAAACAGCTGAGGCATTCTCTTGCGACACACATTCACACTGACCTTACCTAGCTCCACTTAGGCCCCTGGAATGTATACGCCTGTGCGCCAATTCCATAGACTCACAATTGGAGCTAGATTATTTAACCATTCTATTCAGATTCAGGGGTTGGACAGACGGAAACAGGAACCTGTCTAAAAGGTAACATGCTAAAAACAATACAGGCCGTACGGTCAGCGATCGCTCCAGCTTCCCGGTCAGAGTGCTGAAGCAGTAGAGCCCAAAGTCTTCTCGCGCGCAGTAGATCCACTCCCCGCGAGGTGACAGAGCGCAGCACACGAAGTCTCCGCCCTCCCTCTTCCCTGAGCTGAAGCTTCTCACAACCTGGAGAGAGAGAGAGAGAGAGAGAGTGACAGTTTAATCAGCACCCTGAAATGCCCTAGCTTCGTGAGACCATCCTGATCTCACAAGCTCACTCTGTTTCTCTCGCAAATCTGGATACTCTCCATAGAGATCCGTTTGTGCCAGATCGGAAATCGATCTACCCAATCAGCGTTCTACGAGGAAATTCAATGTGTGACAATAGCAAGGAGCAGTTGAAGATAGCGCGTGATTGACGGTGATTGACAGATGGTTCATCCAATCACCTGCCAACTATTTTTGAAAGTGCCTGCCCTTTTCCAAACAGTTTCCAATATAGTAATAATATAGGATAGTTCCCAGAGCATCAGGTTAGAAATACCCAGGTAACCAGGTAAGACGAACCATGACTCATTTCTGAGTGTTCCAGTGGGGCTGTCAAAGTTCTGAGTGATGGAGAATGGAGTTTTAGACAGGCATGGTTACTTGAATGATGATATTATTGTTCAACGAAACCCATTTATATATGTGATATGAAAAGCCAACTCAGGCTTGAGGCATCCCCCTCGGAAGAACAAAACGGGTACTGAAAAAAGTTCAGATTGACATTCCCTTAGTTTACCGGTAATTATTTTTTTGTGAAATCAATGAATAATCAATGGTTTATCCTGTGTCACTAATCACTATGGATTAGGCCTACTACTGTTTATGATCAAATATGGGTCAAAAGAGGATTGAGTGAGTGACAGAGCAGTTCTCGCTCACCTGACCCTGCATGTTCATGATGATCACGGTGTTGGAGCGGCTACACACCACAAAGTGCTCGGGGTTTTGGGGCAGAAGGATCACGTTGTTGACCGCGATGTCAGAGCTCACCGACGCGCCCGGAGGCTTGAACGTGTGAACGCACTCTGTGGTCTTGACATTCCAGGTCTGAAACGAGAGAGGACCGTAGTTGTTGTTATCGCAAACCCAATGTGGCCAGGTACCGCCATCTGACCCAAGACATGTGACTGGCTGGGTAGGCTACCTTGACGGTGCCGTCGGACGAGGCGCTGATGATGTAATGGCCGTCCTGGGTGAACACCGCCTCGTTCACAAAAGAGGTGTGGCCTCTGAACTCCTTCAGGGTCTTACCAGACTTAAGCCCATGGACCCTGCAAATACCAGGGTTGATGAATGGTATTCATGGCAACACTTAAGACTAGTATGTGTTTAGTATGTGTTTTGACTATGTGTTAGACTGTGTTTACTGTGTGTTCAGTATGTGTTTAGTGTGTATTAGACTGCGTTTATTATGTGTTAGACTACAGTATGTGTTTAGACTATGTGTTAGACTATGTGTTTAGACTTAATATGAGCCTTTACACGGTTTATTATCAGGTTATTTTTCTCATAAAGCAATTTTCTTCATGCAATAGGCCTATTGTGGCCTAGACCAAATTCATTACTTTGGAAAACTGATTTCTTCATTCTGAAGTTGCTAATAATCTGTCATGGAATAGTAAATGATTGCAATAGATTCCTAAATCAACCACAAACAACATTAGTGAGCATCATGTGAAGTTCACGTCTCTAATTTTAGACAAGTTGCTGAAGGCTCTGATTTCCCAAGCTCCCTCCAGATCTCTCTGAGCTGCATGCTGGGAGATTTGCATACTGCCTGACAACACAGCTGCTTAAAGCCCATCCACGCTCCCTCTCCGACTCCTGTTCTCCCTCTCAGGCGTCTCCTCCTCCCCCCTTCCTTCTCTCTCGCTGCCTCTCATCCCTCACGGGGACTTAGTATCCCCATAAACCCCAGACCGGCGTCCATCTCGCGGTGGCACACGTTGCGGCTTTGTCCCTGAGCACACATGGAAGCTCATTGTTACTCCCACACAGGGCATGTGCTTCTCAGTCATTGGAGGACACAGCCCACATTCGCCAGGAGGATGCCGAAATAGACACAGAGAGAGAGAGATAGAGAGTCTCAGCCTGGAGGGAGATAAGAGGTGACCCCCCGCCCCTCCTCTGCTTGCTTGGCATCTAGTTATAGAGCGATCAAGGCCAGTGGGGTTTGTTGATTCTGTGTTTGTGTGTGTGTGTGTGGGGGGGGGGGGGGGGGGGGGGCACACATCCGTGCTTGAGATGTCAAACAACGTGATAGACTGATAAAAAAGGAGCACAAAACAACCATAACTAGAAAAGGTCGACTGCTCTGGCTACTCAGCAGAAAAAGCTCTTGATTGTAAATGGGAGTCATACAGCCACTGCTACTCCAACAACATGTGAAATGTAGACACCATATATGTGGTACAAGAGAGACATTGTTTCCTGTCAAATCAATAAATGTTCAAACATTAAATTCATCCACCCGAGTTTGTCTGTTGCCCCACTCCTGAGCCAAATTTTAAAACATGAATGGAGGTGAATGGGCAGCAGTGTGCGGGGGGCTCTGTGGCGGAGCCGGCAGGGGGCAGCTCTCTCCCCCCCCCCCCCCTGCACTCCACAGTCCAATCCCTGTGTCTCTAGCTCCTCCACACGGGCAGCTGGCTTCGCTCAAAGTATTGTTTTGGCTCTGTGCAAGCGTATGTGCGTGCGAGCAGGACACCCTGTGTCTCTGTGACCTTCACACCTTCTCCACACACAACATGTGGCTGTTTCAATCCCCCCCAATCGACAACGATTGAGCATAAGTCCAAACAATTGATGGAGGTGAATGGGTGGCTCTCCCCCTGCACACCCCAGTCCAAAACTTGAAAACTAATGTCTGAAACTGTGGGAGCTTTCAAGCAAGATCTTAAGACATACCTTTTTAATCTTGCTTTTATCATGTAAGTATACCTGTGTTATAATTAAATCTTCTCAATTTATTTTTTTTTATTCTCATTTTTTATTTTTGAGTGTTTCTTATTTATCTTATTATAAACTATATTTATTTACCTTTTTTTAAATTCTGTAAAGCACTGTGTGCTACATTTGCTTGTATGAACATGTGCTATATAAATAAAATTGACTATGACTTAGTGTATGTGACAAAATAAAAACCTGACACGCTACGGTCTCACTTGATGGTCTGGTCAAAGGAAGCGCTCAGGAGCTGACCGCCGTCCTTGCAGAAGCTCAAGCAAGTGACAGCTTGGCCGTGGGCGCGCTCGAACCTGCGCAGACACTGGCCGCTCTGGATCCTCCAGACCTGCAAGCACACGGGCAGCAGAAGGATGTGATGTCATCACGTCATGTTGACGTGTGGTAATCCACCTGCGTTTTCCTTTCATATACTGTATAGAACGATTCTCTTAGTGAAGCATCCCACACAGCTGTCTGTGGATTCACAGTGATAATGTTGACGGTCTCCCAAACGTTCCAAAATGGCGTTTGTGGCAACAGTGCCATCATTTGAATACTTCCCTGAGTGCAGTAGTGAGACGCGTTTGAAGATGAAGGACTCTGTATAATTTCAACGGTATTGCACTGAGCTCTAGTCTACAGTAGATAAGTTAATTTGCTTGACAAGTACTGTACTGTACGAAAATGAAATTCAAATACCGCCGTAGCAGATCATGAAGGAACTGAAGCAGGCCGAGAGGGAGAACTGATATTTACCAAGTTTCTTACTGAAAAGCAAGTATCTGTAAACTGAATTGAAAGTCATTCTAACAGAAGTGTGTTTGGACCTTGATCTTGCCGTCCTGGGCTCCAGAGGCCAGCAGCTCTGTGTCACTGCTGAAGCTCACACACAGGACGGCATCCTCCATCATCATGAAGTGATCCTGGGCCTGGTACTTCAGCTCCTGTCACACACACACACACACACACAAACACACACAGACACACACACACACACACACAGGCTCATATAGGGACTTAAGGATACTGAAAATAGGGTTAGAGCAAGACATCAACATCAACAGTGCTCTATCCTGTCCTAAAAATTCAATACAAGTGTCTGGTTTCGTAACCATACAATACAAAACAAGTGCTCTGGCCAATGCATCACACCTACAGTATCTGCATTTTCAGTAACTGGGTTAGTGTATGTGTGTGTGTGTGTGTGTGTGTGTGTGTGTGTGTGTGTGTGTGTGTGTGTGCGTGTGTGTGTTTGAGGGTGTGTGTGTGTGTGTGTGTGTGTGTGTGTGTGTGTGTGTGTGTGTGTGTGTGTGTGTGCGCATGTGATGAGGAAAGCCTCCAAGAGAAATCTTTGTAGGACGGTAGCCAATAAGAATAAATCTGCTGTTTATTTTTAACTTGATAAATGTAGTGGGGGCGAGGCGTGCCTGGTTAGACGTCATGAGCTGACCCATATTCAGAACCAGAGACCGACCCATATTCAGCACCAGAGCCTGCCAGTGTAAGTATTAGCTGGAAGAAATTAAGACTGCCTGTTTTGGATTACTCCTTAATCCAAATTAAAATCTCCTTAATCCAATTGCACAGAGAAAACAAAACACATGGGTATGTGCTGTTTTAAAGAGTCCAGTGTAGCTGCCATTGCGACGGTAATACAGTTTAAAAGGATGGTTATTAAAGTAAGTAGTGTTTGGGGGAAAAGGATATGCACCTTTCGGATTTTGCCGGTGGTGAAGTTCCAGACCTCTATGAATCCGTCCACCGACCCGGTGATGAGGTACTGGCCATCGGGCGAGAAGCGGGCGCACTCCACGTGGGACTTCTGTCCAAACTACAAAGTGGAAGCGCAGACATGGACGTGTTGTACCTTTTCCAGACCCCGTCTCAGTTTTAACTAATAACTCAAGTATTATGCATCAATCTACCCAAGCATGACACATCATCTGGGCAAAGAAGCTGCTAGAGCGAGTCAAGTTTGTCATCATCGCAATTGAAACAGAGGAATAATGGACTGCACTTATATAGCGCTTTTATCCAAAGCGCTTTACAATGGCCTCTCATTCACCCATTCACACACACATACACACACCAATGGCGGCCAGCTGCCATGCAAGGGGCTAGCCTGCTCATTGGGAGCAATTTGGGGTTCAGTGTCTTGCCCAAGGACACTTCGTCATGTGGACAGGAGAAGCTGGGATTTGAACCGCCGACCCTGAGCTACAGGAATCAGTTCAATACTCCACCCTCAAATGCAGCAGGGACTCCCTACTCCTCACTTATCCTCCAGTGCAAGAGAAGTTAAGTTGGACTTCACACCATGTTCCGAGGGCCAGATGGCTTCCTTCCTAACCTGAAGCAGAGCCCCCCATGACGAGTGATTTCTGCAGATCCATCTGGATGTTCACTGAATTAAGTGATGAAAGTGCAGCCAGCAACGCTGGCCAGTACCTGCAGGCTGGAAAAGCAATTATCCCCCTGTGTGTGTGTGTGTGTGTGTGTGTGTGTGTGTATGGGTGCGTGTGTGTGTGTGTCTCTCGCTGTCTCTGTCTGTGCTGTGTAACCCAAACATCTACGCCTACACCTAATGCCGGGCTTATCGGGTTACATCACGCACATAAGGAGAATTTTAACAGATATTCTTCTTGCGCATCTCAAACAAGCACACACAGCAAGATTTGAAAATAACGGCTCAGCACACACTAGCTACAGGATCTTATCGTGCCCGAGGGAGCAACGAACCACTGGTCTCGCCATCTCACTTGTGAAGTCGGACGTAATAATCTTAAATATCAAACATGTTTGATATTATCGGGGCCGCCCCGATGGGTCTGCAAGCCGATCGGGAGGTCTAACATTGGATCTGTAAATCCCTCACATTACAAGATAATCTGCCAAACCAACGATCCAGACCAGATTTCTCCTCCGATTGTCGGGAGGGGTGAATCGGGGATAAATCGGCCCAAAAATCCTGTAGTCTGAGCCCGGAATAAGATGTATGTGAGGACCTTACCAGGACAAAAATATAGTTAACATATTCACAGCCACTGGTGAAAAAGAATATGACTCCCCCCACCACCCAACCCCCCCAACCCCCGACCCTCCCCACCGCAGCCCGGTGGCGGTGTACCTTGATGTACCGACAGAGCTGTGTGGGGGGGCGCTCCTCCTCCACGCCCTTCGCCGCCGCTGCCTTGCCCTGGAACAGGCCGAGGGTCAGACCGGGGGGCAGGCGGCCCGGGTGCTGCTGTCGCTTCGTAGACTGAGCGTGCACGTGTGTGTGTGAGTGAGTGAGTGAGTGAGTGAGTGAGTGAGTGTGTGTGTGAGAGTGAGTGTGTGTGTGAGTGTGAGTGAGTGAGTGAGTGAGTGAGTGAGTGAGTGAGTGAGTGAGTGAGTGAGTGAGTGAGTGAGTGAGTGAGTGAGTGAGTGAGTGAGTGAGTGAGTGAGTGAGTGAGTGAGTGTGTGTGTGTGTGTGTGTGTGTGTGTGAGAGAGAAGGAAAGAGAGAGAGAGAGAGAGAGAGAATGCAATAAATCTGAAAGGATGAGATATCCTTAACACACACGCTGAGGTGGAGGAGCACAGGAAGTGAGACGGGGGCCGTAGAGGGGGAGGGGAGGGGGAGGGGAGGCAGAGGAGACGCAGGCAGGATAAGGAGGGGAGAGCTGAGGTGGTCAGGCAGGTTGGGGGCCGTAGAGGAGAAGGGGAGGAGACGCAGGCAGGATAAGGAGGGGGAGAGCTGAGGTGGTCAGGCAGGTTGGGGGTCGTAGAGGAGGAGGGGAGGAGACGCAGGCAGGATAAGGAGGGGGAGAGCTGAGGTGGTCAGGCAGGTTGGGGGTCGTAGAGGAGGAGGGGAGGAGACGCAGGCAGGATAAGGAGGGGGAGAGCTGAGGTGGTCAGGCAGGTTGGGGGTCGTAGAGGAGGAGGGGAGGAGACGTAGGCAGGATAAGGAGGGGGAGAGCTGAGGTGGTCAGGCAGGTTGGGGGTCGTAGAGGAGGAGGGGAGGAGACGTAGGCAGGATAAGGAGGGGGAGAGCTGAGGTGGTCAGGCAGGTTGGGGGTCGTAGAGGGGAGGGGGAGGAGACGCAGGCAGGATAAGGAGGGGGAGAGCTGAGGTGGTCAGGCGAGTCGGACCGCCACCATCCCACACACCCGCTGCAGCCTCAGCTCATTAGCCATGCAAATCCTCTAACAGCGCTCTGCCAGGAATAAGCAGGGGGAAAATAATCAGGGTTCTACATACGAAACCGGGACTAGATAATGGCGTGCTCGACTAGCGGAGCTTGAAATAAGCAAATCCCCGAGAGGAACAGCGTTGTTAGTTTGGCCCCACGTATAGAATATTAATTGTAGAACTTTTCAATGGCCATCAGAGAGAAGAAGGACAATTTCCAGCTAAATTTCCATTAAGACGTTTAACGGACAGGCTTTTAAGGATATTTCTACAATATAACAGCCAACGAAAACAACCTATATCAGCCAAAACTGCCACTACTGGTTATTTTGGAGTGTACATGAATGAAGGTTGTGAGGTCATACTATTGAGTCAGCCCGGCTAAACTAAGTGAAGTGTTGAGGGCGGCCACGATATAGCCTGCTACGACCTGCGCTCACCAGGAGGTCCACGAGACGGGAGGGGGGCACCACGCTGACCTCCCCCGCCAGCGCCTGAGCGATGTCCGCCCGACGCCGCGCCTTGCTGCTCCCCCCGGGATACGCCTACACAGGTGGGAGGGACGAGAGGGAGAACTCTCAGCTGGCGTTTGTCCAACTACAAAGCCGATACAAAGGGGATATTCGCGCAAACGGCAAAATACACAAAGGAATCACGCCCGCATGTTGTCGGCGATGCGGTCCGACCGATACACAATGAAAGCAGTCTCCTTTGTGAAGGGACAGCCAGCGCTTGGCTGGAGCCTCACCTGTCGGGGGTCGAAGTAGGAGAGGGCGAGCAGGTTCTCCAGGTGGACGTACCTCTCGGGCTGGGTCTGTTTCAGCATGAGCATGGGGTCGGTCTGCCCGAGGAGGGACCGGGCTGCCCCGAACTCTCTCAGCTCGATGAGCTCCAGGACCACCTATGGTGGGGAAGACCACCCAGCCTGCTCTGGTTATACATTATAGCACGAATGCTACCTACAATCATTAAAGGGTCTTTGTTTGGCCCTCCGGGAGAACCCCCTGAAAACCTTTTTAAGAACCCCTTTTAGTCCAGGGAAACATTTACTCAAAAAGGTTTAACTAACCATTTCACCAATAGGGGTCTCCCAGAACCCCTTTAAAAAATATATAGGTATAGGTGTATGTTTAGCAAAACAAAACAGAGACAAAGTTATGCTACTATGTATTAGCTCAATCTCACCTGCTCGTAGAGGTCAATTAATGTTTTGTCATGGAGTTTGAGTGACTGAATAGCTACTAGAACCGTGTCCCAGTGGCCACTCTTGATGTCCGCTACGAAGCTCTCAATGCTCTCTACAGTGTTGAGCGACACGGTCGTCTCCTCTTGAAGGGTGGCCAGGGTGCGATAGAGCTTGTTCTCCTTGAGGTACTGCATTATCAGACGAATTACGCTGAAGGAAGGGACATCGAAAGACAAGGTGACCGTGATGCGATTCGACCCGACCCGAATGCCACAAATTATATCCTGTCACTTTGGCTCAGTGTGCAAAAGAGAAAATGTAGGCCATTTAATTTGCAAGGGCATCTAAACACTTGTTGACCACACGAGACAACACAAGAAAAAATAAGAATACAGAAAGTTTATGGGACAAAATGTTTTATTAGCGAAATCCAATATGCTGTAATTGCAAAAGCACAATTGGCGTATTTTTTCAGGGCTAATAAAAACATTGATATTAAATAGTGAGAATGCACTTACTCTGCAGATTCCGGCGCCAAAGCCATGATGTAACGGTCAGGGTTGCAGCAGTCGAATGATGACGCTGCTGGCTCTTGCTGTTCTTGTCTTGAAACAGAGGCACGTGAAAGGTGTTTGTTGGCGACCGCCCATTTCACGTGCGTTTGTATTTCGCATGTTGCAGTCACTCCGCAAACCTCCACCTCCCCTCGGCACCCCAAAAAACTGCAGCGTGACCACCCTATCACCAGCAAGGTGGTAAATCATTGTCCGAGTGTGCACATTACTGTCAATTAGGATGGCTGCAATGTAGGCTACAGTACCACAACAACTGCATTCATGGGATAGGGAAAAGTTGCATGGTCATGTGCCATTATTGACTTGCTCTGGGGGTGCGAGATTCGGCACCATGGAGAGCTCCCGCGTCAAAATAGCCACTCTGGCCAGTCTGACTCCTTTAGTGAAACGCGTTCGTGCTTAATAAAAATCCAAAACATTAGAGTAACATCTGAGGTGTGTCAATGTAGGTCTTAATAGGACAGAATACAATAGCACCTCTTGTGATAAGTAGGAGTGTTCGCGCGCGCGTGTGTGTGCGTGTGTGTGTGTGAGAGAGAGAGAGAGAGAGAGAGAGAGAGAGAGAGAGAGAGAGAGAATGAGGCCATTTCATTTCAGTCTTGTAATAACCATTTCCCAGAACATGTATTTCATTCTGTTTCAAATAAACAATTTTTCTACAGCTTCTACTAGGCTCTTGAATTTTGTCATACCCATGGTATGTGCTCCAATGAAGTCACTCATGTATTCCTAATGTGAAAGTCCTAAAAATATCCATCTTGATGAAGAACACCATGAAACAATGTTGTAGTCCAGACTTCCATTCTATTTCTGATACAAATAAACTGTCCTGAGATATAAATACGATATTAAGAGTGGCCGACTAATGGGTGCGTTTGCCTCTGCGGAGGACAGCCGATCTGACCAGCCTGGTCTTGGTGGCGTGGCTGGGTTTGACGCCTGCGGCGGTGGCGGTAGACGGGCAGGTGGTGCCCTGCTTCCCGGCCGCCGAGGCGGTCCTGAAGAGGACGTGTCCCCCGCTCCCCACGGATTTGTATTCGAACCCCGGCGGGTCACTGAAGCTGGCCGGGCAGCGGCGGAGCTCCTGGTTAACGTAGCTGGTGCGGTAGATGGTGTCGTCGCCCATCGTGCGCGGGCTCATCACCCTCTGGGCCGGCTTGTAGCTGGGGGCCTTGGGGACGCTCTTCCTCGTGTACTCTCGCCGGAAGGTGGTGGTGGTCTCGAACGGCCCCGAGGGACGGCTCATCTGCTCGCCCCGGACTGTCCGGCGGCATCTCTCGGTCTCCCAGGCGCGGTAGTCTGTCTTCGTGGTTGAGCAGGCGTCGAAGGGCTTCCCCTTGCACCAGGCTTGGATGGGAGGGCGCGCCGACACCGCCTTCTGGCCCTGGTGACCCGCAAAGTCCCCGTGGGCCGTGGAGATCAGCTCCATGGCGCCCCCCGGGAGGGAGTGCCCGTCCGACTTGCGCTGGACACGGGGCGGCATCGGCCATGCCTGGTACCTCTCCTGGTACTCTGTGGATCCTTCAAAGGGGGCGGTGCTAGCCTCCCAAGTGGACTTGGTTTTGGCGGACCTGGCCACTTCTCCTCTTACGCCCCTGAAGTCTTGCTGGTGGGTGGACACCCCATTAAACGGGGCACTGTTGGGTTTGTAGGGGACCTTCTCCTTGGGCGGTCTCTTCTGGGCCGGGTGGGACACGTACGCCAGTCTATAGTTGGTCGTGCCCTCGAACGGCTGGGGCTCCTGAATCTGCTGGGTTGGTTTGAAGCTCTTTCGAACCGCAGTGCCGTTCTTGGGGCAGAAGTCGTCTTGGCACGTTGTGGTCGCGTCAAATTTATCCTGGCTCACTGTCAGGTTGTTGCTGGCTCGGAAGGGCTCTGGCCTGACCACGTTCCAGCACTGGTACACCTCTTTGATTAAGAGTGGAGAAGTGTAGAGTTCATACACATCACACCATTGTAAAAGACCATAAATAGGATGGCTGTCATTCTCACCTTTTTCACCAGCATTCACTGAAGTACAGCAAATGTGCATTCAAATCTAGATACAATTATAGTTTCACAGTAAAAACAGACCACAGTAATGTCAGAAAATGGACACACACCTTGGTACACTGACTGGCCGTCCATCTTAGCTGTCGGTGCATTATATGTCACTGTCTTGCTGACAATGTTCTTGTGGACAGGGTGTGACACAAAGTCCTCCATGTAGGTGCTGTTCAGTAGCATGGTTCCAATTGGTTCCATGTAGGTCATGGTGGCCTTGGGTAATCTCATTGTCACCTCGTGTGGAACATAGTCGGCTCTGAAATAACAAACCGCATTAGTAGTGTTTATCTAAAACAATATCATCCACTGGCTAAACCAAGGAAGCCTATTGTCATACACTTTGAATGGCCATGTGTAATGAGAGCCAGGTCAGGTCAGGTCCCTGCAAAGAGCCCAACCAACCCAGGGCCTAGCTAGTTGAATCAGTACCCCTGCCGAACATAAGGTTAGGCAATACCAACCTACAGATGCGCTACCTGGAACCGGCAACTCAGCTGACAGTATTGGAACTTGGAAGTCTTTGTTTGGTAATGTCATTATAAATTATATATGCTGTCACTTTCTTTGAAATCGCCTCTTCGGCCCTCAAAAACACAGGGCCAACAGAAACAATGTGTTTACTGGTGAGAATATGGGTTATTGACATCACATAGCTAGATCCTTTCACTATTGTTGTGCTCTTGAGCAAGGCAGTCTCCTACTACACTGCTGATAGGGACTATGTGTATTATTAAGCTGTAGGCTAGGCTAGGTGTAGGCCAGGTGTAGGCCTACTCTAGTTCTAGTAAAGTTCTATATGCAACTAACCTGAATGTCGTGGTGTTGGCCATATCACCCTCCGGAGGCGTGTACTCATGTTTAACTTTTTTGGACCGTCTGGTGGCTGTAGCTCCATGATGGCGGAATCTATCACGGTACTCGGAGAGAACGCACTCCGTGTCGGAGCGGGACGTGGGGATGACAGCGGGTGGAGGTGAATGCGGACACTGATGCCGACTGCAAGGGAAGAATATGCTAGTTATTGAAACCAGAGTGGTCAGGAACGCTCAGAACGAATGAAGATTGAGAAACAGCATTGGGGTAGGTATCATGAATCCACGAAACAACAACAACATCATCAACAACGGATGCCACCAATGGTAACCGTGGCGTATTGTGGCATGCACACCTGTTGCACTTGCAGATCAAACTAATTTGCCTGAACTTACCCACAAGTGCAGATCTGGCAGAAGCACTTGATCGTCATGTTCACACCAACTGGATGACCTGTGTCCTCAAGAACTTGACTCGTTGCATTTTTCGGCTGAATATAAAGCAAAAGTGAGGTCCAAATTATGTTCCTGTCTACATCACTGAGGAATTGTTTCTAAACGTTTGGGAATACGTTATTTTAACATAAAGCTAAACAACCAGGATATAAACTTGGCTACATAGTCCCACTGTGGCCCATTCGCCAACTTTGTGATTTGTGAGCCGAAGTGGTGCGTTGGTGATGACATAATAATCGGGAGGCCATGACTAAATTATGACCTATAAAGGTTTATTCGCTCATAAAAGTAACTAGTCGGGGTAAAATGATTAAGTATGTCCCATTTCTCAATTATAACCTACATCGTGAAATAAAAGATTGGATCATCAGCAATATTATTTTACCTGTTTATGTCCGTTGTCATTCAACTAGCCAAACACTTTTCTCCATCGTGTTGAAATCATTATCAGCACCATGGAGAGCTCTCTCGCGTAACGTCCACTTTTGGTTTGGCGTGAGCCATCAACATGTGAGCTATCGTGCGTGACATTTTGTTAAAGTAGGCTAACATATTCAAACGATTTAGTAGACAATTATCTTTCATTATCTCTCTAGAGTGTCTGCTGGGCATTTGTCAAAATTAAATAAGAGAGAAGGTTAGAGTAGCCTATTAAGTGTAGGCCCGTCACATCCGAATTCGTCATTACGCCTGGGGTATTAGTCTACGTAAGTCCACGTTTTGACGGAGAGCTTATAGGTAGGTTTGACCAAAAAGTTTGGCGTGCAGGTGATTGCATTAGTAAAATTACTAGGCGATTAACACTAAACGATTTTAATGTGTCTCTCTTCTAGATTAATTTAAACGTACAGTAGTCTACACCTAATAAGAAACACTTCGCATGGAGATAAACGGCGCATGTAAACACTAAATTGTTTTTTTCTGATGCTACATGTGCCGGGCGTCCCCCAATCCTCATCTAATTTATAATTCAAGTTAAACCAAATATGATGTCTGGGACTAACGCAAATCAGGTTGGTGCAATTTTGGTGCAAATTCAGTTGTTCAATAGACTCTAATTAGATTGAGTCGGCCTATCAGTTAAAGATGACGCTTACATGGCCTAATTGTAAGCAATTAGGAATAGTCTGTAGGCATTGTATTATTTAATTGATCATACTGGGCTAAAACGAATTTTCTTTTCTTTCAGAATGCCATTTTTCGCTTGGCCAACCTTCCAGTGGTTAGCTCGGCTTATGCACTTGTGTCTGTATTGTACTGTGACACCAAGGACAACCACCCCTACATCAAGTCTGTGTTTGAGCTAATGGAGACTGGTGTTAAGACCATAACTTCAGCGGCATATGATAGCGCTGCGCCCTTCGTTATCAAACTGGAGCCCCAAAGTAAGTGAAACGCTAGGCTTTGGTTGTGTTCTTCTGCCATGCTATGGGGTTGCAACAAGTGGCTCTTTCATGTGAAGCCCAAATGTTTTTACCCCAACTCAGTCTCTGACCAGTTTTGCTGTTTTCTCCCCATAGTTTCCATTGTGAATGAACTTGCATGCAAAGGTTTGGATAAGCTTGAGAGCGCCTGGCCAGTTCTCCACCAGCCACCAGAGCAGGTTCAAGCCCCTACGCTGTCCAACATCTATCTACTTGTCTTTCATTCTTATTGTACAATTACAAATGTCTTTGCCCTTAACCACCCTAACCTGTACCACCCAGATCGTCTTGAGTGCCAAGGGTGTAATATCAGAGGCCAAGTCCGCCGTGGCCATTATGGTCGATGGAGCCAAGGACTGTGTGCTCTACACCATCACCGGGGCGGTGGGGAGGACCCAGGGAGTGGTGCAGGAGAGACTGGAGCTGCCCAGGTGGCTGATCGGTGTCGGGGTGATCCACGTGGTGCCCCTGAGGAGAGCCATACGGCTGGCTAGCGACGGACTGGACTCGGCGCTGAGCATGTCCGAACTCCTGGTGGACCAGGCTCTTCCGCCGACCGACGAGGAGATCGGTGAGTCGGAAGCACTGCGCCTTTGTGTCTAAGACTAGAATAAGAGGTTAGCTGCTCTGTCAAGACCGCATCCCCCGTCTTCGTCACTGGTCTTTAATCATCTGGTGGGTGAAAGAACATGTCCCCTCCCAACATTCACCCGTCAAATAGGAAAGATGATTGTGAAAGTCACCTCCTTTGCTGACTCTTTTTACATTGAGCATGTCCATCTGTTTCTCTAGAGGAGGAGGTGAAGATTGTGAAGGGCTTTGAGGGGCCAGCTTCTAGTCCCAGCTACTCCGTCCGTGTGGTGACCCTCACTACCAAGCTATGCAGGAGAGCCTACCACCAGGCGCGCTGCTTCAGAGTTCACCATCCTGAGTCCTTCTCCCTGCTTCAGCACACCGAGGAAACGGTAAGCCTGGACAGCGCTTCAACATCCCAGTTTCTGAAAAGGGACAGCTGTAACCGCAGGGTTATTGATAATAATGAAGGTCCACAGGAAATTGTCCAATTTCTGGATGGAACAATTTACCAGTTTGTTGGACAACTTTCTGAGCGTAAATCGATAATCCTGTGTCCTGGTGGTTCGCAGGATCAGCCAGGTGCGTTGGCAGAACCGACAAGCCATGTTCAAGTGAAGCAAACGGAGGTAGTTGGATTTCCAATTGGTTTTGATTTGTGATGGAAACCTTATCTCCCCCCCCCCCCCCTACTCAAACCTGGCATTCTCAGCAGGATGTGTTCCCCAGCCCGACCTCCCAGCTGCAGACCAGCTACCTGACCCTGGACTGGGACCTCGGCGCCGTCCCCCGCCTCCTCCAGCAGCAGGCCCTCTGTGTGCTGTTCAGCGCCTCGCAGATCTACAACAACTTCAGCTCCGCCCGAGAGGACGGCTCCCCCGGCTGGGCGAGGCTCTCCCTGGAAGCCGCCCTGGACTACCTGGTCCACAACACGCCGCTGGGCTGGCTGGTGGGGCCGCTCTTCCCCAGGACCCCGCCCGCTCCTCCCAGAGCTAAGCCCAGCGGCCGCATGAGGAAGAGGCCTGTGAAGAGAGCCTCGGTGTTTGACAGCGGGTGCAGCACCATTCTTTGCCAGCATTACTGATGGGGTTTTCATGACCAGGGAATAATCTGGAAGTTTAATTGTTGATGCTGTTGGTTGACAATAAATTGACAAATGCATGTTCACCTTTTCCCTTATTTCACTGGATTAGGCCACCGTTTGGAAACATTCTATAATCTAATTAGACAATATAGCCTAGATATTGCTGGACACGGGGTACCATCAAGAATAGAAACTACAAATAAACCATATTTAACAATCCTAATCCCAGTTTGATTTAAAAATTAAAAAAGGAAAAAAAAAAGATTTGTAGAGATTTGTATGAGTCATCTTGAAGATGCTCAAGGTGCGGATTAGTCTCCGATCATCCACTTGAATTGGTTTTCTATAACAATACGTTCCATATAACAATCACAGCTTCAGTGTAGTCTTCACTGTCACACAGTACTATAGTAGCAAACTGCAGCCGACATACATTGTAGATAAGCCTAACAGGTGCAGCCGTTTGCAGACCGTTAACCTCTAAAGGAGAAGGGGCTACACGCCTGTCTTTTATTAGGCTGATATTTTTATGGCTGATATTAGTCATAAAAATTGATGTTTTTTCTGAGTGTGTCTGTGTGCTCCTTGATGCCTTGTGTGCTGCTTCATGTGGGCGTGTAATTTGTCTTATGCTGCTTGTTGATCATGCTATGTCGTATTGTGCTATTATGTCTTGTGGATGTGTACATGTGCCCTGTTGGTGTGTGCTAATGCTTTGCTATGTGCTTTTAATGTTCGTTGAATTGTCTGTATTGAAACCCTTTGTGGCCATCTTGGCCAGGGCTCCTTTGTAAAGGAGACCTGTCTCTATGACTTCGCTGGTAAAATAAAGGTTTAATAAATAAATTATCACCATCCACATTAGTGATTAAAGACCCATATTAATTGCTCAAGTATTTCTGGGTCACCAATTTCAGTGGTTCTGGTTTACTTTCATTGAATATCCAAGTAATCTGTCAATGTAGTATGGCTAACGGTGCACAATATCCCTGATGTTCCTCCTGCATATAGCAAACACCAGGAAACATTCCAACCAGACAAATAACCATAATAGAGCAATGTAGGATGCTTGTTACATTATTCAACTACATTACTGGTCCTTTAGGATCATTTAAGTGAACACTGCCACCAGATCTGTGTGCATGTGTGAACAAGAATTTGAACGTGATCCCCATACTAAATGTGCTCCTTACTGACTGGCATAAAAATTAAAGAGCAACTGCTGGACCCAGCAGCATTAATCTGAATAAAAAACACTGTAGGCATCATATGAGCAAAACTTTAGTTTTATTCAGTTCACTACATTTCACTTCTGGCTGGATTCGGACTTGGATGTGGACGCCCTCAGAGAAGAGAGGCGGCGTCTCTTGGCGATCTGTTCCTGGCGCTTCTCCTTGGCCTCCTGCACAAAAACAACATCTGTGTAAATAGTCAAGTCCTACAACACATTTCTACATTCAAGGACAGGACATTTATTAAGTATGTTCTCCCGAGAAAGGTTGAATTCCATCAACATTTATAAAGTAATTATGTTCCCAAGACAGGTCCAACTCCACATTCCAATTTTCTGAGACAACGTTTATAACCCAAACAACTTTCACCCTCATACAATGACTTCACTGCCCGGGAGTTCAGAGGTTTTAGAAGGGGACTTAGTAGTGTACTAGAGTAGAGGCTGTAAAAGGGGAGGTGGCAGTGTGGTAGAGGTTGTAGAAGGGGAGGTGGCAGTGTGGTAGAGGTTGTAGAAGGGGAGGTGACAGTGTGGTAGAGGTTGTAGAAGGGGAGGTGACAGTGTGGTAGAGGTTGTAGAAGGGGAGGTGGCAGTGTGGTAGAGGTTGTAGAAGGGGAGGTGGCAGTGTGGTAGAGGTTGTAGAAGGGGAGGTGGCAGTGTGGTAGAGGTTGTAGAAGGGGAGGTGGCAGTGTGGTAGAGGTTGTAGAAGGGGAGGTGACAGTGTGGTAGAGGTTGTAGAAGGGGAGGTGGTAGTGTGTTAGAGGTTGTAGAAGGGGAGGTGGCAGTGTGGTAGAGGTTTTAAAAGGGAAGGTGACAGTGTGGTAGAGGTTGTAGAAGGGAAGGTGGCAGTGTGGTAGAGGTTGTAGAAGGGGAGGTGGCAGTGCGTACCTTCATCCTCTTGGCCAGCAGCTTGGCGTACTCGGACGCCTCCTCCTTGTTCTTCTGGGTGCGCTGCCTCTTCAGGGCGATGCGGCGGCGCTTGTGCTGCAGCACGCGGGGGGTCACCAGCCTCTGGATCTTGGGGGCCTTGGTTCTGGGCTTCTTGCCTGGCAGAGGGAACAGCGGGGAGGGGCAGGGTCATCACTGGTCACCAGCATCACTGCATATGGTAACCTGATTCTTGTATCCATATTGATATCGTCAACAGCATGGTTAGAGTACACATCATGGGAGTCAATCGTGCAGAGCCATAGGAATATTCACACCCCGGAATCACATAGTCTGTTTATCTAACAGCACCTCTTCTGACCAGGTGCTGCAGGTATGTGCAAACACCATTTTCTTCAGTATCAGTTAACAGTTGAGTCAGAGCATCGTACTATTAGATGGCAATTAATTGGGAGAGCAATGCAGTTCAACCAGCCATGGTCAGACGGTCAGGTCGCATCTGGTAGAGCAGCTCCACGGTTACTATGGCAACACGCTGTCCCCCCTTAGAGGCTACAGACCAGCCTGAAAAGGTCCACGGTGTGCCAGACTAGTTACATCGCTTCAACCCAGGGAAGCATCACACAATTAGCCCAAGCCAATTAAACCCATCCAAATGTCCTCTGAAACCCATTTAAGATAACCAATCATGATGCAGCCAATGATGCCCGTGATTATCTGGACGAGGCTTGGTTGATTATCTGGGCGTCTCCAGTGCAGGTCCCTGAAAGTGGTGGTACATAACCATGCCACCGACAGACCCTTCTCTTCTAATACACACTTATAGCATGTGTGGCAGAAAAACATTCACTTTAAATTGACTGCTTGCACTCGTGTTTCTGCACACTTCAAAGTGTGCATTACGCCCAATTCAACAGCGGAGAGGTGGCTATGCGATCCAGAACTATATAACACTGGACTATTTTTTTCTGAAACCACACAAAGGCAAAAAATAATCGGTTCAGTTTTACATGCACCGTTGTTCCAGACTTCAATAAAGTATGGTATTTAGCATCATAAGCCCCGTTATAAGCGTATTTACGATCATATAAACGGCCCATATAAAAATGTTGACATACTTTGCACTCGACATTAGTGCTACAACCAAGTCGTACACAACGAAAAGGAAAGGGACACAAATGGATCCCTAGCATCAATATGCCCAGATATCCATTGTGTACCTAGTTGTGACGTGAGCAATGAGCACTAATATCTCAAGGATGCCAAGTCTGTCAAAATGTTTATATGGACTGTTGTATATGATTCCAAATAACCTTATAATAGGGCTTATAAAAACCAAACTACTCCTTTAAGGACTAAGCCATTAGCATCCTAGCAGGTGGCGGTGATGGGACTCACCTTCTTTAGTCACGGGTCTCCTCACCACGTACTGCCTGACGTCGTCCTCCTTGGCCAGGTTGAAGAGCTTGCGGATCTTGCTGGCCCTCTTGGGTCCCAGGCGGCGAGGGACGGTGCTGTCGGTCAGGCCGGGGATGTCCTTCTCACCTGAGGGGAGGACGGGGCAGACAAAACCAGTCAGACTCACAACCGTTCCGTTCCAACACATCAACAACAACATTCAGACTATTCAAGTGTGGAACACACAGCACTTTTAAGTCTCCTCACTGAAACGATGACCATGCCGAGGGGCAGAATATGACATTGGGAGAGCAATGCAGTTCAACCAGCCATGGTCAGACGGTCAGGTCGCATCTGGTAGAGCAGCTCTGCGGTTACTTTGGCAACACGCTGTCCCCCCTTAGAGGCTACAGACCAGCCTGAAAGGGTCTACTGGGTTGCAGTGAGAACGCATATTATGACTTCTTCCCCATATTGATTTGGCAAGGGAAACCTTCACTTCCTGGAGCAAGCACCCAATGAGCTGTAGGCGGAGCAATAACTACATGTCTGCAGTCTACACTGCCACCCGTTAACTATGACGACAGTTTCACGGCGGCCGGGTCCTCACCCTTCCTGATGATGACCAAGTTGAGGACGCTGAGGTTGGCGTCGACGATGCAGCCGCGGACAGACTTGCGCTTGCGCTCGCCGGTACGGCGTGGGCGGTAGCAGGAGTGGCCCTTGCTGAGCAGCAGGCGCACCCGGCCGTGGGTCAGCACGCCCTGCTTCATGGGGAAGCCCTGCTTGTCGTTGCCTCCGCTGATGCGCACCATGTAGCCCTAGGGAGGAGGGGAGAGACACCGGCCGTGGTTAGCGCAGGAACATCGAGCAGCAGTCGTTGCTGTTGCCGCATCGCGCTTGCATGCACAAGTGAGGTCTCGCTGAAATAAATATATATGACAAGCCAGTCAACAGTGCAGGGGTTCAAGACAGACATTGTAAGTATCAACAGACTTCCAACAGTATGCTGGGTAAAATGGTTGGGAGAGCAATGCAGTTCAACCAGCCATGGTCAGACGGTCAGGTTGCATCCGGTAGAACAGCTCCACAGTTACTTTAGCAACACGCCGTCCCCCCTTAAGGGCTACAGACCAGCCTGAAAGGGTCTACTGGTGTGCCAGGATCTCCGCGTTTTCGACAAGCAGCCGAACGAACGCAGGAGACGAAAACGCACGGCGCTCACCTTCCACTCGTCTCCCAGAGGGTCGGCCGCCACCTCCGCGGCCATGCGCTTCTCGTAGAAGGTGCGCAGCTTGCGCTCATCATCAACTTCTATCAGCTTCTGACAGCCAGTGGCGGGGAATGAGATGTTCAGCTGCAAGAAACAAAAGTGATATTCGGTTATGTGCTTCCTTTTCCAACAACTGCTGATAATAGAGATTGAACACACACGTCGCAGAAAATGGTCATAACATTACAGGATCGTTAGCCGTGAATCAAAGTTTGACCATCTTCCTGTTCCTAGCATGTCCTGGATGCACTACGCGTTTCGCAACCCAGTTTAGCGATAACACCATCGAGTTTAGGGTTAAGGAAGACCCTAACCCTACACCTGACCCTCACCCTAACCTTAACCCTAAACTCTATGGTGTTCTTGCTAAACTGGGTTGCGAAAAGTAATCTCGCGTCCTGGATGCAACTTCCCGTTCCTACTGGATGCGTTACTTTTAGCACAGGTTCAGGCACACGTTACCATTCCACTTTGCACCACAGAATGTTCAGAACCACTTGGTAAATCACCAACATACAAGCTTAAATAAAGTGGTCGATTATCCAGCTGCGGATCTATTATCGTTCAAGAAAGACCCTGACTAGCAAGCAAAGCAACACGCTTGGTGGATGTGGCTGGCTATCCAGCTAGTCGGCCCCAACAAGTTTTGAAGGTTGGCACACTCATAACTTTGGACACAGGGTACAAACGGGACCAAAACATCTAAGGTGTGGGCAAGTTCACGACATTGTGACACGATATAATCATTTCGCCACAACGAGGATACATTTCCTTAAATCGTGTGCCGTAGTCTAGGCTAAGATAGCTAGCTAACGTTAGCTGCCTGGTCAGCCCACACACCTAAGGCGGCCTCAACGACTTCCAAGTGGCAAACCGTGCCAACCAGCTACTCGGGACATTTTAGTGGACGTAACGGAGGGACGCAAAAATACCTAGCCTTGTTAAATGAATACTTTCTCATTCCAATTTTGAGGTATGTAGAAAGTCAGCAATGGCCGGTGAATCATGCACGTTTCTCTCCTAGGAGGCGGCCATGTTTACGGGTTCACTTACTAACGTTGTTAGCTTTAGCTACCTCTCTATATTATCTACATGCATCCTAAGGAATAGACAAAAATACAGCAAAATAAAAAACAGGTTTGTAATGCTGAAGGACAGTGCTTCATTTACGCCACAAAATTGAATCGAAAACTCCCATCTTTAAGTGATAAAATGATTTGTTTGTCGTACCTTCATTTTCGAAAACTGACTCGACGACGTTCCGCCACCGAAAAGAGAACGGATATCCGCCTCACAGTCTCACATAGGAAGGTATGTTATCGCGAGAACGTACGTAACTTTACACCTTTTGCTTCTGAAAACAACAGTCGAAACTGTTTTCATTGCTGTCAAATTGTTTGGACCCTAATATTTGTCCTGGTTGCCCTGTAATTTCTTAAGGCTTAATGTAAAAACGAAATGTTGATACATCACGTTGTTGTTTTTCTCTTGCGTTTCTGCTGAATTCAACTTTTACATAATATGAACAAAATTATGATCATTTCCTTACATGTTGAGGTTATAGATGGTTGAGCATTTCATTGTACATGGTACCTGTATTTTGTACATATGTCAAATCGATAATTTTATTCTAGGCTGCATGATGGTATGACATGAACATCCTTGAACAAACATCCTTGCGAATCCCTAGGACTGTACTGTACTGCGCATGCGTTGTCCACAGGGCACTAGAGATTACAGCGCACGGCTGTCACTTTGTACCCAGATACATTTGAGCGTCTTTAAAAGCGTGCATATGGAACAACGGCGGTGTACAATGCGATTAAAAGTGGATGAATTTCGTATAGCGCCTCGTCGGAGTTATTCTAGGTGTCGTGTCTCGAATTCTATATTTAGCAATTGACAAGCTAGCGGTCCACAGCTGAGCAGACGTTCCATCGTCGACTGCTTATTGTAGGACTGATTGCTGCTGCCCGCACTGTCCATCGCAAGGACTAGTCCAGACATGACTAATCTTATTTTTTGGGACCAGTTGCAGGCTGGTAGCTCCGAGGTGGACTGGTGTGAAGGCAATTACCTAATTTACCCGAGTATTGCGGAGTTTTATAACACGGTCGGTGACAGTTCTTCTCATACATTTTACATAGCCTAATGATGTTTTGTTGACAGCCATTGCTATCTATCTTTTAGACAATGGTTCGAATGCCTTCGCTTAAATGCATCGCACTGCTTTCCTTGACATTTCTTTATTGGCCATAGCAGCATTTGAATGTTAGTCGAGGTCATTCCCACATTTCAACAGTTGGAATAGAGAATAGGTTTAAAAGCGCAGGCGCGCCAGCACTTCTGCTCATTGAGCTTTTATTTTCGTTCTTTCTACATCAGTGCATTTGGGGTTCAAAATATACTTTTTATTATTATTTTGGTTTGATGTTGCCCTCTCAAGTTTAAAGTTATTTTTGATCTGCATTACTAGAAAGGAATTTGATGTAGGCTGTGGGCTACATTTGCATATTGGACAAACAGTCCACTTGACTGAAAACTGCTCACATTTTTCTTTCCTTCATTTTTTTTTATCATTTCAGATCAGCAACATCTTGTTTTTTGTTTTACCGCCTATATTAATGTGCTTGTTCCGTCAATATGCAACACATTTCAACAGTGGAATATATCTCATTTGGATTCTACTGGTTGTGGTTGGTAAGTTGCCTTGCATGATCCCTTATGCATTTAAGTCGTCTTAAGTTGACAAGCTCATGTTCATGTGTCTGCTTAATGCTTTACCTTCCCTTGTGTAGCACCTGCAAACCTCACCCTATTTCTATTGATAGAAATAGGGTGTGTGGTGTGGCCTGAGAAACAGGTGTGGAAGATCCGGAACACATTTAATTGTCAGTTTCAGTTAGGTAGGCTATCCAACAGGACGGCCAAGAATATTTTACCAATCTTCATTACGCAAAGGATTGTAGTCTATTAGCCTCATGGGAGTGTCACAGTTCAAGCTAAGTTGTTTCCGTCTATCCCAAATAGTTCGAAAACCAACTGGACCTGTCTTAATTGTCATGCAAGAGACAGAGCTTTGTCTCAAGTTAACAGGCTTAACAGGCACCCACTGGGCACAAGCCATACGATTTGAACCGGTGTGCCTAGCATCTAGCTTTAAAGCTCTTGCCCACTCAGCTCTTGTTCTGAAAGAAGCCCACTTTGTAGAATCAGCAGAGATGAGGAAAATACCAGGAGACAATTCCCAGCACCTCTGGTCCAGAGAAGCGACCTCAGAGTCAGAACAGAGGGCCAGAAAGACAAATACAGTACAAGAGGCTGTTGCTCCTATCTGCTGCCGGCCAGCTAGGCTACAGTACATCCTTTTTGTGTGGCTTTGCAGCACAGGCCTGCTGAATACGTTGAAGAATGCTAACACCAGTTTATTGCTTTTAATTCATGGCCAGGTATATGGTTATGGTTTAGGTAGGCCTATTCATGTTCA
This sequence comes from Borostomias antarcticus, assembly GCF_949987555.1. Taxonomy (NCBI): domain Eukaryota; kingdom Metazoa; phylum Chordata; class Actinopteri; order Stomiiformes; family Stomiidae; genus Borostomias; species Borostomias antarcticus. The sequence continues at coordinate 8,941,575 of NC_140253.1, forward strand.
GTTTGTCAGTCTTGGTGTCGGTGCTTGCCTAGATCTTGATGGCTTTTAATGCAAGTAGATAATTCTGACCACAAACCACATAAAAGAAGAAGTACTGAGTCATGTTAGGTTTAGGCCTATCCCCCGCTATGGCGACCGCTTGCTGAAATGTCAACAAAATACTTTAGACCAGAGGTGGTGGGGATACTGCAGGCCCTGCCAGTGCCAGACAGTAAGCGTCCGTAAGGAGACACTTCCCCCTCCTTTTACATTCTCTAGCTGGAACTGAGGTGACCTTTGACCTCGCCAGGAAAACAGGACGGTATCTAATCTACAGTAGCTCCATGCCTGCATACTAGTATGAAAACAACCTTTAGCTGCCTCCGCCCCCCCTCCACCCATCCTCTGTTTCTGCAGATAGGACAGAGTGATATGGCGATAGCTCAATCCCAGTTGCCCAACAGGCACCCTAGCACACGACACCCTCCCTGTCAAGCCTGTCGAAGGCCAGTCTTAAAGTGCTGTTCCTATTGGCTTTCTGTGTTTGGGATTTAAGACGTGGGTTTCTCTTCACTAACAAAGGGAGATTCCACGCATGTTTGGTCGCTCTAAACTTAGTTGGAGCATGGTCCAGTTTTGCCACTTGTCTGGAGTGGACAGCGCTCTGCCTCTGCTTATGACCGTCAGTGATGTTAAAGAACACTGACAGGGCGCTGTGTTTTGGAAGCGGTGGTTCCTGAGTCCTGACCGATGGGGAAATGCGCTAAAAGGGTGCCAGGCTCGGGGTTGGCGCCTTTTTGACAAGCAGTGATAAATACAATAGGGGGGGTGGGGGGGGCTGTAGGACATTGATAACAAGAGGTCGCTGGCCCTGGTGGTGCTCCCGCTGGAAAGCCAATAACACTGTTCTGAAGAGTGGTTTCATAAGCACTTCCTCAGACCGAAAGGGTTCTGTAACGGGGCCGAACGTGTCAAGCAAAGGTGAGAGCTCACCAGTAAATTAGACAGACGCGGAACAGCTTGTTTCTTTGACGATAGCCCTCTGCTTTCGTATTTTCATTGAGTCTGTGAAATTCTTGGTGGTGTGACTGGATTGATGAGGATAGTGTAATGCTGTAGGGAGAGGCAGCAGGGTTTCATCGGAACTCTCTCTGTTTCAAATTGACCTCAAGGGAAAATGCTCTTTCAAAACATCCGGCCTCTAATCAGATGAAGTTTGATTACAAAAGAGGGCGATGTTCACTTGTTTTGAAAGAGCATTGATGAGAAGGTCATTATTTTATTTTAAAGTGGTCATGAAGTTATACATTTGCTCAACTAGACTTTGCCTTTATGTTTCCCACGTCTTGGGCCTCGGGCCAAAGAAAACATTGTCATACTTAGAGTCATCGACAGAAACCCACACCTCCTGTTTTCTAATGTCTCTCTCTCTCTCTCTCTCTCTCTCTCTCTCCCTCCCTCCCTCTCTCTCTCTCTCTCTCCCTCTCTCTCTCAGGCATCGGCTCCACTTACTTCCATGCCACCCTCAGCTTCCTGGGTCAGATGCTGGACGAGCTGGCCATCCTCTGGGTGCTGATGTGCGCCATCGCCATGTGGTTCCCCAAAAGATACCTCCCCAAAATGTTCAGGAAGGACAGGTGAGCCAAAGTCTTCTCAGAGCTACGAATGGAATCACACAGTCCAATCACGCACACCTTTGCTGAGGTTCAAGGTCCCGACACTGCTGGGAGAACAATAGCCTAAACCGCGACTGTTGCGGTGACATGGTGAAGTAGTAACACTCCGTCTGATTTACAACCACACCCAAAGTTGCCACATCCCTACAGAGGTTCGAATTCCGGCTCTAATTGCCCAAAAGGCGTCCAGGCTGTACAAGCTGCAGCTGTTGTCTTCACACCGTGCAATCGATTAGCTAGGCTATATCAGCTGACGGCAGAGACGCATCAAGCGTGGCCCTGAGAGAACGACAACAAAAAGCCGTTGCAAACCTACATGTGTAATGTGTAAAATTACCAAGCTACATAATTCTGATTGCCGTGGTTGTGGTAATTTTTAGTCTCGGGCAAACCGGGATCCGCTCACAACACCAGCCATACTGCACAATAGTGGCTCCAAATGTTGTCGGCGCTTAAGACGTAACTCAAGATTTGAAAGGGGTAGAGTAGATTACAATACTGAGGTCAGTGGATTTCCACGGCCTGTGCGAAAATATATCATGCCAGAAATCCGTCATAGTGGATGGATGTTGGATTTCATACAGAGCTTTTTTTTAGCAGTCCGGTTTGCACAACTTTGTGCTCTAGATGGAGGGAGTTCAACTCTCTAATGTACCATCTCACTCTCTTGTGTGTTGTCGAGTTGCTGAGCACTATTGCCTGTATCTATCTCTGTTGTGTGTATGGCTTGCTGTTTTGTGATATGCCTGTCTAAATTAACATTTATCCTCCTCACTGTATGTCCTGCTTGCTACAGTACAAGATTCTATGGTATGTTTTTTAACACCTTGGCCAGGAACTACGGATGGAAATAAGCCTTTTGGCTAATTCTGGCATATTTACACTTGTTTATTAATATGCATTGTCCCTTCTTAAATAAACGTAACTGAAACTGAAGACAGGCGATTTAGAATGTTTCCAGTTCTCTTATATTGACTCAAATGGGTGAACTGTTTTTGTTTGTTTTTTGCTTCTCTTTACATACTGATCCTGATCCTATTCCAACATTAGGGGTAAGACCAGTATGTACAAGTACCCCCCCCCCCCCGCGCTGCTGGACTCTGGGGAGCTATACACACTGAATAGAACATAATAGAATAGAAGGTTTATTTGCCATGTGTAACAAGTACGGGTGCAGGTACATTGGAATTCTTGTAACCGCTTGTCCCTACAGTGTCTCATCAGTGCTAATCAGTTCCTCATTCCAGTCCTAGGTACTCAGCTAGACATTTAAAGGTTCCCAGACACAGTAGAACAGGTGACAACTGGGGTGGTTGGTGTCTTGTGACAGAGATGGCCTTCCTGCGGCAGCGTTGGTTGTAGAGACCCTGAGTGGCTGGGAGCTCCACACCGTCTTCACCACCCTCTGGAAAGCATTCCTGTCGTGGGCGGCGGTGTTGTCGTACCAGGCTGTGATGCCTCCAGTCAGGACACTTTCAGTGATGCTGCGGTAGAAGTTCACAAGTGTTTGTGTTCTCATGCCCCATCTCCGCAGGCATCTCAGAAAGTAGAGGTGTTGTTGTGCCTTCTTTAGGAGGCCTCTGTTGTGTCAAAGTCATAAGAGATCTGCATCCCTAGGAATTTGAAGTGGCTCACCATCTCCACTTCCTCCTCGTTGATGAAGTCCACAATCATCTCCTTTGTCTTGCTGGTGTTCAGGGTCTGGTTGTTGTCTTGACACCACATTACTAGGTCTGACAACTCCTGGAGGAAGGCCGATTCAGATGAGTCATTGGGGAATATCAGGCATATCACATTTGAAAATTGATCAGGCCATGCCAGGCTAGGAATTCATTTAATAATTCAAGTAAAGTCATTGCCCTAGATTTGTTTCTGTCGGTCTTGCACATTGTGAAATGTAGCTAAAGGTCATGTACCGAAACGTACATAATTAAATTTTAAATTTGATTTGTTGAGCAAGTGAAGATAGTGTGCGGGTCTTCCTGTTTCCTCATAGAATCTGCTCCATCTACGCACCTGTCACTGAGATTTGATTTAGATGTGCAAGAGACAATTATCTATAGGGCTTGGGAAAATGTAGTCCCAGACACGACCATCTTGTTTCTACACAGGTGTATCTATTCTCTGATTGCATAAGATTCAATGCAGTAGAGCCAATCAGACAAATAGATACACCTGTGTAGAAACAAGATGGTCGTGTCTGGGACTACATTTTCCCAAGCCCTATAGTCTTGCACATTGTGAAAGTACTTCCATTTATTTTTTTTCACTCCGATGAAGTCCCTTTTTTAAAAAGCTATGCCCTTCAGTTTCAGCCAGGGATCATTTCTTCTCAGTTTCCACGTAGGGCCGCTAGTTGAGTTGAGCGCAAGTCAGCGTCATGTGCTGGCATGTGTATTTTTAATAATAGCCTTGTCCGAGATAGCTGACACCAGTGAAAGGCTGCATCACATGCCTGTGCACTGTTTTCCATTGTCACAAAGCCACCACGGCTGTCATCCCACTCCTTCACCCCTGACATTAAGCTGATGGCCTTACTTAAACAGTACAACTTATCAAGGACGCAATGCCGATTCGCTGTGGCATGTTGGCGTGTCGGTCGGCAAAAACATCAGCACTGCGCTTGATAATCCTAAAAACCGAATGAAGGTATGCAAAAACACGTGTCTCTGTAAGTCTTAATGAGATAAGATAAAATTGAGAAGATTTAATAGGCCCATGCTTTGAAACAAGTTTTTTTTTCCCTTCCAGGTCAAGGTTCAAAGTGGTGATTGGCATCCTGTCAGGGATCACCACTGGGCTGGCCTTCGTTAAGCCAGTCGTCAATTCCGTGTCACTGATGACGCTGGGTATTCCCTGCACCGTCCTGCTCATCACAGAGCTGAAAAGGTCAGTCAAGACACACACACACTAACTCATACACACACACACACACACACACACACACACACACACACACACACTTAAACTAATGTAAAAATCCCCTGAACTGTCCTGCTCATCATGGAGCTCAAAAGGTCAGTCAAGACACACACTCACTAACTCACACACACACACACACACACACATACACACGCCCGCACACACACACACACACACACAGCTAATGTTAAGGCTTTGCGTGATGATTCCCATTCATCTCTTCGTGCCTGCTGTGGGCGAGGTCATTGAAGTCCACATTTCATCTCACCATCGCTGATGTAAGACGAGGGGGTCATTCATTCTTAATGAGCGGGACGCTGAGAGAGACCTTATTGAGTAAAACATTCAAATGAGGATCAGGCTGTTTCTAAGAAGCTCTACATTAGTACAGGTGTGAATGTGCGTGTCTGCGGCATGAGAGAGAGAGGGAGGGAGAGAGAGAGAGAGTCAGACAGTTATGGGGCGTGTATGTGTGTGCGTGCAAGCAGAAAAACTCGCTTGAATAACCGGAGCACGCAGTAACGATTAAGCTTCAAAAATAATTGACTCCTCTTGCTGGTAATCTGAAAAAATCCATCTTTTACCATCTTTTTCTCTCCTGCTCCGATGAATTTTGAATGCAATTCTGTGGATGATGTTTTTTTTTTAAAGCTGCATAACAGATTCTGTGTGCTGTTAAATATAAAAGCAATGACGTTATGTCATGTCGTAGTCAAACAATGGTTCTGTGACATCTACGGTCTGACTCACAAAATGACATTCAAAAAAAAGCTTAAACATTACCTACTGACTGACGCAAATTACTCAAAATGTCAGCAGTGGAAACATACATTTGACATGAGTTGTGTCGAAGGGAGCTAATTTCCCCCTGAGTCAACGTGTAAGGATGTAGTTTAGTTAATGGGGCCTGTTGTAACGCCAGCCTTGGCCTACTTGGTGCCATTCCATAGCTTGTTGTTCCATTTTGAAGGAGTCTGTTTCTCGGAAGAATGTCATTAAAGCCACAAGGGGGTCATTCCTGTCAAATGCGTGCATATTTGTGCGCGTGTGTGTGTCTGTGCGTGTGTGTGTGTCTGAGTTCTCTTGAATGAATTTCTCAGTTTTTTCCTTGTTCCCAGAATACCGCCGTCATTAATCTATTGTTCTACCGGTTCGTAGTTCTTGACATAGCTGACTGTACCCGTCATTCGTAGGCTGCTGTGAGTGTGTTTTCGTCGCGCTGTTAAGTGGGTGAGAGTTCCTGTTGGAGACCTTTCCACACATGGCTGCCTGCACTCAGATACAGCCGAGTTGACCTCGCGACCTTGTGACCTCCTTAGTTGGTCAGTCTTTACCTTTGTATCATCTGCACTCTTATTGCACTGAAACTGTCAGCAACTGTTGGTCTACCCAATAGTATATAGCTTATTATAATGTATCGTTCAGCATGAAGGACGTTATGTTTAAATACTATCCCTCTCAAATTGGCTCTTCTTTAAGTTGCGGGTTGAAATCGTTTGACAGCATTTCTTAAATGGTTGCAATCTTTCTGCTGCTGCTCGCTTTGCCGCAGTTATCTTCAAGACTCCTCTTCCTCTTCTGTCCCTGGAGTGAGAGGCTTCAGTGTGCACTCCACCCTAAAAAACGGCCATCTAAAGGCTCTTAACAGCTGGAGTGTGTGATAACTGTTACCACTCCCTATCACACGCTAGCATTTGGTGAATTGGCTCGTAGCCACAGTAGAAGTTGTCTAAAATGACCCGTCCGTGCCTTTTGAGACTGAGGAGATGTGCGTCACATAACCATTGTGGTTAACTGGAGCTGCATCGAATCATTTAGCAGTGTCACAGTTCTCATACTCACGGGCGTACCGGAGGCCCGCCCCGGAGCTTAGGAGGCCCCACTAGATTTATTTTTCCTTTACATTTTGTAGCCTCTTAGATTTCCAAAGTCGTAACAGGAACAGGAAGCAGAGTGCGGGACTTCCCTTATATGTTGCAAGGCACCCCGTCAAGTGTATCATTCTAATAATTATTTGCTCACCTGTGATAGGGTGAGCCGGCTGATCATAAATGCTCATTGGCAGGCTGGGCAGCGTTGAAAACAAAGCGGGAAGCATTGCTAATTTAAAGTTCAGTAGCCTACATAAATTGTGTTGCCGGTAAAAACTAAAAATGAAGCGCAAATACCCAAGCGGTGCTCAGAAAAACAACGAGAGCGAAAGCCGAACAGGAGAGGGCAAAGCTACCAAAAATCATTGTTCCAACAGGCAGCAAAGGTAGACTACCGGTCCGGCCACCGCTAGCATCCCCCTGGACTTCAGGCAGGCAGTGGACAGACAACCCAGCCAGGTCCCCAACCCCGTTACAGCCCAGCCACCTACTGTAGCTCCCCACCGGGCCCGGTCACCACTAGCAACCCCCTGGTCAGCTCCGAGTCTAGGCAGACAGACATCACAGCCCCGGTACAGCCGAGCCAGCTAGCCATGCCTCACGCTTCCACACAGGTAGAATAATAGAAAATAGTATTATCCATAGAGTATCAGCACTGCTCGAGAATGAGTGATCACAGTCGGCTATAATCAGTAGGGTAGGAGTAGGCTATGGATTACATTGGAATTATTGTTTGTTCTTACAGTGGCTCATGCATGGCCCGTGAGGTTTTGCGCGCAACAGACACGGATCTGTCTGAGTCCGCTAGTGCTTTAGCAGCCCAGTAGAAAGACGACTTGTCAACCGAGTTTCCTTTCCAGATCCTGTCCCACCGTAATACTCCAGGCCTACTATAAAGGACATTGAGCGTGGAACAATCAAATACCTTGCACAAACCCTGCTTATTCAAAATCAGTCCATTTTGCCAAGTATCCCCTATGTTGCCACATCACTGAAATTGTTTTTAACAATAGCCTACCTGTGAATGTTGCCAGTGCCGAGAGATCTCTCTCAAAACTTAAATTAATAAAGACATACTGTATTTGAGGAGCACAATGTCGCAAGAGAGACTGTCTGGGTTATCCTTAGCATTGAGAGCCGACGCGCGTGCAGTCTAGATCTAAAGAGTGTTATAGCCTACAGGACTTTGCGCAGAAGAATTCCAGGAGATGCACGTATAAAATAATAAGCTTACTACAACACATCTACAAAGCAGCTCTTGACTGCAGCCTCTGTAGCCTACAGGATATGTTTTGTTTTTTTGTAGACTTTTCTTTGATACAGAATATGTTGTGTGAACCGTTCCGTTGTGTGAACTCAAATGATAGGCTATAACGAATGTTCTACAATACCTTCCTGTTATAATAGACTAATACAGAGTCACTTGTTTGTATTTGTCAGTGATGCCTGCAACAAAAAACATTTTTAAAGCATTAAGTGGCCGTGATGTCTATCCCATGTCACTCTGTGGGAGGGGCCCCATGGCTCCCCCGCAGGTCGGGCCATGGGGCCGAAAAATTGCGCAACGCCACTGCTCATACTCCGCTTCCTTCCTGAATGGCAGCGGTGGGCTTTTCTCTCTGTCGCTCTGTTGCTGTTTTTTGCATGTTTCCTGTCACTGGCACGTGTTGTTGCCATTTGTTCGCCTGCCATTTTGTGCTTAATAAGCCAGATGTGGAGACGGCTCTACCAGGCTGCGCTGTTCACAATGGGAACAGGACTCGCGTCTCCTTCAGATTCCTAATGCTGTAGTTTCGCTAAAACATAATCATTCTCTGAGCGCCTGTGCGCACACACACAGACAATGTAACGTACAGTGTATGTACAAAAAAAACTATACACACATGGGCCTTGTTAGGGATCCACTGCCCAGTGAAATGGAAATATCTATGAACAGACAGTTGTCAGTTACTGTTGTACAATCTTCTTTGATCAGATAGGAAACGTAGGCCTATATGTTTATCACAAGGTTGGGGTGTATGTGTGTAGTGGGTACAGTAAACTGATCCTGGATCTCTCCTGACAGGGCTATAGCCTACGTATCAACACAGAGAAGCTCCCCCTCCCGGTGCTACCAATGACCCAATCTGGAGGCCCCGAGCAGCCTGTTTCGGTGTTATGCCATTTTTTGCACCCCCACCACCAAATGCACCCCCTCGTGCAGGAGTGCGCACGGATACTACCAGATATTGTTTTCATGCTTCCTGCAGCTGTAAAACAATATAATATTCTTTGTGGGTGTTCATCAATGTTGGAAAATAATCTGACGTCTATGATATGAACATTTATGTTTTATTAAACAGACTCATTTCCTTGATACGATGTAGGCAATCTGTCATTTCCGAGCGCGGACTCTGTGTTTTGAATGCAATTCGTTCTGCCGCAGAAATCCATTTTAGATTAGAATAAAGGAGTTATTTCTCAAATCTATCACAAAGCCTACTCTCACACATGAATTGCCTATTGTGCTATTATCACGTCTCATTGGAAAAACGACTCAAGTTGAATTGAGGATTGACCCTAATGTGTCTGAAAAGAACCTTAAGGGGGAGGGTGCATAATTTGGCAACACAGTTATAAACCTGCCAGATTTCTCAACCCCTGAATTTCAGCTAGGAAGTCCATCACTTGGATGAACTTTTCAATGTTGACTCAAATCAGACCAAAATATGAGTAACATCCGACAACACAGGAGCACAAACTGTAAATATATATATGAATGAATGAAGGCTTTATTTCGAACACGTGAAAATAATACAAAATGTAAAAAACAATCAAATATCAGACAACAAAAAACAATAATTACTCAACATGTCCTAAAAGGAGTAGGAAGAAGCATGCTTATCTAATCCCATCCCTTCTCCACTACTCAGCAATCAAGAGTCATATTTTGCCTATCGCACAAAAATATCAATAGACAAGAAGACTTAACTAACTATATCAATCTACGACGTCAGTAGAGAGTGCAAATCGCGATGCAAGCTTTGTAGCTTGTAAGGCCAAGTCATTTGTACCATCGTGTGGATCAGGATTTGCATGTACGAAATAAGTATGGGTGTGCGTGTGTGCGCGCATGCATGCGTGTGTATGCATTCACTTGTATTAACGTGATGTTGTCCGTGCAGGTGCGAGAACCCGCGCGTCTTCAAGTTGGGGCTGATCTCGGGGGTGTGGTGGGCGCTGGCTCTTCTCTGCTGGCTCAGCGACAGGATCTTCTGTGAGATGTGGTCGTCCGTCAACTTCCCCTACCTCCACTGCGCTTGGTACGTTCCACATTGCTTTGTTGATCGTCTGCCACGCTTGATATCTTGGCCGCCATCTCCACTCCTATTGCACTGAAACAGTTACTGATAGCAGTTAGCCTCCCCATCCAGTGTACTACTTGTATTCTCGTGCAGTGATTTGGATGCTCCTCATGGCATATTTTATGTTTGTTTTCTCCAAAACACTACAGAGTTTTTTTTCGTAACACTTTACAATAAGGGTACATTAATAAGCATTAGTTAATGCATTATTAAGCATTAACAGTTAACTAATGTCTCTATTAACCATTTACTAATGTTATTTATTTTAACTAAGGTTAACTCACCTAACCCTAACCCTAACCTTAACTAAGGTATTAATTAACATTAGTAACCTAACCTAACACTAAATAAGCATTAGTTAACAGTTAACTAATGTTTTTTGTGACCCTTATTGTAAAGTGTGACTTTTTTTTTTAACCAATGGCACATCAATAAAGCGAACCTACATCTGTGCGAAAAAGTGGTGCAAACATGGCATGATTTTCAAATACGAGCGCAGCCGCCCAATTGCGTTGCGACTTTGTCCTCACTCGCGGCTGACCGTCTCCTCGCGACGGCCATCTTGGCTTCGTTATACAGCGTGTGTGATACGAAAGGGATGCGGCGCTGTCTTTTCCCTCAGGTCAGCGCTCCTCCTTCGACCCCCCTAAACCCGTCTCCCCTTCCCGTCTCCCCTTCCCGTCTCCCCAGGCACGTCCTGATCTGCCTGGCCTCCTACCTGGGCTGCGTGTGCTTCGCCTACTTCGACGTGGCCACGGAGGCGCCGGAGCGGGGGCCCGTCATCATGTTCTGGCCCAACGAGAGCTGGGCCTTCATCGGGGTGCCCTACATCACCCTGCTCTGTGTCGTAAAGAAGCCGTCCGTCAAAGAGACGTAAAGAGGGTGGGGGGTGGGGGCAGGGGGGGGGGGGGGTGGCGATGCGAGCTCGCCCCGGGCTGTCGGCGCTTTGACTCTCCCCCCGCAGGACCGCGAGGCGCGCCCCCACCCCACCCCACCCCCCCACCCCACGAACAACGGCGCCTCAGGCCTTTTGAGTTGATCCGTTCAGTATGCTCTACGTGGACAGCGGAACGCGAAGGTGAGAAAGGAGGTCACAGGGTCACAACCCCCCCCCCCCCCCTTCAGGCTTCTCCCCACAAGGCTTCTCCCTCGTTCATCTGTCCCCGTGACGACGTGCGGCGCTGTGGTCTCACAAGTTTCCGCAACTTCCTGTCAAAGCACACAAAAAAAGAGTCCCAGAGCTGCCAGTCCAGATGCCGCAAAGGCACGTCCTCGTAACGCTCGCCAAAACGCTCGCCAAATAAAGTATCAGGCCTTCAGGTGATTATACTTCAGTTTAGAATGAATGTGCATATGCATCATACATATCAGTGTTCTTCAGAAAGGGTAAGACTTTCCTTAAAGCGCCTGGTGAAGCTTAACGTTGCCTTATAAACATAATCATAGCATCCTAGCGTAGGCAACATTCAGAGCGTTGTGAAACGATTCCATAGAAAGCAATTAGGCAGTGGGAGAAAATGATACGATTACGAAGCTTCACAACTTCTCTTGCCTTGTTGTTGATCAGTTTCAGAACCCCCCGAATGGTTTATCTTAGAGCTGCCGTGAAGATGGTTATAAGGATATTTAGGACACTGACAAGTAATTTATGCAAAGCCTAACTATATTCAGAGCTCTGAATGTTGCCATCGTCAGTGGTCATTGTTTGCCATGTGGGAAAGTTGACGCAGATCAATGAGACCAATTAGTCTGTGTGGTGCAATATGTGATTACAGCATGTCTGAATGATTAAGGACAGTGTTATAAAAAAACGTATTCCTGTACATATGTTTAGTTAGTGTATATAATCCTTAGTTCCTATAAGATCCTTCATGTACTGCAAAATGTAAAGGAAACGTACACAGTACCAGTAACAGTACCAGTATACAAACATATCATTAACGTCAGGATTGAGTCTCTGGGGGAGCTCAGGCATCGTAGAGGGGGATGATATTAGGAGTGAGAGGTGCCATCCGGATTCATTTTTGCCAAACCCATGTTCTTTTCAGGCTCTAGAAGTGTTGGTACATCACAGTGTTGGTGTCCCAGAGTAGTCAGGAAAATGACTAGATTGCAACCTGTAGTGTCTAAAGAGACGTGTGAATCTGTAGCTGTTTGTGACAGTGAACTATATAACCAATGATATATTCGTAAGGCAAAGGCATGATAAGTATATAGGTTAAATATAACTTTCTTCCGTTGTCATGCTTTATTCTATCTGATGACGTTATGTGGTCAATGTAATTGCCATGTGTATTGAAGAGTCGCCCATATTGTGGTGACTTTGGAATGTTTTCATTCAAATGTTAATCTCGAGGGCCGGGTTGATTGCAATATTATACGAGCAAACAATTGAAATAACACAGTTTCATACAGGATAACGGACTGAAAACAAAGCTAATTTCTCTCAACTACCAAGTGACCTATAAACAATACGTTCTACTACGTCTTTAGTGTCAGACGCCCTCTGGTGAACCTTGCCTGCAGTGAACAAGCCAGTGAAGGAAGCCGGTTGTCACCATGGCAACCACAGTTCCCAGTTCAGTCAATGTTGCTTGTGGCAAAAATGTAAGTTGTTGATTTTAGTTGTGATTTACCCTTGAGGGGGGAAATGCATGGCATGGTTATCCAGTGGGCGTGAAATGTGGTGCATTGTGGGTATACAGTAAAACTGGAAGGGGCCATGTTTTAGTGAAGCCGATTTGCTATTTCCAAGCACCAGGAACACGATTTATTACCAGCACTTAATGATTTTGTATAGCCATACTGTTTCAAAGGGAAGGATTTTGAGAGGACAAATAGTAAGACACTATCATGTCATAACTAACTAGAAATGGTGCTCAGAGAGCACAGACATTAACATTGCGTGGAAGTCCGGGTCAGTGCCAAAGGAGTGGCAGACTGGGGTGGTGGTCCAAATATTCAAAAAAGGGGACCAGAGGGTGTGTGCCAATTATAGAGGCATCACATTACTCAGCCTCCCAGGGAAAGTGTACTCCAAGGTTCTGGAAAGGAGGGTCCGGCCGATAATCGAACCTCAGATCGAAGAGGAACAATGCGGATTTCATCCTGGTCGTGGAACCACTGACCAGCTCTTCACTCTCGCAAGGATCTTGGAGGGGGCTTGGGAGTTTGCCCAACCTGTCTACATGCGTTTTGTGGACTTGGAGAAGGCTTACGACCGGGTCCCTCGAGAGGTCTTGTGGAGGGTTATGCGGGAGTATGGGGTGAGGGGATCCCTACTTGGGGCCATCCAATCCCTGTACACCCAGAGCGAGAGCTGTGTCCATGTCCTCGGCAGTAAGTCGTCTTCCTTTCCGGTGGGGGTTGGCCTCCGCAAGGGCTGCGCTTTGTCACCAATCCTGTTTGTGATTTTCATGAACAGGATATCAGCGTAGTAGTGGCGAGGTGGGTTTGCAGTTCGGTGAGCTGGGGATTGCGTCGCTGCTATTTGCAGATGATGTGGTCCTGATGGCATCATCTGACCTCAACCTCCAGCACTCTCTGGATAGGTTTGCAACTGAGTGTGAAGCGGCTGGGATGAGAATCAGCTCTTCTAAATCTGAGGCCATGGTTCTCAGCAGGAAACCGATGGTCTGTCCGCTCCGAGTAGGAAATGAGTCCTTACCCCAAGTGAAGGAGTTCAAGTATCTGGGGGTCTTGTTCACGAGTGAGGGAACCATGGAGAGGGAGTTTGGCCGGAGAATCGGAGCAGCTGCTGCGATTCTGCAGTCGCTTTACCGCACTGTTGTGACGAAAAAGAGAGCTGAGCCAAAAGGCAAAGCTCTCGATCTACCGGTCTGTCTTCGTCCCCACCCTCACCTATGGTCATGAAGGATGGGTCATGACCGAAAGAACAAGATCACAGATACAAGCGGCCAAAATGAGTTTTCTCAGGAGGGTGGCTGGGGTCTCCCTGAGAGATCGGGTGAGAAGTTCAGTCATCCGAGAGAGACTCGGAGTAGAGCCGCTACTCCTTTGCGTCGAAAGGAGCCAGTTGAGGTGGTTCGGGCATCTAGAGAGGATGCCTCCTGGGTGCCTCCCTAGGGAGGTGTTCCAGGCGTGTCCGGCTGGGAGGAGGCCGCGGGGTAGACCCAGGACCCGGTGGCGGGACTACATCTCCGCACTGGCCTGTGAGCGGCTAAAGATTCCCCAGGCAGAGCTGGTTGATGCTCCTAGGGAAAGAGATGTCTGGGGCCCCCTGCTGGAACTGCTGCCTCCGCGACCCTACCCCGGATAAGCGGATGAAGATGGATGGATGGATGGATAATTTGGCCCATGCTACACCTCTCCACCGAGTTTCATGAATGGTAGTTTTTGTGTAATCCTGCTAAGAAACAAACCAAGAAACGGCTCGCCCCGTGATTCGCATCCACTCCAAAATTGAATGGGTTCTAGATTGACTCATGCTACACCCTTCCACCAAGTTTCATGAAAATCAGTGTAGTAGTTTTTGCATAATCCTGGTAAGACATACAGACAGACGGATGGACAGACGCCACCGAAAACATTACCGCTCGCCCTGCGCTGTCGCTGGGGTGGAGGCAGTAACATAACCCCAAGCCACGTCATCATCTCAAATGAGTACTGTTTTATTCATGTGTCAAACTGTTTTGAAGCCATGCATTATGTTTTTGTCTTAAAACAGTTTTCTTAAAGATTTGTAGGACTGAGATGATCAGCGACAGATGACCTCTGTGCTTTCTCACAATCAGGAAATACAATTTTTGACAATTATTTCAGTCGTATGGTATCAAAGGCTTAGAGGCAGCAGTTTACAAAATCAAAGAAACGCATGACAATGACAACACTCTTGCATGAGTTTGTGACGTGCTATTTTTTTATACCTAAAATATTTTGTTAGCCCAAAAAAATGATATTATATATATCTTAAAAGATAAATGCACAACCAAAAAAGATGTATTGGTAATGTTGAAAGCTGAAGGATTATTTGTATTGTCAACCATAATGTGGTGAATAGATGTCTCTACGACTTCAGGTATTGTAGGAAATAACAGATGAGAGAGATGCAGGGCCCCTTCTGACATGTTTAGTAAAGCAGCAGATCACCACTCAGTTCCTTTGCTGCTGAATTCCACATGTTTAAAGCAATGTGACCCACCAGCACAGCTTTTTAATGATTATTCTTTAATTAAGATCATTGTCAGAATGGTTCCAGTGACACAGATGGCACCTATCTTTTGCATGGCCACGCTAGATCAAGATGACTGAGGTGCTAAGAGGACATGGGGCTTAGAGGTACGCTCCCTCTTTGAAGACATTACTGACTTTATAGCAGATTGGAGTGGTGGGAGCAGCAGGTAGACAACCTTCCTTTGATTCATCCAGTCGTGCACAGAGCAGTCATGACTTCGCAGGATGAAAGGAAGGATTCATTTTCCAAGTAACCAAACAAGGCCAAAGCCTACAAAATGCCATCATAGCATGACACTCAGCCATTAAGTGTGATTGTGATTCTGGTTGCATCTGATCAGCTAGTTGAAAGTTAATTCTATTCTGGTGAGGAAGAATTCTCAATATGTCTCTCTGCCTGCAGTGACAATACAGACAAGTTGCACAAGAATATTTATTTTTCATAATTTATCCAGTTTTGTAGACAAATATTTGTAATGTGAAACATTTCATAACATAAGTATTTTTATTTTATGCAATAAAACAGCCAATTACTCAAAAATATCATTTGTCCTGGTATTTATTTAAATGTACTTACTGAATATGAGCTCACATTTGAACAAACATCTACACTTGGTTGACCATACAGCCCAAAAGCTCTATACTGGTGATGATCAAGAATATCTGTATGCACACATTTAAATTCAGCATTATATCCATGTTGGGTAGAATCACATTTATCTGGATTTATAGCAGACACATGAGCTAATTTACAAACATTTCCCCTCGGGGATAAATAAAGTACCTCTTGTCTTTCTATTCATCCATCCATCCATTAGAGTACATTGACTCTAAATGCTGTTATTATACCAATAGCCACTAGAGGGCATGATTGTACTGCATGTGAATTGTAACGTAGGCTTCTGTTGCAGCTGAATGGCTGATGCATTCAGTCTCATTCGAAGTAGGCCTACGCGTAATTGTATGAAAACGAATGGAGTGAACTGACCAATTTTGTACGCAAACTAAACAAAATAACTATGCTAATTCAATGTCTAAATGTATGTCACCCACGCCACACTGATGCACACAAGGTAATGTGTTTTTTTGTGATATTGGTAATAGAACCAAAACCATTGGCCCACATAGCCTGACGGAGGAAGGGTAAATTGGACACAATGTAGTCCTATTAATAGGCCTAACAAAACGGTAATAATAATAATATCTTCATTTTAAGAGAGAAGGAAGAAAGGGCAAAGTAAAGGTAAGGGTAAAGGAAGGAAAAGCAGTAGAAGAAAAAGCAGAAGAGCAAGATGGAAAAATAACCAGAACGGGCTACATGCATTTGTATCCAACCATCAGAATTCAAACTCAGTTGCTGTGAATCAGACCACACCATAATCTTTGTGGCACCATTGCAAGGAAAACAATGACCAATTGGCCATCAGAAACTCAAGTATTTTTCATATGAGACGGGGGCAGGGTACCCCAGCCTACAGTAGCCTAACAGCATATCTAGCCTACATTTCCATTTTGTTTGGATTAGGTTCCAATCACTGGATCAAAAAGAGATGGAGTGCACCGATTACGCGAGCGTCCTCCATTCTTCAGCTCGCAATGGCAGTCCTCCAGCACCGTTACAACCTTAGAAATTGTTGTGTTGTCTTTGCATTTCAGCTGCACGGGCCTGCGCGTAAATCTGACGGGCGAGCAGTGCGCGCAAGACGCACGGCCGTGGTCCTCTTGTTCGTCCGTCGGCGCGCTACACTTTCCAAAGCAAACGTTGTTTTCCAGCACCAGAGTCTCGCAGTCCTCATGATGAACGCTCTGGATAAGACAGTTCGGAAATCACTTATTGTTACTCATCATCATTAGGCTTGAAATGTGCATGGGGACAATATGTGGATACGATCATCTTACCTGTGAAAAGGGTACCGCGTGACACATCCGTTGGTCTACCTCGCTCTGTTTTATTGGTAAGATAGACATGAAGTCCGATCCTCTTCGTAGCAGAAAATTGTTCCAAGACGATTTAGCACTATTTTCTCGCGCATTCTTCACTTCGGGGACGGTGGTAGGGTTTGTGGTGATGCGAGTGTTTCCTTGGCGCACTGGATGTCGGTTATGCGAGGCATCATTATGGGTTTGGTTTCTAATCTGTACCGAGCCCCTTCTCAGATTCCCGGGGTCGATGTTCGTACCTTCCCCGTGCCGCGCCGACCTGCTCCTCAACCATCCACCTAGACCTTGCAGCTCCACAAATGTCCTCCCGAAACGCATCTGAAATGTATACCCGGATAGTTGTGTTTGCAGAACGCAAAATGATATCAGAGTTGGAAAGAGGGTAGGTGTGCGCATTGTGTCCGCTTGCAACTGCTCACGACCACCAGAATCTCCCAGTTTAAAACGCACGGGTGAAGAGCCACTGACCCTGGTGAAGACATATGGCCCATATCACGATGGTTATAACTTTTATGACTGGCCAAGTGGTCACAGAGGGCCACTTCAAAGCATGCGGGTGCTGCTTCTGACAGCCAGTATAGGACCAGCTAGTAGCAGGCTGCCTACTAGAACTTTATTAATCCCCAGGGGTAAATTGGACTGTTAGGCTATAGGATTTCCTGTTTCCATGTAATGTAATTGCTATTTTCTTCCGACTGTTTGGCCCTTGAAGTTTGTGTTGCCTTCTGTTAGTAGGCTAGTGTATATGTTTCTCTTGTGCTTTGAAATGCATAAAATCCCTGTAATAATTCCCCTGTAGGCTACAGCCGACTAAGGCTAAACTATTTGGAATTTTCTTTGGATTTTCAATCAACTGTAGGCATAGGCTATTTAGCCTACCTCTCAACAAACAACAATGTCTGTATTATACATCATACACACACAGTCATATAGGGTTACTTTACCTTCTCCCACGGTGTGGTGTAGGCTACCATATTGTTCAGTAGCCTCTGTATAGAAATAAACGTCAATCTCACAAATAACATTACATAATTTGCGATGTCTATACGTGAGTGAACGAGCGCACCCCTCCCAATAAATGGTGGAGAATAGAGAGGACAGCCTACCAACGGGGACGCTCGATTTTGTGCACCGGGCACTCTAGCCGCGTATAGGCCCACCATATTGGAGGAAGTCCTGCCTATGGCAGAACAGATCCCTATTGGCTCACTGACGGGTCTATCAAATAACAGCAAAACCTAGATACGGGTCCAGACAGAAGACGGGAGGTTTTAATCTGGTCCGGCCAGCAGCGTTTATCTCCCCGTCATTTCTCTCCGTAGTCGAAACCTTAGAAAACGAAAACTTACCGACATTCGATGTCACTGGGGTAGCAGCCTATATTCTGTGTCGTCGCCATAATGTCAAAAAGACTGCAAGATGTTGGATGTAATTAAACGGTGAACAATTGTCGGAGCATTTCTCCTCGTTGAGGCGCAGTGAGGGTGGATATTTGGTACCGATCTGTCAAACCCCGACCGTTAGATGTGATTGCTCTTGGTGGGCTACATTTGTTAAAACCGTAGAAATGATGTCAGGAAAGCATTTCAAGGCTCATGAAGTCAGTTGCTGCATAAAATACTTCATATTCGGATTCAATATCATATTTTGGGTAAGTGATGTCTTGCTGTTCGCCGTTACTTTTAAGGCCTGCGCTTATAAATATGTTGATGATCTTCGGATACATTCACAGTATATGTATATTCCGTGGTCACAGTTGGGTTGTCAATGTTTTTTTCTTATTTATCTCACCCTGCAATCAATAGAAAAGGCAAAGGAAAGAACAGTCTTCGAGCGTAGCTGCATTCACGGTTTTATTACGATATTCCTCTACAGATCAATCATATAGGTGCTTGTGCAAACAAAGAGAAACAGGTTATGCGCATAGCTATGCTGTTTCTACCACCCTTTGGGCTTCAACTAGCAACAAGATTTCCCTTTTCATAAAGTGGTCCGGAGACGATAAGCGGCTTTCCCTCTACTCGGTTTTCATCTAGGGGGCCATATGTGATTACGTCATACATGTATTGTCATCATCTCAGAGCGGCCGTGTGCGTTCATGGACGACGCTCCTCATGTATCCCGCTGCAGCTGATATCTATTGTCTTCCCTCTCCGTTGCTTTAGTGTAGCTCAACCCAGCACTCGCAAGCTATCGACAGCTGTCCCTCAAAATATGATTCATGTGACAAAAGTCCCACATTCGGCAAATATGACAGGGGCCGATGCCTACTCAACTGCTCACTGGGAGGGATTGAAGGTATTGATCTGTGGCCATGTTTCAAATCCAGTGAAATGAGATGAGACTGGCTACAGTTTGTATACTCGTGCTGGAAGTAGGCTAGTAGCCCTAGGAGAGGACATGTTTTTTTCTCAGGGGGGATATCCCAGTCAGTCTTATTGCATCCCACCCCCCCTCATCCACTAATGTGAATTCACCCTAATTAAGAAACACAGGCTACAGTATAATTCTTCATTAATTGATGTAATTGGACTTTCCAAAAATACAGCTCACTACGGACGGACTGTGAAAGCTCTCTGACATTATAAGAGTGAATTTGACCTCTTCAACCTCGCAGGCGACCTCATTCACAACAGAGGGCTATTTTGATTTCAAGGGTGCGTGGGCTACGGGTGAGTTGTGTAAGTCGGTGGTCCCAGTGTTCTCTGACATCCGCACAGGGCTTTTCAAGACCAAAGACACCCGTTTAACGAAAGTGGAGAAGTTGTCATGGCAACAGATGAACTGTCCCCAGTCTAGTGTTCAGCAGGATCAGTTTATCGTACACTACCGGTGTGTAGATCTTGGAAGAGATGAGAATCCTGAAACAGTAAACATCACGTTGATTGGACCATGGTGCTCATTCAATACAGTTCAAAGCTAGCAGGCCGGAAACATCCTCAAAACAAACATCACAGTGAGTATCAAGGGTGTATAAGACTGCACCACCATAGTGGCCTTAAAGTCTTTTGTGGATGTAGATTCTTCATGGCTTTGTTGTATGTTAGGGTAGGGGAGACGCTAGGCAGAGGGCAGAGACACTTGTCTGGTCAGGTTTTCACCAACCGGTAGCCTGGTAACACAGAACTTGACAGGAGTGTCTGTAAAATGTGACTCTCTTACAGAGCGGACTAGCGTTTAAAGACTGACCCGTAGTTCTGCTGGAGAACGCGCCCGCTTCATTTACTATGCTCTCGAGCTGTTTAAAGATTAAAGGCAGTACAGTAGGTCTCCAGAGCATATTTCTGGCCTGGGAAGTTAAATATTTAGCATGGAGGCTAACTCTAGGGTGATGTGCTGTGTCGGTGTAGTCTTTGTCCTGGATACTGTACAGTGCTCTTATGTCAGACCTACAAAGTGATCGCCGGGACAGTTGTACAGTAATTTATGAATCGTATAAGAACCTTCGTAGTGAATCCTTTCTTGTCCAGAAGGCAATGGTGGCTCAGTCCATCTTCAGATGACCTATGAGGTGAAAGTGATAGTTTGGAGTTCCTCACTGGCTGGTCCGGGCTCAAGCAAATAGGAATAGAAAGTAAAGATGCGATTTAGAAACTTAAATGTCCTCGAGATGCAATTGATTTTGCAGCAGTGAAACACATACAGACAAAATCACATAGCACAACCTTTAAAACACCTGGGTGTATATTTACTATCAAAACGAACATCTAACCTCTCTCTCTCTCTCTCTCTCTCTCTCTCTCTCTCTCTCTCTCTCTCCACAGTTACTTGGAGTGGCATTCCTTGGCATAGGGCTGTGGGCATGGAGTGAAAAGGTAAGTTTACGGATCGTCCCGTCGTACAGAAAGACATGGTGTAGCGGCCACCCTGTTTAGAACATGGTACTTTGTGTAAAAGGGGGTCAGAGAGTTAAAGGTAAGGTGGGCGATTTTTCGATGGCCTACCTGCCTGTCAGCCTAACTATTATTGGGACTGGTTGGATTTTCAACCAGCCTTGTTGATCCCGTCCCAGGGTCATCCTCCTGCCCTTGCGAAGGCGCCGTTCTCCCCGTCCGCGGGGGCCCTGACTCTGTCCCCACAGGGGGGGATAAACGGGCCCCGCCCTCCGGCGCCACTGCTCCGCGTTACGACTGCGTCTCTTGGTCTCTCACCTTCTTGATCAGCCGGGGGAGGCGGCAGCGCCCGCTTCACTCTTGATATGTTTGCGACGGGGCAGGAGCCCACGCGTGGGCAGCCTGTCTTCTCGTCTCCGTTATTGAGCCGGAGACAAAACAGTTGCTACAGTATGTCACCGTTTTGGGAACTAACTGTGAATATCATGAGATACTGCGCACTGTTTGACCAAAAGGTATATTAGTTTTCCTGTACTGACAAAAGCTAAATGTCATGGGGGGGCGGGGTTGGTTATATTTGACCTTCTGCACTGTAATATTAGATCTGTTGTGGTAATCTTCAAAACAGCTGATTGAAAGGTCTTAACAAACAAAAAAGTGAAATGTTGAGGGAGAGACAATAGAGGTATTTTAATATACCTGTGAGGTATATATGAGGAAGCTGATCCACAGTGGTCTGTGGTCCACACCCATCCGTCTGCATGCGATCACTCCGGGTAAGAAAAGAGGTTGAGAGCCCAGCCCCTTGGGGCCTACCGAATGTGAAAGGAATGCCAAGCTTTCCTGTGGGAAGCCTGCCTTGCACAATGGCTCCTGAAGAGATTGGACACACACAGATTGTTTTCGGCCCCCTCTTTGTTTTAAATACTGTCATGAGGTTTACAGCGCGTGCGTGTGTGTGTGTGCGTGCGTGCACAGGCACGTGCGTGTTTGTGTGTCCGTGCGCTAACGTGCAACACGAATAACACGGGTGTCTTTGTCACGGGAATTCTTGAGTCAATGCTCTCTCTTTCTCTCTCTCTCTCCCTCTCTCCCTCTCCCTCTCCCTCTCTCTCTCTCTCTCTCTCTCTCTCTCTCTCTTCTCCAGGGGGTGCTCTCCAACATCTCCTCCATCACCGACCTGGGGGGGTTCGACCCCGTGTGGCTCTTCCTGGTGGTGGGAGGAGTCATGTTCATCCTGGGCTTCGCCGGCTGTATCGGTGCGCTGAGGGAGAACTCTTTCCTGCTTAAATTTGTACGTTTTTGAGGTTATTTAATTTTTACACGAGGCTATAGCCCTTCCCTGCAAATAAATGTTTTCCCATTGGTATGAATGTGCATGCTAAAACTGCGACTACTGCGTATAGGCATACGTATATAGTTAAGGAACATGTAATGGGTAATATAGTGAAATGTGTTTCATTCATAGGCTATTTTACTTTGAGAGAAGTACATGTTCATGCAGGAAGCCTCTCAGCAATACTTTGTCATTGAGATTTATTGGAACATGTCCAATGGGAAGCCACATGAATAGTGAATGGTTTTAGAAGATGAATTCTTTCTCAGTCGGCTTGGCCGCCTCTCCTTCACCACATGGAAAAGCTCTCAGCCCTTTGACTAAACGTGTGTCATGGCATTGTCATGGTTACAGCAGAGAGCTCTGTTGGACTGCGACTGTGTGAAGTGGTTAGCTGGAATGAATAGCAAACGTTAAAAAATAATAACACGAAACAACAACAATGACGATAACTCAATGTGATGTATATGTTTTCTAATTAGATGTTTTTCAGGGATATATTTTGCCTTGAACAGATTTCGCTTTCTAAAAAAAGAATAAAACGGTTTCTTAAAGTTCAAATGATGGCGTGTGAGCCAGCATCTGCGAGACGGTCATTCAAGACTGAAATAACAAACTGTTACATTTTACGCCCCTGCGCTTCCAGTTCTCAGTATTCCTGGGAATCATCTTTTTCCTGGAGCTGACCGCCGGAGTCCTGGCCTTCGTCTTCAAGGACTGGATCAAGGACCAGCTCAACTTCTTCATCAACAACAACATCAGGGCATACCGCGACGACATTGACCTGCAGAACCTCATAGACTTCACCCAGGAATACGTAAGAGAGATGTTATTCTCTGGAATGTGCTTGTGTAACTGCGCAGTGATAACAGACTGCCGGGGTGGGGAGGTGAATCACTTGAGAGTCAAGAGTTCATTTGGATGTTTCGACGATGTTTCTGCAACGTGACGAACGTAATTTGATGCAGCGAGAACATGGTTTTGGCTATTTCAGTGGGATCAGCTCTTAATAGATGTGACTAAACAGCATAAACAGTATGATTTCTGTTTTCCACTTGCGATTTTCCGAGTAGCAGCAGTGGCAGTTTTCCTCAATAGTTTTCCGTTGCACTTAGAAAGGCCTCCAACTGCTGGAGCATATCGAAGAAGCACAGGGTCCTCTCACCGGGCCTCAAATGAAGACGTTGAAGAATGACGTCATGTCCTCTCACAGAGTTGGCGGCTTCAGTTTTCCATTATGTGGTTTTCTGTGGAAGAGTGTTGCTGAATTCCAACCCAAAGTCAAAGTTGTGTAGGGGGGGGAAAAATGCCTGCTCAGCCCGCCTTTAATATTCCCACTGGAAGCGCGTCTCTCAAACAAGGCCCCGTTGTTGTGTTCGCTGTGTAGCGGCTTTGCCTTGACAGCAACACACTGACTTACACACCGTACTGCAGCCCCTCCCCCCCCCCCCCCCCCCCCCACACACACACACACACACACCACCTCCGCCGTGTCTTCCAGGCCAGTGTTTACACCTCGTGGAGAACTTTGTGGATATCTAGCGGTGATGCTGCGGTGCCTCCCTGTGCTGTGCTGTGTTTAGTGGGAGTGTTGCGGGGCCTTCGGCGCCGACGATTGGAACCTGAACATCTACTTCAACTGCACCGACTCCAACCCCAGTCGAGAGAAATGCGGAGTGCCCTTCTCCTGCTGCACCAAAGACCCGGCGGTAAGCTCACTCTCCGAAACGAATCCGGAAAGTTCCGAGAGGATGGTTTTGATGCCTGTCAACTATGATCTGAACACCGATCAGTTGCATCGCTTAACCCTGGGACCGTTGAAATGCTTTAGGCTGTAGAATTTCACTGGTGTCACTTGATAGCTGCTCTTGATATTTGAGGACAGTGCAACAGGCTCTATGGCTGGACTCCCAACAGGATGTTCAGGCCTCAGTTATCCCAGACGCTGTCAGGAATGCTAACAGGAAGTGGACCAGGAAGACTAATCTAGACACCCCTAGCCCTTTTTAGGAAGCAATGACTCGCGGTCGCTGTGTCTGTGTTATGTCGTATTCAGTGGTGTGTCTTACCTCAGTCATGGGCTATTGATTATGGGAAGGTTTACCAGCTACTCTAGGACTAGACTTAATGAATGTCATGGGTACACGGCTTGTAGATTGTATGTAACATATTGGTCTGTAACACTATCAACTGAGCACAGCTTACCACAACCCCAGCTGAGTCCTCTCTTACCAAACGTTTGTGTATGTAGTCATGTAGTTTCAAGAACTCTGCTCAAGTATTTCACAATCAAGGAGTCCAGATGGTACATTACCTTAAGTATCAG
The DNA here is from genome assembly GCF_949987555.1 of Borostomias antarcticus. Lineage (NCBI taxonomy): Eukaryota > Metazoa > Chordata > Actinopteri > Stomiiformes > Stomiidae > Borostomias > Borostomias antarcticus. The sequence continues at coordinate 8,965,996 of NC_140253.1, forward strand.
TCTAAACACCGATAAATGTCCTACTGTTGCACTTTGGCTTTAACACTAGATTATGCCCTTAGTCACTTGTTTAGAAGGGAGATGCACTTGTGAGTTCTGGCGAGTAGCACACTGACTACCTACGTTAAATGCAATTATTGTAACGCTTTGGATAAAAGCGTCTACTAAATGACTAATGATTGTCTGTGTCAACAACACCCACGACTTTCATGGTTTCTTTCAAGTGAAGTGAGACCCTCATTTCCCAGGAGAGACCAAAAAAGGGGATGAGCTCACAAGCACGCGCCGCTCTCCGTTTGTAACAGCCGAGCGTGGCAGTCAGGTGTCAGGCCCGCTACGCCAACTCTGTGAGCCAGGCGTGAACATCCTCTCTCTCTCTCTCTCTCTCTCTCTCTCTCAATTTTCACAGGAGGACGTGATCAACACCCAGTGTGGCTACGACATCCGGGCGAAGGCAGTGAGTCAGGAGCAGTCCACGCCTCACACAGGAGTGTCCTAGGGCGGGAGTGTCCTAGAGCGGTAGTGTCCTAGAGCGGGAGTGTCCTAGGGCGGGAGTGTCCTAGAGCGGGAGTGTCCTAGAGCGGGAGTGTACTAGAGCGGGAGTGTCCTAGAGCGGGAGTGTCCTAGAGCGGGAGTGTCCTAGAGCGGGAGTGTCCTAGAGCGGGAGTGTCCTAGGGCGGGAGTGTCCTAGGGCGGGAGTGTCCTAGGGCGGGAGTGTCCTAGGGCGGGAGTGTCCTAGGGCGGGAGTGTCCTAGGGCGGGAGTGTCCTAGGGCGGGAGTGTACTAGAGCGGGAGTGTCCTAGGGCGGGAGTGTCCTAGGGCGGGAGTGATCTAGGGCGGGAGTGTACTAGAGCGGGAGTGTCCTAGGGCGGGAGTGTACTAGAGCGGGAGTGTCCTAGAGCGGGAGTGTCCTAGGGCGGGAGTGTCCTAGGGCGGGAGTGTCCTAGGGCGGGAGTGTACTAGAGCGGAAGTATCCTAGGGCGGGAGTGTCCTAGGGCGGGAGTGTCCTAGGGCGGGAGTGTACTAGAGCGGGAGTGTCCTAGGGCGGGAGTGTCCTAGGGCGGGAGTGTACTAGAGCGGGAGTGTCCTAGGGCGGGAGTGTCCTAGGACGGGAGTGCACTCGTAAATGGGACTCCTAGAAACCCCTCATAGGTGAAATTGGGTCAAGTGTCACTCCCTTCTATAAAAGACAAGCTTGCATGTGTGGACGGTGAGGGATACTCAGTGAGTTGGTTAAAAGCACATGCGTAGCTGAGGTCCAGGCTTGGGTTTAAGGGGACTATAAATTCAACGTGTATGTTTTGTTTTTTTAAAGGCCAACGCGTTACCATGCCTGCTGCACGTTATTCAGCGACCACCGCTGACCAGAATCCACCATTTTGTCAGGTCACGGCATTCACTGCTAAACCAGTCTCAATAGCTGTTTCCTTAGCGGAACGGGGGGGCGTTCTGTTTCACACACAAAAACAACGTCCAAGAGGTGTGAAAGAGTTACATTGTGGATGAATGTAGAAGGAAAAGTGTTTCCTGTTACCGATTGGCTGGATCCATTTGGCTGCATGAGGTCATTGGTGCGGTACCCCACCCAAGTCACAACACTACTCATTTCGTCCATCTCCACTCTCACTAGACTTCCCTTCATAGGACCTGGTCCGGCCGGTGTAATTGGCTGTCTGGAGTTACTCATGGTGGAGCAATGTGTTGTGGTAGTTCCCAACCGCAACCCCCCCCCCCCCCCCCCCCACCACCACCACCCCTCTGGACTCCCCTGCACTCCCCCTCTGTCGGGTTTGGCCTCGGCCCACGGGAGACACACACACACAGGGGAAAAAGGGTTGTTTTCCTTTTTCACAAACATGTACAGCTCAGGCTCAAGCTGAGAAAGCACAAATGTGTAGATGCCACATGGTTTTGTTTAAACCCAGTTCGGGAAACCTTTTTTTTTTCTCAACAAAAGGATGTGTGGGAGCCAGTGGGTTTTGCAGGAGTGGGGGGGGGGTCGAAGGTCACACAATGACCATTTGATCTGTCATTTTATGTCCTCTGATGACATGTAGATAAGTATTTCAAATCTGTATTTTAAATCTGCTATAAGCATTTAACGAGACACACATGTTGTTTACATAAATGGACAGGATAGACATTTTTGTTGTTTTAGCTATGCTCGGAAAAACAGTTATCTTACCCCATTCTGAATTATTAAAACAAAAACTATCATATCTTCTATTTATGTATATAGTTAATGTGAGAGTAAGCAACCTTGCTTAGTCGTGTGTGTGTGTGTGTGTGTGTGTGTGTGTGTGTGTGTGTGTGTGTGTGTGCGCGTGCATGCATGCGTGTGTGTCTGCTAGGACTCAGAGCAGAGGACGTTCATCTACATCAAAGGCTGTGTCCCTCAGTTTGAGAAGTGGCTTCAAGACAACCTGACAGTGGTGGCGGGCATCTTTATCGGAATAGCGTTACTACAGGTGTGGAACTCTTTGTCAGTTCTTTTCAAAGGGACATTTTTCAAATATGTAACTTTCTTTGGGTTTACATGTCTTTGCAGTAGGCTAGACATAGCTTTGTCTTCAATACAGCATTCTGTGACTAGCTCTCTGCTTTTTTTTTCTAAAGTCAGTGTCTCATCAAATGTTCTTGCCTGTTTTCAGATTTTTGGGATCTGTTTAGCACAGAATCTAGTGAGTGACATCGAAGCAGTGAGAGAGAGCTGGTAAGAAACAATTCCTCATGTGGAGAACTGTGAGGTTCGTTGTTCCAAGACAACTGGATTCACTCTGCAACGATGACACCTAGTGGTCATTCTCTGTGACTCAATAATGTTGAGAGAAGAAAATAATATTTAGGTTGATAACATCTTCCATTTGTTTATTTCAGCTAAAGAGATATGTCTTCTTTCTTTTTCTTTCTTACTTTCTTCCATCCTTTCTTCCTTTCTTTCATCCCTCTCTTCTCTTTCCCAGTTTGTTTACCTGATGTCTGTGGTGTCCTCTCAGAAAGAACGGAGGATGTAGGGGTAAGCTCCCTTTTGCATCTGCGATGACTTTCTTACACGTCAAACTCTTTTCATCTTTAAAGGGGTGGGTGGCTCAGCATTTTAACCTTCCTGTCTGAATTTTTAATCTGCCTACACAACTGTCACGTACAAAGGCTACAAAAGTTGAATGACGAGATGATTAATCCACTGCATGTCCCCTCCTGCAGATTTCTGATGTTTTGAAGCCACCAACTAAGGGAGAAACATGGTAGTCATGACACTTTGGAATTGTACAGAACAGACGAGTCTCGCTGCTTCCTCTGTGACCTGTATATAATCATTTTCTAAGAGTTTTTTTGTTTTGTTTTGTTTTTTTTGTCTCACATTCGCAGTGTCGGACACTGCAGTCATCGGGTCGTATACAAAGGGGTCTTCAACGGGCAGACCTGGACCAAATATATGTGTCAAATATCAGCCATATTACTCAGTACCATGAGACGAGTGGAACCGTCCAGGTAGTACAAGCTCTGGAGTTAAATCCAACACCTCATATGTTTCCCAGTATTGTCGAGTATTTGATGTTTGTATTTGGCCCAGGTCTGTCAGGAGGTGGATCTGGAACTGCACTGCATGCCTATTGTCTCTAGATATGGCATTGGCTCTTCTCCTTGTATTTCTTTAATGTTATTAAGTATTGTACAGTATAAGTAATATTTACCAGTATACACTGAGGTGGCAAGGTAGCACTTGTTGAAGAATTTGTTATTGAACAAAGCAGTTACAGAATTGCGATATAGGACCTAATTTAGACTCCATACAACATTGTCTGCAGTCAAATTTGAGCTACGGTGATATATTGTTCAGCAAACGTTGAAAGCTAACACATAACATGTGATGACAGTGTTTTGTGATGCCGATAGTCACAAGCTGACTTGAAGTATTATAAAAGTACTGTATATGATATGTCATATAGTGTTCTTTACATGGTAGCGGGTGTCATGTAGGTTGTATAAAGTGTCAAGTAAAGTTTTACAGGTTATCTGGTTCCTTTAACCTTGGCCGAACTTAAACTAGTCTGTTCGGAAAAGGATTTTGAGTTACAGAAATTCACAATATTGCCCAAAATGGCCTTGAAATGTACATTTCTATTTCAAATGCCTGATTGCACATGATTTTATTAGTGGCACATATATTTATAGTATTTATTAGGTAATTTCCCTCTAAAAGTGAGGTTTTAAAATGTCTCAACATTAGTGCTGGCTTGCTGTGATGGGTTGACTTGCTGTGTGGGATCTTGGCTTGGCCACCTACCTGTTGTTCTCGGCACCGAATGGCATCACCAGCTGCCCAGGTGTTTGGAAACGGACTAAATAGATCTCACCAGCAGATGTGGAATGGCAACTGAACCAGAATTTTTATTCCTGCTTTTTGAGATCAACTTGTTTTGATTGAAGCTACTTACGCCAGATCTATAAACTAGCCAATTAGACATCTTTATGTAGCCTTTAAAGCCTGTACGCATTTTAAGAAGATGGCGCAAACCATACACAAGCCATCTAGATCTGGTCTAAAACAATACAGTAAGAGCTATAGTTACTGATTATTTTTAATAGGAAGCTTGACTGGACTGTAATTTAGCTATTTTCACTGAGCCGTCTAATAGCGTTCATCTTCACTCGGTGCCATAAGTGTGATCACGGTGTGTGTTTCATTTCATGTGTGTTCATGTAAATAGCTGGATAATGAGAAGGTTGTACATATGTCTGAATAAATGTATGGTGCTTTCTACACAACTAGTTCTGATGGCTCATTCCAAAATGTGTTGACAATTATGAATTGTTTACTGGTGGGTCATATTCTGATAAGTAACAATATATTATTATGTTCATTTGGAAAGAAATGTTCAGATATACACTGTACTCAATGGGTTAAGGTACATGATGCCACACTGGTATGGATTGAAAATGTAGCGATGGTTGTGATGATACTGTATATGACATAATTCTGTGCTGCATCTGTCTGAATGAAAGTGTACTGTCATTTTTAGTAGAGAGTTCAGGATGTTTACACACACAGACACACACATACACAATGGCCACTCACATTCCGGTGTTTTACAAAGAAACTCACCAAGCAGGCTTCCATACTTCTTGATTAACAATATCGGCCAATTGTTTTTTCGCTCCATTTCTTTATCTTCTTGTTTGGTCCAACTGGCTCTTTTCCTCGGTCCCTTGATGTTGAGCTCCTGGTTGGTGCCACTGGGAAAGCAGTCTTCTCTCACCTCCTCTTATCCAGGCTGAGTCTCAAGTCACAGGTCTTTTTGGCTTTCTGGCTGAGGGTCAGGGGTCATCGTGTCTTCTCAGGGGACCTCATACTGTTGACAACACACACACACTTTACACAATTATATGCTATAAAGATTCATTCAAACCTTTATTTAAACGTGAAAGAACACTGAGGTGCATGCACCTCATTTACAGCGTCACCGAGTGAACAATGCACACATCAAATAAACATCACATCAAATAAAACAATTACAACTCGAATCACCAAAGACAGAGATCATGTTTGTGTGTAGGAGGGATCAACTTACAACCACAGTGCAACCTTTACAGCACACGTGCACGCACACACACACACACAAGGCCTTGCAAGACACAGACCAGTTTGATAATCAACAAATGCAGCTGTTAAAAAAACAATAAACACTTAAGGTTGTTGTTTTGTGTGTGTGTGTGTTTGTGGTTTGGAATGAGATACAGTGTGTTATTGCCTCAAGGGGCAAGGGAAGACCACTTCATCTCGAGTATGATTCACACAGGGACTTTTGAGTGCATGAATCTCAGTTATGTACCTCACTGATCACAAACGGTTTACAGTGTAATACTCTGCATGTGTCCTCCTCTCCTCTCTCACTCCTCCTCCCCTCAAAGGAGAGTACTCTATGAGAGTTCCAATTCACGTCATTGCTGCGGTTTGGTTGGTGGACATTAAGTGAATTTCATTCAATTGTGGCAAACCCTATCCAGTAATTACCACTAGATGGTGCTATTGTATCAGATTTGTCAGGTTTGCACTGCCTGCCAAAATAGGGTGAGTTCAATCTGAAAACAGTGTGCACCGCTTTGCTGCAGTTTCCGTGTTGAACAACAAGTTTCCTCAAAACGGTGAGAAACAGTGTACAACAGGCTTTGAGGTAGGTTTTCTATAATTTGGTGTGTGTGTCAGAGGCAATACCCAATCAGCAGACTGAGATATAACCCCGCCCTAAAGGTGCAATTCTTTGCATAACACACAGGGTGTCCAACGCACTACCGTTTCCCTTTCATTAAACATTTTGCAATGTTTTGAAGGGGCTGAACTCGGCCCCAGGTTAGTATAGAGCTGGTGTAACAATAGAACCACCCTTTCAAAAAAAAAAAAAGTTTTTATTGATACCCACATAGCAGTCAGTACATGCTGAAACCCATGTCCTTTAACATTAGAGAGAGAGAGAAGGCAGAGACAGAAAGACAGAGGAGAAAGAGAAAGAGAGAGAGAGGGGGGGGGCAGAGAGGATAAGACAGAGTGAGAGAACTGAAGTGAGAGAGTCAGTGAGTGTGTGTGTGTGTTTGTGTGTGTGTGTGTGTGAGGGAGAGAGAGAGAGAGAGAGGAGGATAAGACAGAGTGAGAGTACTGAAGTGAGAGTCAGTGAGTGTGTTTGTGTGTGTGTGTGTGAGAGAGAGAAAGACAAACATACCAGACAGTTATATTATATATACAGTAATTTAATGATAGCTATATGTCACATACACACACGCACACACACACACACACACACACACACACACACACACACACACACACACACTTTAACTCAGGTAAAAGTGATTCAACTGACAAACACTGACATCAAGAGAGGGATGGGATCGTTGATGCTAATCTCTTCCCTGTTTATGTTGTCTCCTCAGGTCTCCAGGCTCAAGTCACTTATCCGTCTCCAGGTGGTTAAAACGTCTATCTGCTTCCATAGAAACTAACAGAACACTACTGCTGACTTGATTGTAAAAGCATAGGAACAAGGTTTCTGGCGTGAAGACAGCGCCGTTGTTTAGCGGTGAAAGGTGATGATGATTATAAGGGCCCACAAGCAAGCAGGGCCCACACAAAACAAGAGGTCCCTCTTTCTATGACGAAATTATTCTGCATGTAGATCAGTCACACTAATGTTGCATCAGAATTCAAATTAAGCCACAAATAATGCAATACAGATGAAAAAAGTTTTAGATTTAAGTGACATGGATAAATTTGGAATTTGCCGTACATATTTTTTGCCTTTACTGCTGATTGTTCTTTTAATACAAATGTTAAGATTTCACAGGAGACATTATGGACAAATGCTTATTTTTAAGAAATCTGTTGTGAATGATGAATTAATATTTTGAAATCGAAATCAATTTGATTACGCATTACGATCACTCTTGTCTTATAGTGCCATAGTGTAATCTTTTCTAGAAATAAAGTATAATTATCTCACCAAGCGTTGTTCCTTTTACATCTTGCACATTTTCACTTTCACAGCCAAGCCAAGCACACCTACTAATTATATAACTTATACTTGTACTTACTCGGCCAACATCCTGGTTAGCAGATCATCAGTGGAAGCAGCTCTGCTTCTGTAAACCTTTCAGTGATGTTTGCACTACTAGATGGTGCTATTGTTTCACATTTTATTGGGTTTGGCACTGCCTGCCAAACTAGTAGGACTGCACCATCAGGGAGCATTCGATGCTGATCTGGGGTCAGTTTTAACTATTCCCATCGCTGGTCCAGACGGGTTGTATGGAAGGCAAACTGACCTAGATGTCCTGAAACAGAGTGCTTCTGTATGTATATAGAGGAGCTATACTTGCGATACCATCCTGATCTCATGAAGTCGCATGTGAAACAAACCATCTGCTGGGTCAGGTTAATATGAGCCACTGTAACAATAGAATCACACTCTGACTTCTTGTAACACTTTGTATAGAACCCAACAGTTCCAGATAAAATGCTTTTAAACTCCACAGAGAGCTGTTTGGACTTGAAAAGGGTTCAAATGTATATAGAACCTTACAGTCCTTTCTTTACAGGCCTGAAAAGGGTTCTAAATTCATATGGAACCTTTTTTCAGAGAGTGGGTCAATTTTTTTTAGAGTGTGGTACTGTGCGGCTCGGTGGCACAGTACCGAGTACTGTTGCCTCACAGCAAGAAGTTCTTCGGGCCTTTTTGTGTGGAGTTTGCATGTTCTCCCCGTGTTCGCAAAGGTTTCCCCCATAACAAGCCCGATATGAAAAACATGCAGAAGAATAGATCGCTAATACTGTCCGTCCCTGGCGAAGATGGAGAGAAGCACTTGGCCCCCGGGCGCGTCCCATGCATGCTGCCTACTGTCTGTATAGTATATCAGCATGTTTGTTCTTGTGTAATCTCAAACACGCACGTTAAGTCATTGCTCACCTGCCAACAGCAGTCTCAACAGGAACAGGACATTAGGGCATCAGTGACGTTAAAGGGCATCACCCCCACCCCGTGAGGTTAAGACCTTTAATTGCTGATTATTAAATAAATGTTTAGATTGTCCGCTAATTACTTAATGGCCAGTGATACAGAGAGGCATTTGAAAGCGATAAGAACCTTGGCTGTCAGATTGTGTGTCGAGGTTTTGGGATCTCTGCCCTATATCAACTTTCATGTTGAAGTATTACAACAGTGTTACAACCTGTGGACTATCAACCTTGACACACCCAACCAAACTGAAGGTATCGGGGTGAAAAGCATAATATATAAATGAATTCTATTGATGAATATTCCAATATCAGCTCAAAGGCCATGGGGTTTTTTTAGTGTGTGTGTGTGTGTGTGTGTGTGTGTGTGTGTGTGTGTGTGTGTGTGTGTGTGTGTGTGTGTGTGTGTGAGAGAGAGAGAGAGAGAGAGAGAGAGAAATAGGGCCTGACTCCTCCAGACAAGGGAGAGAGAGGGGAGGGAAGAGAGGGAGGGAGGGAGAGAAAGGGAGGGAGAGAGGAGAAAGAGATAATGACCATAAAGATACAGACTCATTAATGACTAATGAATAATGCTGATGCTGGAGTCTCTACTCTGGATACTCTCTCTGGAATATAACCCCCCCCCCCCCCCCCCCCCCCCCCCACACACACACACACACACTCTCTCACTCTCTCTCTCTTTCTCTCTCTCTCTCTCTCTCTCTCTCTCTTTCTCTCTACCACTTTTTTTGTCTCCTTTCTGTTCTGCCTCTCCGTCATGTGCCTCTCTCACAGGTTGTCTGGTAGTTGAGGGAAGGTTTCCTGATGATGTGACATGGTTGAGGGAACATTGTCTGGCAGTTGAGGGAACATTGTCTGATGGTGTGACATGGTTGAGGGAAGGTTGTCCGGTAGTTGAGGGAAGGTTGTCTGGTAAGGTTTTGATGGTGTGAGATGCTTGAGGGAAGGTTCTCTGGTTGTTGAGGGAAGGTTGTTTGATGATGTGAGATGGTTGAGGGAAGGTTGTCTGGTAGTTGAAGGAAGGTTGTCTGGTTGTTGAGGGAAGGTTGTTTGATGGTGTGAGATGGTTGAGGGAAGGTTGTTTGATGGTGTGAGATGACTGAGGGAACGTTGTCTCTGGGATATTGGTGTATTGATCATCTGGCCCGTGCTCACATGGCCCCGCCACGTCATGTGACCAGAGCCGTCACAGAGAGGAGTGTATGTCGGTCAGCAGTGGAAGTTTACTGGACACACATGGGTGTGTGTGTGTGTGTGTCTGTGTCTGTGTGTGTGTGTGTGTGTGTGAGAGAGAGAGAGAAAGAGAGTGAGCGGGGAGAGAGAGAGAGGGAGAGAGGGGAGAGAGCATATGAGAGAGAGAGTGGGCTGTTTGTGTTTGTGTGTTGTTTCTGTTTAGTTATGGAGTCTTTCCTAGATAATGATAGTCCAACTGACAATGCTCTCTAAAATGAAGGAATATAAATAAAAACACTACAACCCCCCCCAACACTGTTTCCGTCTCTCTCTCTGTCTATCCCTTACTCTTTCTCTCTCTCTCTCTCTCTCTCTCTCTCCCTCACTCTCTCACTCTCTCACTCACTCACATTCTCTCTCTCCCCTCATTCTCTCTCTTCCTCTCTCTCCATCTATCTCTCTCTCTCTTTCTCTCTCTCTCTCTATCTCTCTCTCGCTATCTCTATCTCTCTCTCTCTCTCTCTCTCTCTCCCTCTCGGTGGGCAGGATCATAGATGACTGGGGTCCATGAGTGGGGTGCGTGCTGGGAAGAGGGGAGTGTGTGTTTGTGTGAAAGTCTCTCTTGCGGCAGTCATAAACCTTGAGGGTTTCTGATAGAAGGATGGAGAGCACAGATAACATGGTGGAAGAAGTGGGGCAAAAGAGAGAAAGAGACAGAGAGAATGATTAACTTGAGGGGGTGGGTTGTAACTAATGCTATCTAATACAAGTGAATGTGACTCTGAAATCAAGATCTTTTAAAATTAAAAACAAAAACCACCCCAGTTATATCTTGTATTCTGAAGAATTTTATTGCTTATTTTAGAAAATTCCTTCACACATTTGATTTTCACATATGAGTGCATTTCAGAAAATTAGAATATTGTGGAAAGTTCATTATTTTCCGTGATTTAATTAAAAAAGTGAAACTTTCATATATTATAGATTCATTACACATGTAGTGAAATATTTCAAGGCTGATTGCCTCCAGGCCATGCTCAAACGTTGATGCAGTAGGCTAATTTGTGCAAAAGGAGCCCCTACTAAGAATTGAGTGTATAAATGAACATACTGAAGATACTGTACAATCATTAAGATTAAAACAAAAAAGGCTTGAAATATTTCACTTTGTGTAATGGATCTAGAAAACATGAAAGTTTCACTGTTTGAATAAAATTACGGAAAATAATGGACTTTTTCACAATATTACATTTTTTTGGGATGCACCTCTACACAAACAGAAAATAGATAGCCTTAAAATATAATAAATTAACACAGATGCTAATTCATCCATAATTACATCGACATATTCCTTGAATACAAACATTAACTTCATTTACAAAATAACTTAGCCCAAAGTAACACATTTAAAAGGATGTGTTGCTAGTGTCACAGATGTCACTGCCTCGCTCGTCAGTATCGCTTCAACCCTCACTGACACATGCTGGGTCAGATCTGGGGTCCTCTGATTTGCTAACGCTCATGACCGCCTTACATAAACACCGCTTTAGCCAGCTGCCACCGAAAAGCTAGCGATTCAGTGGTGCATGTGGGCGGTACTTATAGGCTACTGAGGGGTGAGTTTAACCAATTCAACTTGGTTACACTGGTATCATAATAGTGAACATCATTAATACACAGTAAAAGTTTAAAGTTATAAAAGTTGCTACTATGATGAAAAAGTTCAGTGGAGGACATCCTAGTAGACATGTGTTTCGATACAGAGCCAGCTTTAAAAACTGGTAGGTAGTATTTGTTTGATATTATATAAAGGTGTTTAACGACTTAGAAGCATGTCACGGAGGCACCTTAGTGACTAACCTGGCGACTCAAGGGACCATAGCACCTTTAACGCGCGTCATAGAGGTGTCATAACGCATCCCATGTGCATACGGAGGGTCGTAAACTGGACCTCAAAGCTGCGTGGCTTGGAAAACGCCGGGCTCCGTCTTTTTCTCGGTTTCCTTCTCCTCCAAGTTCATGGCGGGGTTGTCGTACATCTCCAGCACGGGCGCCTTCTTCCTCTGCTCCCCGTCGCCGGTGGCCGCCTGGCAGCACTTGCAGCAGCAGCAGCACTTGGCGGCTATCGCCGTGACGACCCGGTCCCAGGGCTCCAGGGAGTGTGCCCAGCGGGGCAGGAAGTCCCAGGAGCGCAGCGCCGCTGGCAAGCAGCGGGGGCGCCGCTTCTGCAGCACGTTGATGACGATGATGGCGATCATTATCACAAGGACGGGCACGCCCACGCCCACTAGGACCTGCCAGCCGGCCAATGAGAGGCCGAAGACGAGGAGGGGCAGGAACAAGAAGCAGGAGAGGATGTAGACCAGGGCGAACCAGCGGTGCTGCGCCGTGATGTTGCCCAGCGCTTTGGCCAATCGGATGGGCAGGCGTGTGAAGGGGATTGGATACCACAACAGGATGCCCGTTACGTTAAACAGGAAGTGAACCAGCGCGATCTGGATAAAGGGGAGGGGCAAGTGTTGGTGGTGGCAGAGTATGTGCAAAGATGTGTGTGTGTGTGTGTGTGTGTGTGTGTGTGTGTGTGTGTGTGTGTGTGTGTGCGTGCGTGTGTGTGTGTGTACCAAGGTTATTATAGTTAACGAAAACTAACTAAAAAACGAAAACTAGGTGTGAAAAAACATTTTAGTTAACTGAAATAAAAATAAAAACTAGGCTTTACAAAAAAACGATAACTAACTAAAACTGTATTGTGTGTTTACAAAACTAACTCAAATAAACTAAAATTGTAGAGAAAATGTCCTTAGTTTTAGTCTTTTTCATTTCATACATAAGCCTAGTATTTTGGGTGGATATGAAATCTATCCTCCATTTTTTCTTAGCTGTGCCCCTGCGCAGAAGTAACCTGACGTGGTCCAGATGGTTTGTTTTGCACAGAGTGAATCAACATGAGCTCACGAGATCAGGATAGTCTCATGAGGCTAGCGCAGAAAAAAAAGACTAAAACTAATACTGAAACTAATAAAAACTAAACTAAAGCTAAGCATTATCAAAAAATAAAAAATAAACTAAACTAGCAAATCTGCTTTAAAAACTAATTGAAACTAAACTGAAATTGAACACAAAAAGTTAAAACGATATAAAAATAAAAACTAATGAAAAAAGCAAAACTATTATAACCCTGGTGTGTACTGACCTGTAAGGAATTGCCCAGTGTTTCTCCAGGACTGGCCATAGCTGCCAGTATAGCTGTGGTCGTTGTGCCGATATTGGACCCCAGAGACAGGGGATACGCCCTCTGGATGCTGATCACCCCAATACCTGAGCACAGACAAGAAATAAACAAATAAACAACAACAATATACTGTAATAATGTACACACACAAATGGTTAATGTAGTAATAATCATTCTAATACACAACCCAGTAACCCCATGCTATTTGAGTCCAAGCTGGAACCTAGCCCAACCCCGATATTAACCATTAATGATCCCTTAGTGCCAGCACTGTTCAATTGATATTAGCTTTTACACATCTATCATCCAGGATAAGAGCCAGGGTGTATGGACCAGCTATCTGCAGTAAACAGAAGTAGATAACTATACTTAACTACTGTATGGTACTCAAGGCCAACATTACAGTCAGTGTAATGTAGCCTATAATGTCAGTCCAACATTATACAGCGCGAGAGAGAGAGAAAGAGAGAGAGAGAGAGAGAGAGAGAGAGAGAGAGAGAGAGAGAGAGAGAGAGAGAGAAGGCGGAGTGGAGGAAAAAAGACAGGCTGATACCTGTTGGGTACACACTACATAGATGACATAATGCAAGATGGATGGATGGATAGAGGGATGGATGGATGGGTAGACGAGCGGACGAACATTACGAATGGACCTGCCAGACGGACGTGTGGAACGGACAACTTACCCACGAGCGGCGTGATGGCAGAGGTGAAGACGGAGCTGCTCTGGACGATGAAGGTCATCCCCGCCCCCACCAAGATGGCAATGTAGCCCGTCACCCAACCAAACGGGAAGGGGAAGTCTGGAAAGAGAGAGAGGGAGGGAAAGAGAGAGAGAGAGAGAGAGAGAGAGAGAGAGAGAGAGAGAGAGAGAGAGACAAAACTCAATGGGCTGAATTGAGCTGCCGGAACTCCTATGCTGTCATGAGACGCTTTGTGTTAGCGCGCTGCGTTGCGCGTGTGCCTGACCGGTGTTGAGGATCTTCTTAATGACCATGGCCACCTGTCCCTTCAGCATGGAGTTGAGCATCTTGACGATGAGGATGAGACAGGAGCAGAGCACCAGCAGAGAGCAGCTCAGCAGGATCAGACCCACGGCCAGGTCCGGCAGCTCCGTGTCCACGAAGAGGTGCTTGCCTGGGGGCAAAGACAAGTAGAGGGAAGAGGGACGGTTGCGGAAAGAGGTCGGGTTGGATCAACGTTCGTGGATGGACCGCGTTGAGAGGGTCCGCGGGGGACGTGGGGACGGTTTTACGCGCAGAGCAGGTTTCTGTGCGCGTGGACGTACATTTCGTGATGTTGAAGGTCTCCGAGATGTTCTTGAGCGTGGTGGTGACCCCGTCCCCGTCGGTCCAGCAGTCACTCGCCGACGTGCAGTTCTCAGGGCCCGGAACCGTCACGTTCATCAGGGTCTGGAACGCGCGCGCACGGACACACGCACAAACCCGCACGCACACACACACACACACACACACACACACACACACACACACACACACACACAGGGTCACAACATCAGTCCACTCTCATACATCAAGCTCTCTTTCAATCTACATGCGTTTTGCAGCAGTAGTAAATGTGAAGCTGGCATGTTCTTGTGAAGTTGGCGTGTTCTTACAGTCTTGTTGTTGTTTTGAACATGAAGTTGGTGTGTTCTTACAGTGTTGGTGGATGTTTTGAATGTGAAGTTGGCGTGTTCTTACAGTGTTGGTGGATGTTGTAAATGTGAAGTTGGCATGTTCTTACAGTGTTGGTGGATGTTTTGAACGTGAAGTTGGCGTGTTCTTACTGTGATGGTGGATATTTTGAACGTGAAGTTGGTGTGTTCTTACAGTGTTGGTGAATGTTTTGAATGTGAAGTTGGTGTGTTCTTACTGTGTTGGTGGATGTTTTGAACGTGGCGTTGGTGTGTTCTTACAGTGTTGGTGGATTTTTTGAACATGAAGTTGGTGTGTTCTTACTGTGTTGGTGGATGTTTTGAACGTGGCGTTGGTGTGTTCTTACAGTGTTGGTGGATTTTTTGAATGTGAAGTTGGTGTGTTCTTACAGTGTTGGTGGATTTTTTGAATGTGAAGTTGGTGTGTTCTTACAGTGTTGGTGGATGTTTTGAATGTGAAGTCGGCGTGTTCTTACAGAGTTGGTAGATGTTTTCAATGTGAAGTTGGCGTGTTCTTACAGTGTTGGTGGATGTTTTGAATGTGAAGTTGGCGTGTTCTTACTGTGTTGGTGGATGTTTTGAATGTGAAGTTGGCGTGTTCTTACTGTGTTGGTGGATGTTTTGAATGTGAAGTTGGCGTGTTCTTACAGTTTTGGTGGATGTTTTGAATGTGAAGTTGGCGTGTTCTTACAGTTTTAGTGGATGTTTTGAATGTGAAGTTGACGTGTTCTTACAGTTTTAGTGGATGTTTTGAATGTGAAGTTGGCATGTTCTTACAGTGTTGGTGGATGTTTTGAATATGAAGTCGGCGTGTTCTTACAGTGTTGGTGGATGTTTTGAATGTGAAGTTGGCGTGTTCTTACAGTTTTAGTGGATGTTTTGAATGTGAAGTTGACGTGTTCTTACAGTGTTGGTGGATGTTGTAAATGTGAAGTTGGTGTGTTCTTACAGTGTTGGTGAATGTTTTGAATGTGAAGTTGGCGTGTTCTTACTGTGTTGGTGGATGTTTTCAATGTGAAGTTGGCGTGTTCTTACAGTGTTGGTGGATGTTTTCAATGTGAAGTTGGCGTGTTCTTACAGTACAGTGTTGGTGGATGTTTTGAATATGAACTTGGCGTGTTCTTACAGTGTTGGTGGATGTTTTCAATGTGAAGCTGGCGTGTTCTTACAGTGTTGGTGGATGTTTTGAATGTGAAGTTGGCGTGTTCTTACAGTGTTGGTGGATGTTTTGAATGTGAAGTTGGCGTGTTCTTACAGTTTTAGTGGATGTTTTGAATGTGAAGTTGACGTGTTCTTACAGTGTTGGTGGATGTTTTGAATATGAAGTCAGCGTGTTC
Source organism: Borostomias antarcticus (assembly GCF_949987555.1). Taxonomy (NCBI): domain Eukaryota; kingdom Metazoa; phylum Chordata; class Actinopteri; order Stomiiformes; family Stomiidae; genus Borostomias; species Borostomias antarcticus. The sequence goes on from NC_140253.1 coordinate 8,981,901, forward strand.
TTACAGTTTTAGTGGATGTTTTGAATGTGAAGTTGGCGTGTTCTTACAGTGTTGGTGGATGTTTTGAATGTGAAGTTGGCGTGTTCTTACAGTTTTAGTGGATGTTTTGAATGTGAAGTTGACGTGTTCTTACAGTTTTAGTGGATGTTTTTAATGTGAAGTTGACGTGTTCTTACAGTGTTGGTGAATGTTTTGAATGTGAAGTTGCCGTGTTCTTACAGTGTTGGTGGATGTTTTGAATATGAAGTCGGCGTGTTCTTACAGTGTTGGTGGATGTTTGGAACGTGAAGTTGGCATGTTCTTACAGTTTTAGTGGATGTTTTGAATATGAACTTGGCGTGTTCTTACAGTGTTGGTGGATGTTTTGAATATGAAGTTGGCGTGTTCTTACAGTGTTGCTGGATATTTTGAATGTGAAGTTGGTGTGTTCTTACAGTGTTGGTGGATGTTTTGAATGTGAAGTTGGCGTGTTCTTACAGTGTTGCTGGATATTTTGAACGTGAAGTTGGTGTGTTCTTACAGTGTTGGTGGATGTTTTGAATGTGAAGTTGGCATGTTCTTACAGTGTTGGTGAATGTTTTGCACCAGGTCTTGATGAGACTCTTGTTTCTGGCTGCAGGGTCGCCCGTGGCGATGCCACTAATGACAGACTTATCCAACTGACGGAGAGAGAAACAGAGGTAGAGAGAGAGAAACTACAATATAATCCCAGTAAGTAGCGGGGGGAGGGGTAGTAATAACAATAATAATAATAATAATAATAATAATAATAATAATAATAACACTTTTTTGTATAGCACCTTTCATACAAATAAATACAGCTCAATGTGCTTTACAACTGAGAAAAATAGACATACAATGAACAAAAAGCAGGAAAAATAAGATGGAAAATAAAACAATAAAAAAAATATAAAGATAAGAAATCAAGTCATAGTAACACACACACACACACCTCTATAATGGCATTGGTAAGCGGGTCGGTGATGACGTTGAGCAGATCGGGCGCGTCCTCGCCACTCTGGATGTTGAAGGAGTCGATGATGAGCTTGGTGACACGGTAGAGATAGCCAGACGCCACCTCCAGTGGCAGCAGCACCAGCACCGACAGCCAGTTGAAGAAGTCGTGAACTGTGGCGCCGGCGAACGCCCTGGAGACCGTGACGGAGGAGGAGGAGTTAAAGGGCTGGTCCGAGCACTATGACTGAAGCATTAGTGAATCGTGGGCAGAGTAGGGCTGGTTAGGAACACAGTTAATTCAACTAAGATTGACAGTGACCACAGCAGGCGTTGTACTGCGCTGCGGTGGAACCTCAACTCGATTCTCATCTGCGCTCTCTTCACCTGCGGAACTTCCTGCGGTCTCCGGCCTGCGTCATGGCGACTAGTGTGTTGGTGACGGAGGTTCCGATGTTGGTGCCCATGATCACGGGAACAGCCGACTCGACCTGCAGCACTTTAACAGAACACATGCACATTCATCCTTCATCATTATCATCATCATCATCATCAATAGATATGCATGTGTGTGTGTGTGGGTGTGTGTGGGTGTGTATGTGTGTGCGCGTGCGGCCGAGGTCCACTCACGTCCAGAGGAGACCATGCTGACCACGATGGAGGAGGACGTGGAGGAGCTCTGGACCAGGAGAGTGACCAGCACCCCGATCACCAGCCCCGCCAGGGGGTTGGACAGCACCGCGTTATCCTGGAAGATGTCCCCAGCAGCCTTCCCTGGAGCACGGACACACACACACACACACACACACACACACACACAGGGAAGAGACATCTGTGGTTATCTGAGGTCAACATACAACAGAGAACATGCAAGGTGGATATAGCGCACATGCAGCTGCAGTGTATTTCAAAAGCATCATCTTTGTGTGGAACAGAACTTCAAGGAGGCCAAAAACATCTAATCATCACTTTATTGAGCATGCCTAACACAGGGCCGAATCTCTAGGCAAATACTACTTTCTCATCCGAGGTGCCGCAGCTTTTAAACTGGCTTTAGGCCAGGAATCACATGACAAACAAATTTGCATACCAGGAATACAAACATGGTCCCAAACAGTCACTGAGTTCTGACCCCCTTGGACATGGGGCTATTTGGGTCCTTCCTGGGTCCTCCTAGGATCATGCTACAACTGTAGGCTAACTGACTTCAAAGGTGCTATCTTATTGACTCAAGACAGGAATGCTGACTCAGGACAAAAGACATCTGTTGTAACCCACCTGTTAAACTACTTAAGTTAACACAGTTCCTACTAAAGTGAAGTTTATTCATTATTCTTAATAAAATGATTACTACATGAGAGTAATACAGTATGATACAGTATAAAAATATACTACACAGCACACTCAGAATTGATGCAATAGTCAAACCTATGGTTTGGCAGGTGTGTGTGTGCGTTTGTGTGTGTGTGTGAGCGTGTGTGTGCATGCGCGCTCCTACCTCCGACCAGCTGGAAGGCTGAGCTGAGGACGTCGAGGGAGCAGATGAACATGTAGAGGAAGCCCACCAGCAGGACCAGCTTCCCGACAGACACCACCACCCTCAGCGCCTTCCCCTTGGTGTCCAGCTCTGAGAGACACAGAGAGAGAGAGAGAGAGAGAGAGAGAGAGAGAGAGAGAGAGGGGAGGGGGGGGGGGTTACTGGAGGCAGGGAGGGAGGATATCAAGATTCCACCAAACCTTAGCATCAACAAAATCAAAATCTTTATCACAGCGGAGAGCAGGGGGGTGGAAAGACAGCGAGGCCTCATCGGCCCGCGTATCGCTGCCGTTTTGTCACGGTTAAAACAAACGGTCGGATCTAGAAACAACCACGCCGGCGAACGAATCGGCGCCTTCCGAGCGCAGCACATTTCTAGTTTTAGTCTCAGTTTAGACGTTCGTCTCAAGCCCTGTACAGCAAACCAACCTGTGAGTTATTAAGGACTGTGCTCTGATTGGTCTCGCTGAAGTCTACTCTTTCACCATCTGCCAAACAGTTGATGTATTTTGATTTCAAAGAAAATCTATAGAAATATCTGGCCTCTCCAATGTGAAAAGAAAGTTAATTTGTTGCTATTGTTTGGCAAATGTGCCACAACGGAATTTGGTGCCACCAAATGATGTGCTGGTGCCACTAACTGGAAGGTTAGTGGAAAAGTCTAGTATGGAACCCTGCACACCTATTAAGCTGGCCGAGCTAAAGGCCATAGGTTTGAGTCCTGGAATCTGATCCCAAGTATGCACATCAGAGTGGCCATGAGGTTTTCCACCTGACTAGACTAGGAGAACTCGGTACCAGGAAAGTCACCCGAGGCTAGTTTGGTTCCATCTTGACTGAGTGGGTCTCCCAGCTGGGTCTTACCTGACCAAGGCACGCCTGTGTCCTGGAGTTCTGGTAGATCCCACGGGTCCTCCTCCTCCTCCTCCTCCCACCCTCCCTCGAACAGGGCCACAGTGGAATGTGCCAGCGCCATGGAGGCAGACTTTTCTTTCATCTCTGAGAGAGATAGAGAGAGAGAGAGAGAAAGAGAGAGAGGGAGAGAGAGAGAGATAGAGAGAGAGGGAGAGAGAGAGAGATAGAGAGAGAGGGAGGCAAATAACAAATCTGTATGTGATAATATGCATTCATACATCTACATGCACTCTCTCACACACACGCAAACACACACACACACTTGTACACACGTGTGCTGTCAAAGCATGTCAAAGTACCAGTGAAAGAGTCCATGTGTGTCCCCTGAGCGCCATCCTCGCAATCTGGCGGAGGAGCCATGGTCTGCGGAGAGACAGAGAGGCACGACGTCAAACACCGCCGCCAAGAAGCAGGAAACAGAACCGCGGGTCACATGAAACAGGCCCAATACCCTGTCACTTACGAGTGAGTGAGTTTCAAATCGCCACTGGAACTTCCCATTCACGTGCCTCAAAAATCTGATCTTTTTGTGCGTGGCTGTAAGCCAGCGCACCAAAGATAGCAAATGTCTGGTTGTTGTGTTCTGTCCTGTCCTGTCTTATGAGTGTCTACCATTGTCTGGATTTTAATTCCCTTTGATCATAGAAAACTCAGAACTATGGAATTGTTTAAAGACATGGATCTGTGCCGATTCGGCCGGAGGTCTGCCAGCGGATTTGGCCGGAGGTCCGCCATCCATCGGGGACCTGCTGTAGGTCCGCTAGCCTTGTGTTATATTTCGCCGGAGGTCCGCCAACTCGTCCATCGAGGACCCACTGTAGGTCCTCTAGCCTTGTGTTATCTGGGTTTATCCCTTACCTTTGTCCAGAAACAGACGTTGAACCAATTGCAGCAAAATAGCTAACGTTACCGGAATCATCAGTGTAACTGCTTTAGTCACTGACCGCTACCATTAATGTTATGGAAGCTGCTACTAGTTGTTGTGAGCTCATGAGCTAACTGGCTATCTCGCTCTTATTGTGCTGGATTAGCATTGGAAGCATTAGAACTGATGTGACAAGACCTATCTTAATTTGTTGTTGTATTTGCACTATTCTTATGCTTTTGTATTTATATCCTTTGCTTGTATCTGTACAGCACTTGTACAGCTATATAAATAAAATTGACTTGACTAATTTATCAGACATTATTTCATGTCATTTCAATTCGCAGCTATTTCAGTGGCATGACTAGCTTCCGTCCTACCAGTCCTGAACAGAAACAAGCCAGCCACGCACATCAGCCAGGCTGGACCTGGCCTGGTTGAGAACTACCAACTACAGAAAACCTCCCAGGGAGTCCAAAGGCGAACAAGAAAACAGTGGTCATGTCACTGTTTTATTGTTCATTGCATATTGTTCATTTTTATTTTTGGACCAATCGAGAGTTCTGCCCTAGGCACAGGACATGTACTGATAGAACGTTGTTATCTGTTATAGGCTTAAGAGTTGAAGCAGGCGCCAGAGATAGAGACTGAGCCTAGACGTGAGCGTGGGTGATTAACTTGGCTCATTAATAAGATCAAAGGTTTGCTACTGAAGGTTTGCTAATAGCACACCGTTGTCATTAGAGGAATGGGTCTTATCACTGGAGTTCCCTATTCCTGTTATGAAATCTGATGTTTTATGGTCTGGGTGTTCAGCAGTATACAGTACATTATTATTAGGGTATTGCAACATGAGGGGCCTCAGGGACATACGCGGAGACACACACAGAGCACACACATACATGTACAGTACATACAGTACACACTAGCAGACACACACACACACATCAGAGTATTGATTTATCTCTGGCGCATGGCACATGACACTTTTCCATCTATGCAGCAGCACTGTACAGTAATGGAACCCACTGTTCAACACTTAAATTCACAATAAAACTTTATAAAGGGTTTATTAAACATTTATAAAGAATGGAATGTTCATTGTTTGAATAGTCAATATCAGTAATAAATAGTTATAACTGTAAATACTGGGTTTTAATTAAATGATGAAAGTGTACTTTAATATAAGTATGACAGCATGGTACTGTACAATACACACAATAAATAAATATGTTTTCAAACACGCTTATTACTCTGCAAAATAGTAGGCTATGAAAGCCTAAAGATGGAAGCAGCACTCACGTCTCTTTTAAAGTAAAAAAGCCTTTATTTGGGCATGGTTGCTTTGCTCATCCCTGCGCGGTCGGCTTTTGGCCTTCTCAGGGATACCCCTGAGAAGGCCAAAAGCCGACCGCGCAGGGCTGAGCAAAGCCACCATGCCCAAATAAAGGCTTTTTTACTTTAAAAGAGACGTGAGTGCTGCTTCCATCTTTAGGCTTTCATAGCCTACTATTTTGCATGAATATGGACCCCTGGGACTGAGCACCTCTCTTTTTTACTTTTTAAACCACAGCCTAAGAAGCGTTCTTTTTCCTCTCTCAAAAACGCTTATTACTCTATTTGTTATTCTTGTTTTCTTTATAAAGCATTTTTCTATGTGAATCTTTAAGGCAAATCATTAGTGGGAGTTTATTTTCAGAATGTCCTTTATCCTATCGTAATAAGCTTGTGTACAATATCGACACAACAGTTTGCAAGTGAATATCCTTAAGCCATTGCCTATTGGAAGACAAATTAATTTCAAAGAGACTCCATGCAAATTCCAAGAGATTAGAAGTATGGTAAGTGATTTTTCATCCAATCATTTCACCGCACCATCTTTAAATGATTGGATGGCCTACCTGCCTGTCAACCTTCAATTACCTATTTTTTTAGATTAGTCAGATTTTCAAAATCATCTTGGTAGTTGAATAGAGCGAGGCCAGTTTGTTTTCTGTCAAAACGTAGTGGGACAAAGTGCTTTAATTGTGACTTGGGTGATCGATTCATTTATTATAATATTACTGAGAAGCGCATTTCACGCTGACACCTCCATAGAGTGTCCAAGCGCTGCTGCTTACATAGATTTAAATCCAGTTTACCCTTCCTGGTTTCTCCAAAATTGCCTATCCTACCTTTAATTAGAGTTATGCCTATTTTTCCATTCAATAACAAAAACAGTTATTTCACACTATTTGAGTGTATGCTGATAAAAGAGACCATATTGGGTATTACCTGTGGCAGGTGGAGCGTGTCCGTGGCGTCTCCTCGATACCTTCAGCCGCGGCGTGGCGAGTGTTGAAATATCCGCCTCCGCAACAAGTCGCTAGGAAGATCCTCGGCTGTGATATGAGGTGGAGAAGAAGGTCTGAACACCTGGGCTGAGGCTGTCCGGGGCTATGGTGGCTTTGAGAGCTGAGTTGGGAGTCTCACCTGGGCTGAGGCTGTCCGGGGCTATGGTGGCTTTGAGAGCTGAGTCGGGAGTCTCACCTGGGCCCTACCTGTGCAGGCTTACCTGTGATGTCAGCTGCGCAGAGCCACCCGTGCGGAGTTAGCTGTGCTGGCCTAGCTGCCTCATCGGCGGTGCGCTCTTGATAGTGCTATCACCATGGTGGAGGCTCTCGGCTTTATAGCAGCTAGGAGAGGAGTGGCAGGAGAGATCCCCCCCTCCCATCCCCACAACTCGCCCTGGGGGCGAAGGTTTACCCTCACAGACAGAGTGACAGAGAGCAGGGCAGGGAGGTGTGCGTGTGTGTGTGTGTGAGACAGGATGTACAGTCGATTATGCACCAGTGAGTTGGCTTGCGACATGTGTCTGTGTGTGTGTGTGTGTGTGTGTGTGTGTGTGTGTGTGTGTGTGTGTGTGTGTGTGTGTGCGTGTGTGTGTGTGTGTGTGTGTGTGTGTGTGTGTGAGAGAGACTTGACATACAGTAGGTTGTTTGTCACTCTGCTCTTCGGCTGGCAAGTGATTTGTCCTTAGAAGAGCCCACTTTCCCACTGCCCCAACTGAGCTTTTGGGTGTAGGTGTGTGTCTCTGTGTGTGTGTGTGTGTGTGTGTGTGTGTGTGTGTGTGTGTGTGTGTGTGTGTGTGTGTGTGTGTGTGTGTGTGTGTGTGAGAGAGACTTGACATACAGTAGGTTGTTTGTCCTCCGGGACACACTGGCATTCGGAGTCCTTGGATGCCGCTGGGCATGTCACGTTCAGGACACTGGAAGTTGTAACCTGTATTCTGACTGTGTACTTGTACTTGTTGTGAGTAGTAATTTATTTTGCGTAATAATTTTAATGTACGTTTCACAGATGTATGAAAATGGAAAAAGAGAAGAATATTCAGGTGTAAATTGCGGTCCCTAGAATCCACAAAAAGGGCTTTTTCCTACCATGCTCCCTACCTTTAGAACCAGCTGCCCCGTAGAGATGCTATGTCTGTTGACATGTTTAAAACCCGGTTGTAAATATATTTATTTTTCAATTATTATGCCCTACCCTAGCCTGCCTGGAATTCTGATTTTATTATCTTGATTTTTAATATTGTTTTTAATGTACATTGATGTATACATGCCTGTTATTTTGTTTATTGTTGTATAATTTTATTGTTAAGTGTATTGGGACACTTCGGTGTGATTTTGCACTCAAATATGAAATAAACTTGAAACTTGAACCTTGGATACCCTGCATAAGTAAAGGCTAAAAATAAACAAACAGCAAGCACAGACACACAACATCTGGTGCCTAATGACCCGCTTCGCCCGCCTGTCCTCAAGTCATGTGCCTCACGAGTGTGAATTGATCGCCAATGGAGGGAAAGGAAGTGATACACACAGGGCTATTTCGAGCCCGTCGATAAAAGTATTGATCTTAAGCACACAAGCACACACTAAGCTCCCGCCCCCCACGTTGCTGCCACGTTCACTGCCACTCCTCACTCCCGCTAGAATCCTTCGTGGCACGGGGAGGGAAGGCGCACTCGCTGTCCTTGGCGTCCCGCCGTCTGGCCACGACAAAACAGCAACGTGTCCAGCCGGGGGGTGGCTAGGGTGAGGGGAAGAGGAGGGCCTCAACCAGACAGACATGGCCGCACTCCTGGAGTTCTGCCCGTCGTTGATTAGTTATCATCTTACACGAATTGATGAGTAAGAAATTGTTTGTTTACTCAACTGCTAGATGAGAGCTATCATGATGATCGATATTACTGAACAGCAAGCGAAGGGTGTTCATAATGTTTCACCGGTCTGGCCTGTCGCTGATCACTCAGGAGGGTTAGGGGTAGTGGGCGTGACTCTCAGTGGGCGTGGCCATAATGAACTCACAGACGATCAGATCAAACTCTAATCAGTCAGAACAACAAATCGAAGCAGAGGACAGAGGAGGACGGGGAAGCTGAGGACGGAGGAGGACGGAGGAGGACGGGGAAGCAGAGGACGGAGGAGGCCGGGTGAGCAGAGGACGGATGAGGCCGGGGGAGGCTGGGGAAGCAGAGGACGGAGGAGGCCGGGGGAGGCTGGGGAAGCAGAGGACGGAGGAGGCCGGGGGAGCAGAGGATGGAGGAGGCCGGGGGAGCAGAGGACGGAGGAGGCCGGGGAAGCAGAGGACGGAGGAGGCCGGGCGGCCGGGTTCCGGCTCCGTCACCAGGGGGCTGTTGGGTTGGACTAGGTTGGATTGCAGCTCCGTAAACGCCGAAGCCCCCTGGTAAGCTGTTGATAGCGAAGGTTTATCATTTGGAATACAAATGGCTATGTGTCCACATGCGTGTGTGTGTTCTTCCACGTGTGTGTGTGTGTGTGTGTGTGTGTGTGTGTGTGTGTGTGTGTGCAGAGACTGATTACGGACCGGGCCAATGGGGCCGGCGCCCAGGGGCCCTTGACTACCAGGGGCCCCAGGGAGGCCCTAGGTGTTCGCGAAGCCCATCAACAATCTTTTTTTTTGTTACCTTCTTGTGTTGTGTAGCGATAGTGTCACTTAAAAAAAAGAAGTGCAATGATTTTGATGCTGTAGCATAAATCCTGGTGGGAAATAATAATAATAATAATAATAAACCTTTCCTCACCAGTGAAGACTGTGTGTGGCGAGACTCAACCCCAGATTGTTTAAAATACTGAGGTGTGTGTGCGTGTGTGCATGTGTGTGTGTCCGCGCATGCGGGGTGGCTGGTTTCTTCCTAAAGTCTACAATCATCTCCACTGTCTTGAGAGCCTTGAACTCCAGATTGTTTAGAGTTACATCTAATCTGTATCATTCATCTGAAGGTAGGAATATAATGCTACAGTAGTCATAGAAGGGTATCTGTACAGTACCTTTAAGAGAGGCTGCGCATGCACCCAAGTTCAAATCATAACTGACACTCTGAACATTCCATCAATTGTTTGTATGGAAAAGCATGACCAGATTCAGACAGCTCCAGCTCAAAAAGTGTAAATGTCACAGCTTAGATGTTTACATCATAAGAATCCTGTGAACCAGCTGAACATTTTGAGATATAATATATCCATTTAACTTGAAAACTGTAGGAGTGGTGACAGGTTATAAAACAGGTATAAATTCAGAATTAGCAGCTGAAAAGCTAGAGTGGAGCACCATTAGTTTGAATGGTGAGCATGGTCGTCAAACAAATGGTCATAAAGCAAAAACTATAAATTGCACAGCTTAGATAATTACATTGTATGAATCTGCACAATTGTGTGAACATTTTGATGTATAATATCTGTATGAGCTGTTAAAACTGTAGGAGTGCCAGCAAGTACAAAAATTACTATTAAAAGTTAAATTACAAAAAAAAACTGAAGAAAATATCAAAAATCTTAATACATCCAGGAAACAGCTAAACATCATGAACATTTTAAAGTTTGAATGAAGTTTCTAGCACAAAGTATGAAGAAGTAGTTAAGGGCCTCTTAAAGCTCTCTCCTGTGAACTGTCACCATAGCAACCACAGCGCAGCAGCACAGCTCTACAGCACCAAAGCACAGAACACACATAATTCCCTGACTCACTCGCCATACGTTTCAATGGGGAGCGCAGTTGCCGAACAAATCGTCACACAGCGGAAACTATAAGTCACACAGCTTAGATACTTACATTGTATGAATCAGCACAGTTGTGTGAACATTTTGATATATACTATGTGTATGAGCTGTTAAAACTGTAGGAGTGCCAGCAGTTTACAAAATGTGTGAATATTTTCAAAGCAACCGCTGCCACCACTCTAAAAACAAAGTTTCTGAACATTCCAAAAGCCGTTCCAAGCAGTTTCAATGGGACAAAAAATACTATTAAAAGTTAAATTACTAAAAAACTATAAAAAAATAAAAAAATAAATCAGAATACATCCAATTAATAGCTAAATGTCATGAACATTTTAAAGTTTGAATTAAGTTTCTAACACAAAGTATGAAGACGTAGTTGAGCGGCAAAAAACTGGGGAGAACTATAATAACTAGAAAATACATTTCCTGGAGAAAATGTGAGGTGGGCTAGCTGCTGAAGCTGGTTGTAAAAACTACTGCCAAAAATATTATAACTTTATATTATCAGTATTGTGGTATTGTTAATATGTGCTGAAAATTTTCAAAAACTATTGATAGACACACTGAAATCATTTCACCAAGTTTTATATTGAAAACCACTAATAAAATTAGCAGCACTACACACTTTTTGTTTGCATGAACATTCAAATAATGTATCTTGAAGACTGTTGTTAACTTTGGTTGATGCTGTATTTACAGTATTTCCTAGTGAGTTTTTCAAAGCATGGTAATCAAAAATTGTTTTAATGATAATTTTATCAAGATAAATGTAATCAAATTTGATTGTGGTTTATCATTATACCGGTTATTGTTACATCCCTATAGCTGAGATGCTGCTGCTGTTATTGTTTACTGCTGTACGACTGAAGTTGATGCCTAATATGGTTACAAAAAGATAACCCAGGGAAGAGTCATATGCCTTGGTCTCCATGGAGATTACCTCCAGTGAACCTTGCGGCATTGTTGTTGTGGTCCGTATTATCCCTGATATGAGCCTATTACCTGAATTCCTTGGCTTGCTGTGTGTGTGTGTGTGTTTTTTTTTTTAGCGTATGCGTTGTGTGTGTCTATCTAACTTTGTTGGTTCAGAATCAGAACACAACTGATGTCTAATCTCAATAGCTACACAATATGATGAACTAGTTGACAGTCACACTCACGCACACATGCACGTACACACACACACACACACACACACAAAAAGTTTTTCACTGTTGTATAAGCATACTGGGTGTGTCCTAGAGGCCAATAACAATCTACCTGGTCAAGTTGTGTTTCTCAATTGTTTTATAGAAGGGAATGTTTTGAATGCTGCCCTTGCCCTCCTTACCAATAAGATAAGATGAAGACAAAGATTAGTGTTGTCTTCACTAACCTTCTGAACACGACAGATATTGGATGTCTACTTTCACTTGATGGGTAACCTCGCTCAAGACTTGGGCTAGATTCCTGAAGAAATGCTTAAAGCTTTAGTTCTGCGGCTAAACGCGGTTTTGTAGCAAGCAGGATGTTCTCCAAGATCATTCTGGTTGGTCACAACAGCCATCCCACTAGCTGGAAGTTGAGCACTAACACGGCTCTGTTCAAAGCACTCTGTGTTACCAACAGTTGTGCTGTGAAAATAGAATACGTAGCAAACCAATTGACAATAAAACATCAATAAATCTGGAGGCAGAAATATCTGGAAGCCATATTGTAATCCAAATGTAGCTGTTTAATGAATAATAGTGAGAACTTCAGACCTCTCGAAGTGTGAGGTCTACCTGTCCAGTGAAGGAGTAGGAGGGAGGAGGAGGAGTGAGTATCACTCTTGTGATCCTAAGAAAAAGTCTGAAGACTCTAGAACACACCTTTAAACCCCCAATAGGTTAATACTCCTGCCCTACACATGTAACTGGAAAGTCAGGTGGCAAACAATATTCATATTTAAATGTAGTCTAGGCTACTTGTAGGCCCAGTGTTAATGCAAACATACAGGTATTAAATTCCTATGCAAATTGAGTTTGCTCGACAATATGTTAACTAAAAAAACCTGGGGAAATTGTTGATGATGACATGGCACACTATATACACTTTATGGATTGAGTAGCAGGGTGTTCTACAATATGGGCTTGACATTTAATAATGACATTTTGACTAATACTACACATATGGGGTAATGATGATGATCAACCACAGCCATTCTAAAATTGGTTGTACCTCATATAACCTGTTCATCCAACTCACAGCAACACAACGCGTTTAACTATAACTTCCTGGTCAGAAAGCCAAATATCAAAATAAAAGCCCGTGGCTTAACTTGGTCACGTCCCCCATAATACTTCTATGATCTTCTCTCAGTTGTCGCGTTTTCATTTTAGTTCCTTTTAGTTAACTAGCGTTGACTTATTATAATAAGTTACACGTTGACCCTAAATACTATAATAAAATGGCATTGAACTTACTCCTCAAGTACAAAAATGAAAGCTAAAAGTCCCTGTATTTTTCACGCTTCCCCTCCTCATTCTATTTCCGGTGTTATGTCAGACCAGCGGTGCAATGACCATGGATGTATTAATTAAACGGCAATGACGTACCGAGTAACGTTATTCAAAATCAGACCGGAGAGTAGTTGTGTTTACTCTGTTAATTCACATGCTCTGAAAGGTGAATATCTATACTGACATTGTTTTGAACATGTCAGCAATATCCACCGCATTCACGGAAGAACGGCGAGGCGACTCGCAGGTAACTTTGTCTGCAAGCTAACGTTAGCTAGCACTAGCTTTCTAACTGCTCGTGTTAGCTAACGTTAGGTTAGCGAACTAACTTGGGCATCGTTAATCCCCAGGCTAATAATAATAATAATAATGTGTGCGCGTCTTTATTTGCTCTTTTGTGTGTAAATTAGATGTCTGTAGGGGTGGACTACATACCCACGGATGATGAGAGAAGGGTCTTCAAGGAGTGCAACCAGGAGAGCTTCTGGTATAGGTGTAAGTTACTTATCACCGCCATAGTTAAGGCGACCAGTGCTCCCTGTTTACATCGTGTTCTGCACACACCCGCTCTCTCTCTCTCTCTCTCTCTCACACACACACACACACACACTTGTCGAATAGATTCTAAACTGGTGTGTGTCCTCCTTCCCTACAGCTGTGCCCTTCTCAGTGGTCAGTATGGCCGTCACTCAAGCCCTGATAGTCAGAGGTACAGTAGCTACCATCCACTTATCTCCTCTCTCTGTTTGGATCTCAAGGCTAGGGAAGTGCCCCATCCCATCAGCATCCTGTCTATGTAACCTTAAACTGCTCTGTGTGTCTCACAGGGACGCTGACAGTGTCACCCAGGTTCGGCTCACTCCCAAGAGTGGCAAGTGAGTTTCACTTGAATACGTGTGTTTGTCCCCGTAGTCTACAGGGTCATCATGGGCTGTGTGTGTGTGTGTATGCATGTATTTTTATTAATCTGTTTGTGTCCAGTCGTGGGCCTGTGTGGCTACCTGGCAGGGAAGATGTCTTACATGAAGACCTGTCAGGAGAAGTTCATGAGGCTGGAGAACTCACCTCTGGGAGAGGCTATGAGACAGAGGGCACGGCTTCCTTCACAGTCAGTACCGCACGCACGCCTGCCTCCACTTGGAGGTTCATATCCCACTCGATTTGTTCACAAATTTTACAGCACTTGTGTGTTGTTGCCTTATGCCCCTCCCCCCCACACACACACATTTCTGTCTCCTTCTCAATGCTCTCTCTTCTCACCCAGCTCGCCGCAGGGACCCCAGTCAGAGTTGAGCGACCCGGACGTACAGTCCTTTGATTCCATGTTCCAGGCTGTGGATCCTCAGAGCCAGGCGCCCCCCCAAGCCAGCGACTACGGCTACGGCACCGAGCCCCCAGCGCAGACGGACCGCACAGAGGACCCCAACGCCCCAGGTAACCTACCTCTAGCCCTTCAACGATGCAGACACCCACCACACAGGAGACACACACACACTCTCTACCTCCTGCCCATTCACACCTCTCGTGTACTCTAACCACCCCCATCCTCCTCCTCCATTTCCTCCCCTGCAGCCCCGCCCTACCTGGAGGAGGGGGAGGAGCCCAGGAGAAGGCGGATCCTCTACGAGGATCTGAGGAACAGGAACAGGGAGAACTATGAGGTCACGCTCACCCAGAAGGCCGAGACCCTGCCGAAGCCCGCCCAGGAGAGGCCGGCTACCCCCGAGAGGGAAGGTGAGACTGACCGCGGTGGCAACAGATAATAGAAGGAGAACAGTTAGAGAAATTAGAGGAACAGGGAAGGGGGGGAGGATACTCCAGCAGGCGTAGCATACAAAGAAGGCAGTCAAGGCTTATGGCACTTTCTCAGGGATCCTAAGATGATTGCCTGGCAGGCAGCACTTAGATAAGGTAGCCCAGTGCCGTGTGTGTGTGTGTGTGTGTGTGTGTGTGTGTAACTGTAACTGACAGTGACCTGCTCTTTCATGTTCCTCATCGTGTTTCTCCCTCTCTCTGTTTCTCAGCAGTGAAAAAGAATGCCTATGGGGACGCCTGGGATGAATGAGTCTTTTTTGCAAATCATTTCCTGTTGTCACCACTTAGGGCAGTACAGTTACACTGCTAGATAGGTGTGTGCGCTTGATGTGTGTAGATGTGTGTGCCAGAAGAGGCTCGTGGACAGAGGACAGAAAGGATGGTCCTCCCCAATAATTTGAAGAAAGAAAAGATTCAATAAAGATTGTTTTTATTTTATTTTATCTCCTTTAACTGAATTTTAAGCATCTAGGATACATATAACTCTATTGCCAGTGTTAAAGTCTCAACAGTTCCATGTAAAAATGAATGTAAATGAAAATGCATGCCTCGCATCTGTCCCTGCTGTCCTCCCCAATACCTTGAGTCACCAGCCTCCACTGGTGTGTGTGTGAGTGTCTGATGGTAATGTATCTGACCAAAGGGTGATTAAACCAAATCTCTCTGACACACTTGGATTGGGCTCTTTCTGTTTCTAAATCTGCTTGTGAAGATAAAATAAGAAATAATAAAAAATTAGACAAACGGCATAAGCCTAGACAACCTGACTGACCTCTACATCAGGCAGGGTTGTCATTAAAGGGCAAAGCATGTGTTCCTCATATTGTCTTTATCGCTCCATTATCTATATATAAAAACTGAGTACAAAGTCAAAAATTGTCGGACACAATAAAAAGCTGGCCCAAGGCACCAATGTGATACAGTATGAATATGAATACTGGCAATGTTTCTCTCTTGAAAACAAGCAGCTCAGGAGGCACCGTAGGAAATAGCATGCTCTTCCGGGCTCGACTGGGTACTGCGGCGGATGTTGATGTTTTGTTTCGGAGCCTGACCGATGTGAACTGTCGTCCCGGACGGGGGGAGATTTCGTGATTGTTGTACCTTCCCGTTCTTGTTTTGTAATCGTTTAACCGGGAAGAGGGCTTTGCTTTACTGCGGCCACCGTGTCTCTCCCGGCGGCGCCTCTCCCGGGAAGCGCGCCGCGGCCGAGTCGTGCGATGATGGAGGACTTTGACGAGATCTACGAAGAGGAGGAGGAGGAAGAGGAGGACGAGGACAGGGCCGCGGAGGAGCAGCTGCTCAAGTATGCCCCGGACCCGGTGGTGGTGCGGGGATCTGGCCACGTCACTGTGTAAGCAACCGGCCACGGCTCACGGGGATTGTGAAAGACCCAAAGTATAGTTTTAAGTGAGCGTTAAATAACGTTGGCTAGCTGGCACTACCTACAGTGCAGTTGCTGTTAGCGTTAGGCTAACCGAGTTAACGCACCAACACGACCCCCCTCTGGCTGATTTCGCTGGCTAGCTATCAGAAGCTGCACGTTAGCCAGCCACAGTATCTTGAGTATACTATACTACCATCATGTCATAACGGATTGACAGTAGGACATTTCGCTCAGCTGGTCTAATCCATGGCAAATGTGTATGTTAGCTAGCTAACGTCTTAAGATAGAAACAGTCATGTCAAAGAATGCTGATAACAGCCAGGATTGGCCTTGTAGCTATGCTGGTTAACGTTAAACAACCTTAACGTTAGTCTAGTTAGCACTAGCTAAGTAGCTAGCTACCAATCTGGCTCACTAAATGTATTGCGCAATCAAATACACTTATTTGATTGGGTTCGTTTCATATAACTAACGTTATATATGGTTATAACTTTACATACCGTCCACACACAGGTTTGGACTCAGCAACAAATTTGAGTCCGAGTTTCCTTCGGCCCTTACAGGGAAGGTGAGTTGAGTATTCGCACGTCATTTTCTACACGCTTTAATTGTAATAAATGCAGTTTCATAAGCTCATACGACCTCTGACTTAGCTCTCCAAATAGCTAGTACTGTTACAGTCCATTAAAACACACATGATTCAATTCATCTTCATGATTTCAGATGTGTCATTAGTCGAGTCAGTAGTGAATTTGTCGAGAGTGAGGAACATAAGTTACCATGGGTATTTCTTGATTGTGTGTGTGCGTGTGTGTGCGCTCCCTCCTCTGTGCTCTGTGTCTGTAGGTGGCTCCAGAAGAGTTCAAGGCCAGCATAAACCGTGTGAACGGCTGCCTGAAGAAGACTCTGCCGGTGAACGTTCGCTGGCTGCTGTGTGGCTGCCTCTGCTGCTGTTGCACGCTGGGCTTCAGTCTGTGGCCCGTCATTTGTCTCAGCAAGAGGGTGAGACAGCCCACCCTCCACACACACACACACACACACACACACACACACACACACACACACACACACACACACACACACTCACTCTGTCTTTCTGTTCCTCAACAGACAAGGAGATCCTTAGAGAAGCTGCTGGAATGGGAGAACAGCAGACTCTACCACAAGGTGAGCAGGTGTGTGTGTGTGTATGCGTGTGTGTATGCGTGTGTGTATGCGTGTGTGTATGCGTGTGTGTATGCGTGTGTGTATGCGTGTGTGTGTGTGTGTGTGTATGCATGCATGCACCAGCATGTGTTTTCTGGGCTTTGTCAACTGCTCTCTCTGTCTTTCTCTATCTTTCTCTATCTTTCTCTCAGTTGTGTTTGCATTGGAAGCTGAGCAAGAGGAAGTGTGAAACCAACAACATGATGGAATACGTAAGTACCTTTACACCAAATCACCATCAGTCGCACGCACACACACAGATGTTATCCATAAGAAAGAGCTGCAGCGTTTCTTTTTCATGCGTAAACCGAGACAGTTCAGAGTGGACAGAGACATGCTGGTCCTCTTCTGTCTGTCGTTTATGGGGAGCATTTTGATGTTTTGCTCTGTTGATGTATAAGATCTCTATCTTCAATTCAAGTCAATATGTCCAGGAAGACTGCTGGACAGCAGCAAAACTGCATAATGTTAACCTGTGAGTCCCTGAGTGCTGAGGAAAGGGCAGGCTATTATTAGAGATGCTTCACACCCCTTATTTAGCATATATGAGCTGTTACCATCAGGGGGCAGACGGTATAGTGTGCCGTCCCTCCGAACCGGCTCGTCGGATTTGCAGATCATTCCTACCTACCAGTATTGTACTGCTGAAATTTTTTTATCAAAGTCTGGTCCTCTGTGGGGGAGGATGCTTCACCTTATAATATATAGAATACTGTGGTAATATGTTGTGCACAGGTGTGTGGTTATGTGGTGATGTTCTGTTGTCTGTTGTTAGTACTGTCGTAGTGTTTGTTGGTATTGTAGTTGTTGTCTGTCTGTCTCAAGATGACTATGGCAAAATGATGAATTTCCAAAAGGACCAATAAAGTATCAATCCACACGCACACACACACACACACACACACACACACACACACACACACACACACACACACACACATACACTGAATAGTAACCATCTGCCTCTCTGTCCCCCCAGGTGATCCTAATAGAGTTCCTACCCAAAATTCCCATCTTCAGACCAGATTAACCTCTGCTGTCCGCCTCCTCCCTCCCATGGTGCCTCTCTATGGCTCTGACACGGTTCCAACATGGCCGACTGGCTTCCTCAACCCCCAAAACACACCACCTTTTTATGTTTACTGGGTGTTATCTACCCTTCCCTGCTCTTTCAACCTTTTTCCCTCGCTTTTTACCCAGACTACACTTGTTTACAAAGTCAATACCACCCAATTTGACCTTTGACCTTTTGGAGGAGCCATGGCCTTTGACCCCCCCCCCCCAGGGTCAACATTGACTGGCAGCAGCTTGTGGGATGTCATGGGACACCCCAGCCTTGAGAGACGGAACAGAACAGAACCGTGGAACCGGAGAACCTGGACTCCTGAACGGGTTCCACCTCTTAACTGGAATTCTGAACCTCCACCCCCATCTTAAACCCTCACCTATATACGAGGCACAATCTTAACCTAGTCTAACTCGCCCGCCTTATATCTCTCACCCCTATACCACACATTAACTCAAGTACTGTCGGAACTTTCAAAACTGTTCTTTCCGGAACCTCTGCCGGGCATCTGAATAACCTCAGAACCTCCCTGGAACTTGAGAGGGGGCACAGGCTGCAAAACTTAGTTTGAACCTCTATGAAACCGCTGTGGTAGCAGTCTGCCTTGAACCAGGCTAAAGAACAGCTTAGACGAAAACAGCCAAAACAACTAACCTACCCGCTTGTCATCTCCCAGACCTCTTACCCCTCACCCGCCTAACTCCATCTCTGCACGTTAGACTGTGCGACCCCCTGATTCGAGACAATCAGTCACTGTCTGGTCTGTACTATAATCTACCATGTATGTATATGGACAGCCCCGATATACCTGGAGGTGGAAACAACCTGTAACCAAGCGACAGGCGGGCTGTAGCGTCTGCCTAGCAACATCTGCCTAACGACCACTGCTTAGCGACGGCGGAACGTTGGGAAAAGCAGGACTGATTGTATTTTTCTTTTTTTTTTAGTCTGGTTTACCTGTTCGATGAGAAGGGGCAGCAGGTGTTTTTTTTTGTTTGTTTGTTTGTTTATGTGTGTGTGTGTGTAAGAAAGTTTTGTGTGGTTGTGAATTTATGAGTTCAGCCCAGAAAGACAAATCAAACAGACATTATGTGGGAGATGCTTGCTAGAGTTCTAACACACTCATAACCTCCTGTTGCTGAAGCCAGTATGACCGAGTAAAGTATTTTTCTTAAATCACTACCATTACTACTGCTGTTTTTGGTTATTTTTATTTGAACGCCTGTATTGTGCGCTGTTGTGTGAATGGACACACAACAAAAGGAAGAACACTAGCAATCGTATCTGCATCATGTTTTGTGTGTGATTTATTCAACGTAGGACCCCAGGGGTCTATTGTTGATACTGAAGCACAGGGTGGGGTTTTTGTCCCAATTTTCTCAGATAGACTTTTCCTCGTCTCTCAACGACGATACACAAATATATATATGTAGCATTTCACTCAGTGGTGGCCAATGCCACAGGACGTTCAGATAGAGAGGTATAATATAGATCAGATGTGTTCTGTTATTGAAAAACAATGACTTTAGCTGAGCTATGGATGCTGTATTGCCACCTGATGTCATTAAGATTGCACACCACAGAAAAGGCCCAGGGTTTGGAAAACTGAGAGGCTCAAATGACATATAGTACATTACGCCTGCCTTGTCCTAGACACACATGTCCCTATGTTGCCAACTCTGCGAAGCTCACAGTGGGGGGGTTGTGTGTAGCGTGTTCTGATTTCACACATGTCCACGGAGATTGGGACCTGAGTCCTCTGGGCCTGCGACACGGACCATGAGTTTTTCCATCTCGGGTTAGTCGTCAGCAAAAATCTGCGGCCCTATATAAGCAATGTCTAGCTGTCTTTAAACCTGATTGGTTTGCGTATAACCCCTCTAGGATTCCTATTGGTTATTCCATCTCTTTCCAATCAAGCGGAAAGCCATATATGCAGAGTGTGTGCGTGCGTGTGCGCGCATAGATGCTTATGTTTCCAGTAGAACTCCATGATTGCACCACCCCCCACCCCCCCCGAATGAGAGGAGGTAGCCTTTTATAACTGTAGAGTATTTCTGAATTTGTGTGTATGATGTAACAGGTGTGTGTAATGTATGATCTATGAGATGTATGGTGTATGTGCAGTAATAAACTACCCAGAAACAGTAAAGTGTCTTTGTCTCTCTCTCATACACACATTTTAGCAATTTAATTATGTCCACAGAGAAAATTACTAGCCCCTGCCCCTACTAGCTCCAGCCCCTGAATCTGAATTTTCGAATGAGAATTTTCCATCCCGGCAGGGGAAGGACCGGCGGCTGGGATACAATCATGGAGTCTGGAGGTCTTTGCCTCCCACTCCCACAGCTAAAGAGAAGCAGAAGTGCAGAATTGCGTTCAAAGTTTGCTTGTTCAGCTCTGATTGGTTGGGTCTTAAAAATCAAATAATGTAGATATTGCGAGGTAGCCCAGATCAGCCATTTTATCTGTACACACAATATGGATACATATAAGATTGAAAAAAAGTTTTTATAAAACTTCCAATATAAGGCATGACAATTATTGTGTTTGTTGTACTGAATATGTGGTCTTTTAGATTTTCCACCAGCATCTTAATGTATTCACCAATTTGTTGTACTACAATTGGTTGTACTGCAATACAGTAAATGGGGCACGACTAATTTACAGCTGTAGTCCCCGGTTGTTAAAAAGCACCCTAAAATACAAATTACATTGGTTAAAAAGAAAGAAGTTACAATTACAAAAGCATAGGCCTAAGCAAATAGAAGACATACAAACATATAACACTCAACTAACTCAAACACTAACAAGCAAACAGAGATGACAGCACAAACTCAAGCACTAAGGACAATACAAAGGGAACAAAGCACATACAAGAAATACCACATTGAAGCACATACAAGACATATAGTACATACAGACGGACAGAAAAGATGGAAGAGCAGCATTGATGATTATGTCACATATAACATACACACAACTTCAAAGAGAAATGAATGTGTGCGATTATAGTGATCTGACAGCCACGTTTTAAGGTGTGTTGTGAAGGTGGAGTATGTATGTATGTCTTTGATATGAGTGGGTAGTGAGTTCTAGCTTTGTATTGTTGCTGTAACACCGAATGATAGTTGACCAATGTACTTTTCCTGAAAGGGACTAGAAAGTGTCCTCGGGTGCTTCTGGTGATCTGGTTGTTATTGTCACGTTGAGTAATTAATGCGTTAAGATGAGGAGGAGCGGTGTTATGAAGGATTGCAGATGTTTTTGTATTTGATTACATCTTCCCAGCTCAGAAGTTTACAGTTATTTAAAATGATGCAATGATGTGTATACAGTAGTAGGCCTATTTATATCAGTATTTGTACTGTATATATCTGTGCTTGTTTGGGTAAGTGTGTATTTGTACTGTATTTGTACTGTATGTATATGTTCCTGTTTGGGTGTGTATGTGTGTGTGCACATATGTTATTCATGTTGTCTTTGGAGGAGCGTAGAGCTGTACCTGTTCTTCTGTTCTCTTCTGTTGCTTACTTTGGTTGTTATATGTCTTTTGAATAGTGTCTTGTAAGCCCATATGGGCTGGGCTTTTTGAAGCATGACACTTTAATAAAATATATAAATCAATCAATCATATATCGGACACAGAACTAGTGAAGAACCATATTTCTAGTGAGGAACACTCTGAAATAAAGAATAGTATCACCTCTATAGTATTGTCTGGTAAGAATTGTTTACACTTAGTGCTGAATATTACAGTAGCTATTGGTAAATATTGCTTACTCATATGTCATGTAAGTATTGATAACTACTGCGGACACAGTGGACCACCAGATTATCCTCTCCACCCTTGAGGAGACAGGCATCTCAGGCTCTGCACTCTCTCTGTTTGCACTCTACCTGATTGGTCGTTCCTACCAGGTGACATGCAGTGGGTCTGTGTCGGAACCATTCAGGCTGACTGAGCTTCCACAAGGTTCAGTTCTGGGATCTTCTTTTGTTCCCTCTACTCATTCACTTGCGTATTGCTGCATCACAGAGTGGATTGTGACACATCACCTCAAAGTCAACAGCACTGAGCTGCTGTTCCTCCTGGGGAAGGAGCTGTACCGTGACCTGTCCATCACCATTGATTGCCAACACGGACTGCAAGGAATCTGGATGTGACCTTGGACAACCCACTGTCGTTCTCTGCAAACATTGCATTGGTAACACGCTCCTGCAGATGCCTACTCTACAACATTGGGAGAATTTGCCCCTTCTCACTGGCGAGACGGCACAGATGCTCATCCCAGCCCTTGTCAATTCCCACCTGGATTTCTGCAACTCCCTCCTTGCTGGGGCCCCGGCTACAGCCATTAAACCCCTGGAGCTTGTCCAGAAAGCTGGCCTTGTGTTCAACCACCCCAAGTTCCCTCCAGGTGTCCGATGTTGTACCGGAGCCAGCTGTCAATCATTAATGACCAGAAGCAGACCAGCCACTCAGGAGCCTTCTCCATTGGACAATACGGCTAAAAGGCAGCACCTCCCAGCCAATGAGTTGGAGCGATTTAGAGTGAGGGCAGGACATAGTGATTGAGGATGTCAGAGCTAGTCCATCTAGACAAATACTGAATATTCATCAAATTGCACATTTCTCCTGACATATTTAGTGAATGAAAGGAAATATTGTTGGATGTTGAACTCTTTGTTTCTGCATGTGACCCTAGCAGTGTGTTTTATCTGTAGATTATACAGTACAATATGTCAAAATGTTCAAATGTAAAACTGTCCTCCAACCAAGGCTTATAATTAGCCTACCTTGAGTAATAAAGCATGAATGATCTGGTTTGAATATGCCCTCACAATGTGCAACATGATTAACAAATACAATAAAATACCACATATTTACTTGCAAATCACTCTTTTATTATTTTTTTAATAATTTTATTCATGCATTGTGTGTGTGTGTGTGTGTGTGTGTGTGTGTGTGTGTGTGTGTGTGTGTGTGTGTGTGTGTGTGTGTGGTCTGGACCCTCTGACTTCCTATTAGAAGGCACACACAAAGCTCTTCCTCACGGAGCAGCCGTGGTCGTTCCACTTGCCTATAGCTGGGACAGAGAAGGGTGGAGAGAGAGAGAAAGGGGAGGGTGAGAGGGAAAGAGTGAGAGAGGGAGGGAGGGAAAGATGGAGAGAAAGATTAGAATTTGGTTGAAAAAAAGACATTCAGAACTGTCTTGCCATCATCGCTCCCCCCCTCCTTACTGTGCCAGTTCATCTCCACACAGTTCTCCCTGTTTCCCCAGCGCTGTGTGGGCTCTCCAGGGACCCAGGCCTCGTAGTTCCATTTGGAACCGTCCGTCCACACAAAGTGACCAGACTACGGGAGGAGGGGGAGGGGAGGAGAGAGAGGAGGGAGGGGGGGGGGGGTCAAATAAGGAAATTAAATAAAGAGACACCATCTCCCAGTCTGACCGAATTACTGCTCATCACTTACCCCCTCCTCCCTCTCTCCCTCTCTCTCCTCCTCCCTGTCTCATTCTTTCTTCAACCCTCTCTCCCTCTCCCCTCCCTCCCTCTCTCTTCTCTCTCTCCTTCTCCCTACCCTCCCCTACCTGGAACAGTTCGAAGCCTCCCATCCAGATCCTTGGGCGACAAGAGTTGTGCCTCAACACCAAACACCTCAGTTTGTTGTTGTTACGGCTGTTATGCACCGACACCAAATGGCCACCAGGGGCAACACGTCGGCACGTCATCTACAGGGAGGTGGGGGAGGATGGGGAGTTTGAGAGAAAGAAAGAAGTGGAGTGAGGTTTTCACAAATCTGGAAGTCACAAAGGTATAAGCACGCACACACACATACACAGACACATACACACACACACACACACACACACACACACACACACACACACCTCAGCGTCTGTGAAGTTCAGCCGTTGGCGGAAGTACTTGACGCAGTGGGAGCCCAGTCTATACCATTCCTTGTACTCCTTCAAGTTGCAGGCCGGGGGCATGTTACAGCCCACAGCCTCTTCCCCAACCCCCTCCTCCTCCGGCACCAGTGGAACACCGGGTGTATCTAAAAATATTTTAAAACTTGAATAACTTTTGTGCCGACTTTTGCATTTCATCAATGTCATTCAGTATATTAAAAGAGAAAAGCTAAAGCATATCGACAGTGTTTGGTATCTCAAAGAAGAACCCTTGAAGACCCTCTATCAATGTCATGAGGTGAGAAAATGTGTCAGAAATATTTGATGATTTCACTTTTTTGTTACCATGACAATTCGATTTTGTAAACAACAGTAGATATTCTGTACCTCTTTGTTGAAACGTCACCGCCATGATGGACCCCAGCAGTGACATCATCAAAAGCAAACCGGACAACTTCATATTTACTTCCTCCTGTTCTACCTTCCCTGTCAATATTAATCAATCAATCAATCAATTCCTCAAACAATCTGTCAATCAATCAATCAACCAATCAATCAATCAATCAATCAATACATTAGTCATCTTACTCATTCAAAAGTTACTGTTATATTAGTGTATATACTTAATATTAAATACAGGCAGGATTTCTCAAACACAGATTAAACCTAATCCTGGAGCATGAGCGTCTCTTTAATCTAGAGGTTTTATAATCTAGAGTATGTAGAGGTCATTTTAATCTACAGCTTGAAAGCCTCCCCTGGTATGGATGTGATAACAGGGTTCATATCTTACCAGAGAATGGGTCACCAAGTCTGTCTGTCTGTCTGTCTGTCTGTCCTCTCTTTCTCTCCTCTCTTCTTTGTCCATCCATACTTTTATATCAGTCTGAATCTCAACCCCACCCTCTTCTCTCACACCCCACCCACTTCAACCCTGATAGATACTGGTGTGATCTTCAGCATTCACACCTCTTCATCATCATCATCATCATCATTGTCATCATAAACATCATCATCATTAGAACTCCCGAAGCTCAGCCATTCGATAGATAGATAGATAGATAGATAGATAGATAGATAGATAGATAGATAGATAGATAGATAGATAGATAGATTGATTGATTGATTGATTACTCATTGGCATGTTCTACACTTTTTGCGTCGACTCCATGGTGTTCACCAAAAATTGATGTTAGTGTTTTATCAGGAAGTTGTAGAGAGCCTTATCAGATATGGCATCACATATCTGTGATGCCATATCTTGGTTTGGTAATCTTTCAGTTCAAATGAAGTCCAGGCTAGTCCGACCGAAGCAAACTGCATGGAAGATTATAGAGGTAATGGCGTCCATCCCTGCAGTCTACTCCCACGCTCTGCACTCTGAGTACAAGCTACTGCCCTCTGGGAGGAGGTTCAGCGCTCCTTGCTGCAGAATAAATAGTTATAACAATTAATTTATCCCTGTGTCCGTAAAACTTTTAAATAGCAAATGAAGTAGGCCTAGTGATAAGAGCAGGGGAGACAAGGATATTTATTGTTCTTACAGGTGTATCTTCACATTGTAGGCCTATTTTTGTACTGAGCATTGTATTGAATTGTCTTATGTTTATATGGATGCGCTAGGGCTCTTTTATGTACTAACACATTTGTATTTCTATATGTGAATGCTTGCTTTTTATGGCTGCAGCATGGGTGAGAACCCAGTCCAAATTTTCCATTCGTGGAACATTAAAGTTGATCTTGAATCTTGAATCTACAGATCGTCTCATTTCAGCACCACATACAGTCTGAATCTGTCCAACATTCATTCAGCCAGTGAACCTCTTTGAGTTGACTAAATAGAGGCACTCTTCAAGAGAGGACAGACCTCCGCACATGAATGCATTTAGTCGCTCTGTGCACACCCACATGGAATGGATTCCAAATTGGTCCATGTTACACCCCTCCACGAGTTTCATGAAAAGCAGTCCAGTAGTTTTTGCATAAAAAATGAATGGATGTGAATGGCCAGCCAGGCCATGTTTGGGCAGCTCGTAGACCCGCCCCATTATTCGGATCCACTCCAGAATTGAAGAGGTTGTTTATTGACCTATGCTACACTCCTCCACGAGTTTTCGTGAAAATCAGTCTCGTAGTTTTAGCGTAAACCTGGTCTAAATGAATGCGAGTGAATGGCCGGCCATGTTTGGGGAGCCCGTGGACCCGTCCTGTGATTCGTATCCGCTACAGAATGTATTGTCTTCTAAGTTGGGCCTATTGTACACCCTTCACCGAGTTTGATGAAAATCGGTCCAGTAGTTTTTGCATCATCCTGCTAACAGACAAATGAACAAACGAACAAACAAATGACCACCGAAACACAACCAAAAACATGACATCTCGCCCAGCACTGTCGCTAGGGCATAGCTACAGTAATAACACAACATGAAATAAATACAGTCAATTAACATGAAAACCATCCAAATTTACAGTGCATCCGTAAGTAAGTATTTATACTGTATCCCTTCACTTTTTCCACATTTTGTTATGTTACAGCCTTATTCCAAAATGGATTAGAAGTGTTCGTGAAAAGTTCTACACACAATACCCCATAATGACAAAATGAAAAACTAAAATGTACATATGTATTCAGTCCCTTTGCTATGACACTCAAAATTGAGCTGAGGTACATTCTGTTTCCACTGAGCATCTTTGAGATGTTTCTACAACTTGATTGGAGTCCACCTGTGCTAAATTCAATTTATTGGACATGATTTGAAAAGGCACACGTGTCTATATAACGTCCCACAGTTGACAATGCATGTCAGAGCACAAACCAAGCCATGAAGTCAAAGGAATTGTCTAGACCTCTGACACAGGATGTTATCAAGGCACAGATCTGGGGAAGGATACAAAAATGTCTGCAGCATTGAAGGTCCCGAAAAGCACAGTGGTCTCCATCAGTCCTAAATGGAAGAAGTTTGGAACCACCAGGACTCTTACTAGAGCTGACCACCTGGCCAAACTGAGTAATCAGGGGAGAAGGGCCTTGGTCAGGGAGGTGACCAAGAACCCGATGGTCACTCTGACAGAGCTCCAGCTTTCCTTTGTGGAGATGGGAGAACCTTCCAGAAGAACAACCATCTCTGCAGCACTCCACCAATCAGGCCTTTATGTTGGAGTGGCCAATCGGAAGCCACTCCTCAGTAAAAGGCACATGACAGCCCGCTTGGAGTTTGCCTAAAACCTAAAACACCCTCAGACTATGAAAAACAACATTCTCTGGTCTGATGAAACCAAGACTGAACTCTTTGGCCTGAATGCCAAGCATCACATCTGGAGGAAACCAGGCACCGCTCATCACCTGGCCAATACCATCCCTACAGTGAAGCATGGTGGTGGCAGCATCACGCTGTGGGGATGTTTTTCAGCAGCAGGAACTGAAGTCTATTCAGGATGGAGGGAAAGATGAATGCCGCAATATACACAGAGATCCTTGATGAAAACCTGCTCCAGATCCGGCTTAAAAAGTGGCCTTACCGGGGCTACATTTCCCAGACTGAATTATTTCCCCAGTCCGGCCCTGCTCATAAGCACCTGTTGTATTTTTAGTTTGCTATTCTTCACTTTGCCTTCAGCACTAGATTATGCTCTTTAGTCACTTAGAAAGGAGATGCACTTGTGAGTTCTGGCGAGTAATAGGCTAGTACACTGACTTTTCCTATGTTAAATACAATTACTGGATAAAAGCCTCAGCTAAATGACTACAATGTGATTCAGACAACATAAAACAATACATGTTATCATAATGTAATTTTCACTTTATTTTTTCTAATCTTTCTTTGTATTTGGTCTTGGTTGTCTCTGTGTGTCTGTTTCCTGGATTGAAGTGATGGATTTTGCTGGACCAGTCTCTATATAAGAAAATAATTACCAGGAAGTGAAAGTGTCAGTCTGAAATTCTTATTTTCAAATACATTCTAGATGTGGACAACACCCACTCGCATAAACATTGTTCACGATACAAAATATCACTAAAGAGCAGAAGTGGTATTATTAAATAATAATGAGTGGTACAAGTAGACTGATTAACACTAAGATGGACATCTTGAAGTATCTTGTCAGTGTACTCTGGCCAACCTCTCATTTCAACAGCGAACCACAAGTACTTGTTTTAGAGGAAACAGGTCACTTGCAACAGACACTCAGGAACACAAAGGCCTCTGGATGAGGAACTCAAAGGCTTCTTGTGAATGTGTGGCAAGAGAGATATTTTCACACCCGACGTTGACCTTTAAGACACCAAAAAACTATCAGTCACTAATTTGAGTGGGCTTTGTGCATAAGTGTTAAATAATACCAAAGTGGCTGCAGTAGTATTCTCCCCCTTAGTTATGACAACCACATGAGAGTTGCTCTGTACCAAGTTCTATCAAGGGTGCAGTAGACCTCTGTACCATCCATGACCTCTGACCTCTGTTAACCCTAACCATAACGTGCATACCTTACATACATTTACATGCAACCCTTGATTGCTTAAGTCACAGTGTGAAACCATCTATGGCTTCTCACTTATCAGGTTGCTCAAGAAAGATCATGACCCTAGTGCAACATACTTCCTCGTCTTTTCTCTGCTTACTATGCATCTCTTAATCAGTCCCACCTGTGTTCAATCCAATCAAATCAGTCAATAAATCAGTGAACGCTTATAAGTCCAGAGTCCCACAACGCATTCCCATCACAGCATGTAGGCCTACTAAAATGCTTTTTTTTAGCAAGACGAGCCAAAAAACCTTTCTAACCCCAGCCAGTTTGTCACACATTGGACCAGATAGGAGATGATGGATAGATACAACATACATACTGTACATAAATAGTGACAGTTGGGATTAGAATTTGTCACTGTGCATTTTTGACACTAGCTTGAAATCTGCCACATGCCTTGTGTGATTTAGTTTGAGAACCTTTTATTGTAGAACCTAAGAAGTTTTACAGTATTAGAAGACCAAGCAAAGGCCGAACTGCCAGCTTCTCATTTGGCTCAACAAGAACATTACCTTCCCTTGGAGTTTTTGGTTGTGAGTTCAAGCCCTGAGTGATGCAGAATAAACATGCTAATGCTCAGGCATTGTACTGTTTGGATTTCAGACACATGATTTTAAAGATATTTTTTAATTTAATTAGTTTTAAATAATTCCAGTAGGGTCCAGGCAGAGACCCTCATGTATTTGTCTCCTCCTTCTTCCTCAAAACGCCCGGCCCCAGTGCTGCGCAGAAGCAGTAATTCTATTTGTATTTAGCTGTTCTTGCACTTCTACTTCAGCACTAGGTTAGGCTCACAGATGCTTGTTTAGAAAGAGATGCATTTATGAGTTTTGGTGATGGTGAGTAGTAGTACACTTGACTACAGTACATTACAGTAAATGCGCTTATTGTAAGTCGCTTTGGATGAAATCATCTGCTAAATGACTGTAATGTAATGGATTTTAAATCAGTCATATCAGCAAGGTTGCTGAACAATGAGGTTATTTCTGCTTTCATAAACATTCATTTATACATGGAAATGGGGCGTGGACCTAAACTCGTTTTGGTCATACAATGGATGTTATGGTCATACAATGGATGTGGATGGGCATCTTGAAAAATCATTCAAAAACATGTTAAACTCTCAATTTCAAAGACAATTAACTACCGGTGGAATCGTGGTGGAGCATCCATCGGGGACCCCCTGTAGGTTCGCTAGCCTTGTGTTATATTCCGCCGGAGGTCCGCCAACTCGTCCATCGAGGAACCACTGTAGGTCCACTAGCCTTGTGTTATCTGGGTTTATCCCTTACCTTTGTCCAGAAACAGAAGTTGAACCAATTTCAGCAAAATAGCTAACGTTACTGGAATCATCAGTGTAACTGCTTTAGCCACTGACCGCTACCATTAATGTTATGGAAGCTGCTGCCAGTTGTTGTGAGCTCATGAGCCAACTGGCTATCCCGCTCTTATTGTGCAGGATTAGCATTGGAGCTGATGTGTCCAGGTGACAAGACCCATCTTAATTTATCACATTATTTAATGTCATTTCAATTCACAGCCATTTCAGAGGCATGACTAGCTTCCGTCCTACCAGTCCTGAACAGAAACAAGCCAGCCACGCACATAAGCCAGGCTGGCCTGGCCTGGTTAGCCTATCAGCTTCAATGTTTGGTCTCTGGTCCGAGAGTCATAAAATGGTGTCCGAAAAATGGTGTGTTAAGGATATCCAC
The DNA here is from genome assembly GCF_949987555.1 of Borostomias antarcticus. Lineage (NCBI taxonomy): Eukaryota > Metazoa > Chordata > Actinopteri > Stomiiformes > Stomiidae > Borostomias > Borostomias antarcticus. The sequence goes on from NC_140253.1 coordinate 9,012,339, forward strand.
GCTGTGCTTTGATAGAAAGGGAGTCTCTCGAAAGACCCGTTTTGCAACTAGTACTGGAATAAAGAAACCAGCTTTTGTACTTTTGAGCGAACTTTGGCACATCCTTTTGCTCATTATTTCCTACTTAGAATTTCAGATAAAAAATAGTGTGTGTGCAGTGTATGAGCAGAAACATGAGGGTTGCGTAGGCTTACAATTCCCCTTGTATCCAGATCCCTGCTATAATAATAATTGATTCATCTTAGGCATGTCTCTGAATTTGATGAAAATCACAACATACCCTTGAAACAAGTCTTTCACTTTTTAGGCAAGAACCAAACATGTGTTGTACACACAATTAAAATGACCTAAAGAGCTTGTTCCTTATGTCACAGGGAATTTGAAGCACAAACTATCAGTCTCTCAAGTGTGAGGGGTCAGTCCTCTGTTGCAGTCAGTCAGGTCCGCCTCCATGGTCATGGTGTCACTGAGGCAGGAGGCACAGAGGCACTTGACCAGAAGGTGTGGTCATATTTCTCTGATCAATGTTCAGTTTTTGATTCAGAAAACTTTATCTTGACAGAAAGAAGACGTGGTTCAACAATCAACATATTGTACAACACCTAGCTCTGATTAATCATTTATCCTAATCATGTAGCTAACATACTCTGATTCTGTTAATGTGGTATGTGAAACCCACTTTTAAATTCTGGAGTAAAATTTTGAAGACTTATTGTTTAGAATTTACCACTACTCCCTTTTGGAATGTTTGCAGACAGGAGAAGAGCAGGTTAGACCACAATCATCACTCAATTGCTCGATCCTCGGTCTGCAGTTGGACTCACTGGTGGAGGTGGCTGAGAGGAGGACCCTGAAGAAGGTTCTATCAATCATGGACCACCCACAGCACCCACTACACCAGTCACTGATGGCACACAGGAGCACTCTCACTTTCAGTAACAGACTCACCACCATGCACTGCAGAACAGAACGCTTGAGGAAGTCCTTCCTCCCAACAGCCATTAGACTATTCAACTCCACAATCTGGGCGTGGCCACAGGGATTGCACTTATTAATAACGCACCATTATGACACTATGGCTTTTAACTGGAGATCACTTGGTGTACAACACATCCATTGTTTTTAACAACGTACATGTCCGATGTTTTTGGTCTGTCCTTATCTTGTATGTTTCTATATGTGTATTGTTGTCTTGTGTTGTTTTTATGGCTGTTTTATGAGCTACGTGGCATTTTAATTTCCTTCGGGATAAATAAAGTGAATCAAATCAAATCAAATCACTACTCTGTTTTGGATTTGAGGGTGATCTCCATAATCCTTTCTTCCTTCGTTCTCAGGGTCAGAGGAGTTTGATTTGATTACCTGACGAATGTCCTTTGTTCAAACTGAGTGGTCTCAGTAATGTGTCATTCTATGATCTGGCTAGCCAACCGAATTGCACCAGCGAAATGAATATGCAGTGAGTATGCAGAGGGATTTTTACGACCAATGTATACACACTCTCTCGCGCGCACGCACACACACGTCTGTGCGTTGTGTGTGTGTACACTGTAGAGCTTACACTCAGGCTATGGAGAGACATGTTTTTTCTGAGTGGAGCTGGAGGTGAATTCTACTCTTATACTCTGTAACAAATACTTCAAAAACAGTCCCCCTGGCACCTGGGGCTCTCCTACTGATGGGCTACAGCTTACTGCTTAAGAGTTTGGACAGCGATACATTTCTGGCCATTTTGTCTCCCTCTAATGGGGACTAGGGCTGTAGTTATTAAAAGGTTCACAGAATATGGATAAAAGACACCCTCAAATGAAAGCAGATAGGCTGATGCTCTTTAACACCACTATAACTACTGTATCATTTCAAATCCAAAATGACACCAACCAGTTCTGTGGTATGAAAGTATTGGTTGGTATGGGTAGGAACTATAAACACACAGTGCAGATCTATTCTAGAAAGATCTAGTCCAGTCCACTCACTACATCCAGTTTGATGTTTGATGAGGTCCTCTGTTGCCGAACTTCTGACAGTCCCAGCAGCCAGGACGAAGAGGCATGGAGAGGCAGCCTTCTGCCACTATGCCCCCAGACTGTGGAACACTCTGCCAGAGAGCCTCAGATTGACTGAGACCCTGGAGACGTTCAAGCGAGACCTCGAGCAGCCCCCCCCCCCCCCCCCACACACACACGTCTGCATTGTACCATGTGTGACGTACAATGAGGTAATCACTGGGCAATGGGAATCAAATCAAGTCTTGAAGGCAGCGTGTTGTTTTCTGTTTGCTCAGGTGGATCAATCAGAACAGATGTCAAACTAATTAGCACTTCAGCCCTTTTTGTACCACATAATTGAACAATATCAGTCACGGTACTGATACCGCCCATCAGGGAGAGAGTCAATGACGAGAGAATAGAGATGGGATAGGTGAGATGGTGTGTGTTCAAGACAGAGTACAGCTTCTTATAAGTTTCGACCGTCAAAGAGCGTAACATTTAAAAAAAAAAAATAGACTAACAAAAAATACTATTACAGTAAATTGAACCTTACCTAAGCAATCATTTTACAAATGCTCTTCATACATACATGGAATGTCATTTGATATTGAACAGATGTTATTTGTTAGGGTTTAAACATGATATGATAACACCCGGAATGGCACGCTAACACCAATGTCCACACCCACGCTGAACACTCAGAATCCCACCGGTAGCGCGAAGGAACCTCAACGCCGCAGAAAAAAAACACACGCGACACACAGAGTTCTCAAAAGAAAAAGCGCGTAACACACAGAGCTTATCAAAAGCTTCTTCTTCTTTTTTTATTCAATTTAACAAACTGACATCTTTCAATGGGTGACATCACAAAGGACGAGGGATAGGGACAGAAAACGGACCGCGATGGGGGTGGGGGGGAAAAAAAAAGACAACGTTTTTATGACCGCCGCCACTACGAACTGAACGGGCACGACGCCGGTAATCTCTCAGCATGATCTCACGTTACGACAATGCTCCGAGGAGAGGAGAAAGGACTGGGGGAGGAGAGAGAGAGAGAGAGGGAGGGAGAGAGAGAGAGAGAGGGAGAGGGAGAGAGAAAGAGAGAGGGAGGGAGAGAGAGAGAGAGAGAGAGGAGGGGAGGGGTGGAGGATCAGTGAAAGGACAGAGGGGTGGAGGGAGAGACGAAACACCACGCCCCCTCTCTTCCCCGATCAGGTCAAAGATGGAGGGAGGAGATGAAACAGAAATGGAGGGATGGAGGAGAACTGCGGGAGTATGAAGGAAGGGTGAAGATATAGAGGGATGGGGAGAAGGAGTGAGGTCACTCCATGGCCTCCTGGTTCTCCTGGTCGGCAGACAGCTGCTCATCGCCCGGCTCCTTGCCCTCCTTGCTCCTCTTGCTCTTCTTGTGTTTGTGTCTCCGGTGGCCGTCGGCCTCCTCGCTGTCGTGCCGCCTCCTGCTGCTGCTGCTCCCCGAGAGAGGGAGGGAGGGAGAGAGAGAGGGAGGGGGGAGAGAGAGAGGGAGGGAGAGAGAGAGGGAGGGAGGGAGGGAGGGAGAGAGAGAGGGGGGAGAGAGAGAGGGAGGGAGAGAGAGAGAGGGAGGGAGGGAGAGAGAGAGAGGGAGGGAGGGAGGGAGAGAGAGAGAGGGAGGGGAGAGGGAAGCAGGGGAGACGGGGGAAGAAGAAGTGAGAACTTAAGCATTTCGCTCGAGAGATCGTGTGTGTGTGTGTGTGTGTGTGTGTGTTTGTGTGTTGCCGTACCTGCGTGAGGACTTGTGCCGCCCCTCCTCCTTCTCTCTGTGGCGTCTCTCTCTGTGTCGGTCCTCCTTCTCCCGGCTCGCCCGCTCACGGTGCCGCTCGCCGTAGCCGCCGCCGCCGCCGCCGCCACCGCCACCGCCGCCACCGCCGCCGCCACCGCCGCGCTCCGCGTAGTCACGGTAACGGTACCGCTCCTCGTCGCTGGGGACGTCAAGGCGTCTCATTGGACCGGGGCATTCAACTGGGGGCTTCTCTGATTGGACTCTCTAGTCGAGGTGGTCACCTCCGGTCATAGCATAATAACTAGAAGACACTGTGTTTGTGTGTGTGTGTGTGTGTGTGTGTCACCTGTTGTAGCCCATGGCCGAGGGGCTGTGCTCCCTCTCTCTCTCCCTCTCGTGCGGTCTCTCCCTGGGCCTCTCTCTCTCCCTCTCCTTCTCCCTCTTCTCCTCACGGCGGGGGTAGTAGTCCCACTGCTTGGACTGGTCCATCATGGGGGGCCAGGGGGCCACGACGCCCGGCATGGGGGGGGGGTACGGGCCTGAGGACACACACACACACATGAGATGAGGGACTACGGCAAAACCGTGCAGGCCGGTGAAGCCACCGGGGACTAGCGCTGAAAAACTCTATGGACTATGGTTGAACTCTCTCTCGGCGCCCCCTACCTGTCGGGAAGGGGTATGGCGGGACAGGGCGTCCGTCATAGCCTCCATGTCCACTGCTCAGGGAGGGAGAGAGACAGAGAGAGAGAGAGAGAGAGAGAGAGGGGACCATAATTAAATAAAAGACAATCAGCAACTACAGGGTCAACTTGTCCATAGCACCTTTATTAGCGTGTGTGTGTGTGTCTTACCTGTCCAAGGTGGGGATGAGAGAGGGAGGGGGGCCGCCAGGGGGAGGAGGGAAACCTGGAACACACACACACATCAGCACCATAAACACACACACACACACACACACTCAGACATGGACTAAGCCCATGCACGGCAGTATAAAGTGAAGCGGTTAGTTCACTGCGTGCGCCTGTGTGAGTGTATTTTCGTGGAGGGACAGACGACGTACCCGGGGGAGGGACCGTGATCGGCAATCCTACGGAAGAAGAACACGAAAATCACTGACGGATAGAAAAACACACACAAAGGAGCAGAAGGAAAATAAAAATGGAGACGCGCACAGAACGACAGGGAGAGAGAGAGAGAGAGAGAGAGACTCACTGGGCGGGGGGATGAGGGGCGGCGCGTTGCTGACGTTGGGCGGCGGCGGGAGGAACGGGGGAGGGGGGATGTTGGGGGGGAGGGGCCCCGGCGGGAAGAAGGGGCCCGGGGGCATCTTGGCGGGGGGGGCGGGCTCCGCGTCCGCCGTCTGGTGTTCCGATATCACCTGCCGACCAATCAAGAGCGACGGACAAGGTTCTGTCACCGCCGACGGGGGTGCGGTTCCGGAGGCTTTTCTGGTTCTGGTCAGGTGCGTGCGTGTGTGTGTGTGTGCGTGTACCTGGATGTTGTTGCCCTCGAGGTTGTGTCGGCGCCGTCCCTCCACTCTGCTGATGGTGGCCGTCTGTCCTCCAATTACGTCGATGGTGCCGCTCGTCTTTCTGTAGAGAACACACACACACACACACACACAAAAAACAGTAAACCACCACAGCACATTGCTTGATCCACAACACCCCAGGACCTGAATGTAGGATGTTATTGCGTGCTTTTACACAACACACAAAAGAAGTGTACATCCATGAATCCTTCTCAGGACGTCAGAACTCGGACCAGGATATGTTCTGGTCAGGGAAAATGCTCAGGATATATTCTGGTCCCGGCCCTACGCGACGACCGGGCCCCTTCCACACACACACGCCATTCGCGCTCGTCAGACCCTTGCGAGGACGAGGCCACGCCCACTTACGTGTAGTAGGACATGTCCGGGGCAGGCGGGCCGATCCACTGAGGGGAGATCCTACCAATATCACAGACAAGGAGGGGGGGGGGGGGGGGAGAGGGAGAGGGTTACATCACCCCGCCACACACACACACACACCCCCACCCACACCCACAGGCACACAAAGGACGAAGATCCTATAAGGGTGAATTAACCAGGTCGTACTCCAGGCTGTGGGCTCTCACCTGGAGGTGTTCATGTTCTTGTACAGGTTGGCTGCTGACGGATAGTCAGCCTTGGTGGTGTGGATGGGCAAACTCACTTCCTTGTCATTGCCTGTCCTGCCCTGCTGCACCTGAGGACAGACGGACATCTCTTCAGTCTAACATCTCTGATGGACTAGTCGGGGCAGTGGCACATCTCTTCAGTCTAACATCTCTGATGGACTAGTCGGGGCAGTGGCACATCTCTTCAGTCTAACATCTCTGATGGACTAGTCGGGGCAGTGGCACATCTCTTCAGTCTAACATCTCTGATGGACTACTCGGGGCAGTGGGACATCTCTTCAGTCTAACATCTTTGGTAGGACCAGTCTGACAGGTGAAGGACATCACAGATAAGTATATTGGATTCAATCAAATGACAAGGCAACTGTGATAAGGAATAAAGAAATAATGAAAAATGAGAGAAACGTTTTTGAATTGGCTACAAAATCAGACAGGAGAGAGAGGGTGAGAGACAGAGAGAGAGAGAGAGAGAGAGACAGAGAGAGAGAGAGAGAGAGAGAGACAGAGAGAGAGAGAGAGAGAGAGAGACAGAGAGAGAGAGACAGAGAGACAGAGAGACAGAGAGACAGAGAGAGACAGAGAGAGAGAGAGAGACGGGGAGAGAGAGAGAGAGAGAGAGAGAGAGAGAGAGAGAGAGAGACAGAGAGACAGAGAGAGACACAGAGAGAGACGGGGAGAGAGAGAGAGAGAGAGAGGAATTGAGTGCAAAGCGGAGGGAGGAGAGACATGAGGAGAGGCCGGCGGTGTGAGGGAGGATGTGGAGAGGTGTGTGCTCGTCGCCGGTCTCTCACGGTGATCTTGCTGGTCACTGAGCCGACAGCGAGGACCTCCAGGCCCATGCGAAGCCTCTTCTGCTTCTCGCAGTAGGCCTTCCACGTGTCCTCGTTGAAGCCGTAGTTGAAGTAGTCCGACAGGTCCGCTCCTGAGCACGCACACACACACACACATTAGTATGTGGCCAACAGCGGAGCGTTCTTACCATCACACTTGCAGCACGCGCACACACACCCGCACGCACGCACACACACACACACACACACACACACACCTGGCTTCCTCCAGGGCTTCTCCTCGAAGGACTCCATCTCCACCTCCAGCACCGGGACTCCGTTGATGCTACCCGGGGCCTCCAGGTCCACCCCCTTCAGCTTGGTGCCAACTACGGGGGCACGGGAGGGACAAACACAACGGCGTTAACACACATCAACGTTCGCCCGCGCGGCACCGTCTTCAGGACATCTCAGCGGACGAGCAGCGCGGACCCCCAACAGCCACGGAGAGTCCCTCCGTCCGTTACGTAGCACGTTACACAATTACGACGGCGCGACGAGTTCGTCCGGCCGATTGACGACGACCGATCCGAATACGACGCAGATAATCGACCGGTGGACCAGACACAGCGAGGGGCGGCCACGTCTGTCCGTACCTTGTCCGTAGGGTCGGCTCCCGGCCGTCTTGATGTTGAGGTTGACAGGCGCAGCTCCGTAGGTCCTGCACACCAACACAGACACAGACGTGAGGCGTGCAGCTGATACTTTACCAACACGCTGAAGAAGGCTAGCCGATTTGACCCATCAGCGCCGATATTTGGTTGCAAGAAATGCCCCCCACCCGCCTTCCGTACACACCCAATGAAAAATCTACCCGCATTTGGTGCTTGGCGCGTGTTAATTTCGGACCCCGCCCACAACTAACTGACCCTGACTAACAGCCATACATACCGTTACGTTGGTATTTTGTATGTGTGTGTGTGTGTGTGTCTGTGTGTGTGTGCGTAGAACGTACGTGTACTGCGGCGCGCCGGTCTTGATGTCGCCGATGGTGACGCGGACGTCATCGTCGTCGTCGTCACTGTCGCTCTCGCTGTCCTCGTCGTCGCCGCCGCCCTCCCCGTCCCCCGCCTTCGTCTTCTCCGCCTGTCCAGAGAGAGAGAGAGAGAGAGAGAGAGAGATAGAGAGAGAGAGAGAGGAGGGGACGGAGAAGAGGAGGGTAGGAGGAGGGAACAGTGACAAAAACAGTGAGACAGAAAGTGAGGAGAGCGATAGAGAAATAGTGAGGGATGCAGAGAGAAAGAGAGAGAGAGAGAGAGAGAGAGAGGGAGAGAGAGAGAGAGAGAGAGAGAGAGAGATAGAGAGAGACTGAACGTAGAGCCTAGCAGGTGCTCAGAGAGATGTTAGCTAGCTACCTGTGGGGCCACTCCGTTCCCAGTGGCGGGCGACTCCTCGGACGAAGGAGGCGGGGCATCTGCAGGTGCACTGGGGGTTCAAACGTGACATAAACAACACGCAGAAGCAAAACGCAACCTTGGCTATAAGCCGCTTTGCAAATTGAGACGGCAGCACAGCAGCTGCACAAGGAACCGTGCGATTGATCAGACTTTGAGCCTGATAGAATGGATAGGCATTGATAGCGCAAGTTGCTGAGATGTTGGCTATGGGTACTCACCTAATCGCAGCATTTAGCTTGGCCTCCTCGTCCTCTTCCTTGCCCTCACTCTCATCTATAAAATGGAACAACAGATAATAAAAATGTAGCGGGCGAGAAACGTATTAGCTAGTCAGGCCAGGTCCTGTATGATCGGCTTGGGCTCCGTCTGTCACCTGGAACAGAACGTTCAGAACGTTTGATGTTTACAGCGTCGACGAGTTCCACAACTTTAGATTCCTGCTTACTGCGCTCAGTGGTATGGATTCACATAAGAGCTGCATGCTAAATAAGAAAAGTCGCCTTAATTGACGTTAGTCATTTGCATGTGCACGAACACGGCATGTGCAGCTAATGTTCGATTCCAGCAAATAGACCGGGCCCTTTGAGCCGCTGATGGGTTTTGTTATTGAAGCTACCCGCTGACTCGAGCATTAGCGAGCAAGTTCACAGCAAGGCATGTTCACTCAACGCCCCCTCACCTCCGTAAAGCCATTCCTCCTCCTCGTCTCCAGCACTGGCGTCTGTGGTGGCTGTTTTGTCCGCGTCTTGTTCCTCCGCAGACATCTTTAGTTAGCTTGCGATGGCCTGATTCAGTAACGTTAGACCACAACTTTACTGTTTTGCGCCAACAACAACCCTACAGGCTGTCAACGTAAATGCACAACAGGCGCGATAAGGTTTATAGACAACATATACATACATCGACATACATTAAATTGTTAAACTGTGAAGAAACGTAGCCACGAAATCTCAAGCACTTCTTGCTTGCTGCGAGGGGCTGAATAGTGTGCCTGCCGCCCGGAAGCAATCCGTCAAAGGGGAAGAATGGCGTCTTCTCATTGGTCTCTGTTCGCGGGCGTCAGTCAGTGTTGACGCTCGCCGCTTACATGTTTTGGCCACAAGGTGGAGACAAAGAGTAGTTGATTGTTTTGTTTTTTTTTTTGTGCGTGGCTGGAAGCCAGCGCACCTAGTATAGACTATGTCAGTGACCCGTTTGTTTGCGGGGGAGTTCCACCACATTAGCATCGCATTGTTAATTCCCATAGACTTTTTAAAAAATCCTTATACTTCAAGAATTGAGTCTTGAACCCAGCTAATTATTCATCAGACGAATCGTGACCTTTAATCATGTATATTGGAGCAAATTTTGTTTTGGGGGGAAACGGAAAAAAAGGTTATGGTACAGGACTGTGTCCATAATTAGCCTATTGTAAGAGTGAATAAAATGACGCATCCCAAAAACTATTGTGAATAATAGACCTACTCGTTTCTCGCTCAAACAGTTTCAAACTTGCTTCAGAATTCCAACTTGCTTCTTCATAAATGTATTCTTTGTCATTGTTAAGTGTTAATATTCGGGTTTTAGTTTGTGTATATTGTGTTTATATTACGTGTAACGTTTGCTAGCTAATGCGTTTGCCGTCACAAACATAGTGGTGCCATGCTTTGTTCCTGACTGCGTTCACTGCTCGGATGACCGTCATTGCCACCGGTTCTACCCATTCCCTGAGAAGGTGTCGGCGAGGAAGCGGTGGATCACATTGATAAGGCATTACACATTTTAATAATATGAATTTGTGATGCAGGTACATTCACATACCTAATGTTGAGCTATTTAGTGAGTTGCCAGGGCTGCATAGGATAAGCAGCTAACATTAGCTAGAACCCTTGATAACGTTCTTAGATCAAGAATGAATGAAAAATGTCAGTCATTCAGTAGCCTGCGCCCAACCGTCGACAGTGTACACATTTCCATGGTAACAACACTGCTTGAGGATTGTGGGTAGTGTAGTATTTCTCAATGCTACCGCAAAGAAAACATGTTTTTCTCAAAACTTCTGGTAATGATTCGTCTAATGAGTTATTAGCTGGGTTCATTACTGAATTCTCGAAATATAAGGATTTTTTTTAAAAGCCTATGTGAAAATTAACATGCGATGCTATGTGGTGGAACCTCACTGACACGCTCAATAGTGTTTGTCAGGTTATCACTCCCTCCCTCCTTTACTCCCTCCCTTACTCCCGACAATGTTGGCCTGCATCGCTCTGTTGGCACCACAAGAGGCAGTAGTCCCAGCACACCAAAATCATGAAGGACACCAAAACCAATATGCTGATCTCCACTGCACAAGTAGAGTAGTGGTCAGAGCATTGGACTCCCACCCGGGACACCAGGGTTCAAGACCCGGTGGGGATGACTTTATTGGGACTATACCCCAAACCTCCATCCTTTCACTCCAACCTTTTTATCCCTTACCTAAATTCCACAAGTAGAGTAATGGTCAGAGCATTGGACTCCCACGCGGGACCTTCTCACTTACTTCACCACCTAAAGGGAAGTGCATACAGCAGGTAATGACTTTGTCCAGAAACAGAAGTTGAACCAATTGCAGCAAAATAGCTAACATTACAGAATCATCAGTTTAACTGCTTTAGCCACTGACCGCTACCATTAATGTTATGGAAGCTGCTGCTAGTTGTTGTGAGCTCATGAGCTAACTGGCTATCCTGCTCTTATTGTGCTGGATTAACATTGGAAGCATTGGAACTGATGTGTCCAGGTGACAAGACCTATTTTAATTTATCCGACATTATTTCATGTTATTTCAATTCACAGCTATTTCAGTTGCATGACTAGCTTCGGTTCTACCAGTCCTGAACAGAAACAAGCCAGCCACGCACATAAACCAGGCTTGACCTGGCCTGGTTCTTGGAAGTGTAAATGTTGTGGATCACCCAGTCTATTGTAAACACGTACAGTACTACACACACACACACACACACACACACACAGATTACGTTCAGATTGTACTACAAAAATATATAATTCCTAGCCTGCTGCAATTGCATATATAATTCCTAGCCTACTGCAAAATATAGCATTCTTATCTTACTGCAATTGCATATAATTGATATAATTAATTGGGCACTCTTGCAGGGGTATGTGCTGGCTGGTACTGTAGGATAAAAGAGAACATTAATTACAAATCCATCATAGGCAGCTGCCCATCTGACAGATAGTGATTAGCGTTGTAGTTTTGTATGCAGCATAAGGTACTCCTTAATAATACATTGTCTATTGTTCATGCATTTATGGCCATTGAGCGTGTGTTTTATTGGACTATTGGGGGGACATATTGTTTAATAGCTAAACACACACACAGACGTGCAACTCCCTCTGCCCCCCTCCCCTCCTCTCTCTCTCCCTCTTTTTTCCTCTATCCCTCTTTTGTCTTTCTCTCAACCTCTCCTTTCCCATCTGCCGACCCCCTAACTGCCGCTCCTCTCTCCATCTCCTCTCTTTCTCCACTTCCCTCTACTGCTCTCTCTCCATCTCTCCCTCCCTCCATCTCTGTCCCACACTCCATCCCTCTCTGTTAGCAGTGGATTAGACTAGATTACGGACTAGTCAATGGTAATCGGGTTTAGAAAGAGGGGCGCAATTGGCCAATCGGTAATTACACACACACACACACACACACACACACACACACACACACACACACACACACACACACACACACACACACACACACACACACACACACACTAGCTCACTCAGATCTGCTAACATGGCGCAATCGCTGTTTGTTTCTCCGTCATATGTTACTGTCCAAGCACATGTGTTTCAACCCACCCCTCCTCTTCAGAAAAACACATTCCCTCCTTTGTTTAGCCATACAGAAAAGCATTAAAATGATTTGCACCATCAATTCAGACACCAGGTAGGCTACTGATATGCAAACAACCACACCGCGTGTCTACTGTGGATGATGTATCATGTCCGTAGAATATTCTCTCTCCTATGATGCTTTTAGCCTCTCTCCCTCTGAAATGTAATTTAATGCAATGTAGGCTATTGCTTCATAAATGTTCTTAGCCGGTAGACAAACATACTCCTGGAGCTTGCTCGATCGCCTTGTTGAGAGGGGTCAGGGAAGAATTTTTACAGCTCACTTATCTGGCCCCCGGGTGATTACTGTTTTTTTGCTTCCCTCTGGAATATGTAGAGAGTGGGTCGTATGCCCTCCTCCCTTGTTCTCTGTAAAGCGCATTGTGTTGCCTCTGGGTATGAAATGCGCTATACAAATAAAGTTTTGATTGATTGATTGATTGATCAAAGCCATTATGCAGGCTGGTGTACTACCAGTAGTGTACTACCAGTAGTGTATGTACTGTTATTTCCATAGTTGTGCGCGGTCGGAAGTGACTCGATTCTGGATCGACCCCCGCGGGTCAGATGAGTTCAATAGACTGGAAAATGACCACAGACTGACCATGGGCCGAGGAACACTTAGCAACCACAGGGATAGGGCCGGAGGGCGTGAGTTGTCCGCCGCAGCACACTTGACCGTGTTATTATGGGATGGCAAGATAAATGGATATCGGCCTGTTGTATATTGTGCAGTCAGCAGAGAGAGAGAGAGAGAGAGAGAGAGAGAGAGGGGGGAGTTGGGTTACATTGGAGCAAAGTTAGACTCTGAACGCGTGCGTGCGTGTGAGAGAGAATATCTGAAGGCCTACATGTCAGGAAGAGTGTGTGTGTGTGTATGAAAGATGGAGAGAGCGAGAGAGAGAGAGATGGAGAGAGAGAGATGGAGAGAGAGAAAGTGCTCACCCAAGAGAGTTCACCTTTCATTGCGTAATTTGATCCGGATGTCTATATTTCTTGTCTAAAACCGCCGTTACCCTCTGCAGGACAGCTATCCCCATCAGGAGAGTGAGTCACGCTGCAGAGTCACTGTGAGTCAGCCCTGATCAAACACTCGGTAGCTAGCAACACACTTCTCTGGGTCTAGTCTCTCTCTCTCTCTCACACACACACACACACACACACACACAGACCCCATCATCAATAATGCAGCAGGGACTCATAGAAATGACTTAAATTACATTGAGACAGAGCAGAGAAGACATATGGATGGTTCTGATGGGAGCAAACAGGGAGGCACACACACACACACACACCTACACACGCACACACACACACGCACACACACACACACACACATATCATGGCTTCATACACAGATAGTAGAGCATATGTGTGTGCCAGGTGTGAAGCAGGAGTATAACTCATTAACACTCAAAGGCGCCTTTTGAAGAGTTCTCCATATCACACACACACACAGAGACACACAGACACACACACACACACACACACACACACACACACACACACATCGTGTCACAAGATATTTTCTTTGATATGACTCCTCTCTCGCCTCTAGCTATTGGCACACATTCAGCTCATCCTTCCTTAGGTAGGGCTAGACTACATAATATGTAATATGAAGCATTATGTTTGTATGTATGTATGTATGTATTTATTTATGTATGTAATAAAAACAAGGGAGAAAATGCACGTGTCCCCCTTAGTGCCATAGGGGTGGGACATGTGCTCATCATGAGACATACACACAAAGAAACCCTTAGTGTCAACTCTAATTTTCACCCTTTAGCGCTAAACACACACAGACACACACACACACATGCACACACACACGCACACACACACAAAAACAACAACAACACAATGTTCGCTTGCGTATGTACCCGCAGAATCATGAGTAACCAAGCGTCACTCTAAAAACAATATTGATTAGAAGGGGAGAGTGAAACAAAGTGCGTATAGAAAACGGTGCGTCAGAACCAGGGGGGGGGGGGGGCACACCCGCCGGGATCCAACTCATTCAGAGTGCGAACGGCCCCTATAGAAATAGTCTGGATCCAATCTATCACGGCATTAAATGATAACACTCTCCGACCAGTTTAAAATAAACTGTTAACGCCTTGGGCAGTTTTTTTTTCTCCCTGTAATAACGCCTCATCACTTTGGCAGTGCTCCAATCCGCGCTGCGGAACGGGACGGTGCGCATGATGCGATGAGACGGACAGAGGGAGACAGGAGGGGCGCTCTGTTCCTTTAAGGACCAGACAAATCCACCGGGACGCATCCCAGTAGCGCTCAGTGGCGTTTAGGGACCCGTAACGGCTGCAGCACACAAGCCGAGGCGGATGGCTTAATAACGGGGTTCAACCATGAAATACAACTGGATTCTATTCACCGTCCCGTTTCTCCTAGAATCGCTCAGAGGTAATTATATTGTATTTATTATAGGCCTAGCCTACCGTGCCAAGTGGACATGGCAATAACGTATTGGGTGGCAAGTCTGTCAAGGAGAGGGGGGTATACATGTAAATACTGTTAGACAGACTTCATCGGTGATGTCATTTTTGTCGTGACAAAAGGCGTAGTTGTTGTTCATTTTATGGAACTTGGTTCCATGCCAGCTTTTGGCTTAGTAGTAGGAAGTAGCCTATATCCTATGCGTAAAATATTTATGGCACCCATGGTGTCAGGTCTGACTGCAAAATCCACTAGGCTATTGTTTATCTCTGAAATGACATTAATAGCATTGTCTCCAATTTTATTATCCATTCAAAGCTGTGGCATGGAGACGTGTCTACGCAAGAATTTAACAGTTACCCATCTTGCGGTCCAACCTGTTGATTCAGGCTCGGATAAACAGACGGGGTCATTTGCATAGCGTAACCTGCGGCTCTCCAGGGCACAGGTGCGTGTGTTGGGGGCGACCGGGTGCAATTGTACATTTTTTTGGTTTCGATGTCATTACCACAAAACCTCTTGATCTATTTGAATACAATTTGTATGTAGGTAGCTTTTTTGTGTTCTACTTGTCCACAATTTTTTTTTTACAACAAATGTTTTTACAAGCAATGTTAGAGTCACAATACTGATTGAAACACAAAGTCATATGTTACATCTGCCCCCAGGTGCAGGGGCGACTGTAACAGCATACGGGGGCAATTGTAACAACACAACGTAATAGCCTACCTTCATATAGGCTAAGAACCGCAATAAACTCCCAATAATATAGATGACAGTTAAAACAATAGGCCTACATAAAAAGTAGGCTAAAAGACAGATTGTCAATGCAATTTGAGATGTTACAATTGCTCCTTATTTAAAATGTAGACTATAAGTTAGGACAACCTTCTAATTCATATAGACAATTAACATTTTGAAAGCATGATAACATGGCTGTTGGTGGGAATTGAACCTAGACAGAATAATAATCAAATAATAATCAAAACCAGTATAAGAATAATAATCAAAACCAGTCATATTTAAATTCATAGACATTAAAGGTTTAAAGGAGTGGAAAAGGGAAAATGCATGTTTAGCCCTGTTTTAAGGTTACTTATGATCATATACAATGGTTCAGATCAAAAGGTTGACAAAACTAGCACTTTTGAGGAAGTCTGATAATTGCTCTACCACCGTTTTGGTCATACAATGGATGTGGGTGGGCACCTTGAAAAATCATTAAAAAAACATGTAAAACTCAATTTCAAAGACAAGAAACTCACCGAGGTGTTAGTTGGCGTTCTGACATATAATTCGCCATAAAGTAAGATTCTAGTTCATCTGGAAAGGCTTTTTTAAATATTGAGCATAGAACTATTTAGTTGCAGCACATACTGTGTAAACTTCCACAAACTAGGTAGCCTAGCAACATAAACAATAACAATAGCTACCTTAAGTAGTTCCGCTTCCTGAATCCCCTCTGCGGATTGATCTACACATCTACAACGGTCGCTTCAATACAAGTCAATGGATTTCATAAAATGGTCAATAAAACCCGACAGGATTCATACTTTGCGGCGAATTTGATGTCAGAACACCAACGGACACCAATTACCCCCTCGGTGAGCTTCTTGTCTTTGAAATCGAGAGTTTAACATGTTTTTGAATTATTTTTCAAGGTGCCCACCCACATCCATTGTATGACCTAAACAGTGGTAGAGCAATTATCAGACTTTCTCAAAAGTGCTAGTTTTGCTACATTTTGATCTGAACCATTGTATATGATCATACGTAACCTTAAAACAGGGATAAACATGCATTTTCCCTTTACTACTCCTTTAAGACACTATGAGGAAAATACTGCAGTTGAAAATATTTATCCTACTTTAGGCTACCTCAAAAATGAATGTCTTTTGGCGGGCAGGGAGGCATCGCGCGCGCGTTTTGGCGTGTGTGTGCGTGTGTGAATTGTGGCGCACCTCGCCGCGAATCTCCCCACCGTTACAGGATTTGAGTTGACATCAAAATCCCATAATAAACTGACTTTCCATTGGAGTTATCAATCATTAGTGTTGCCAAACATAGCCTATAGGCTATTTTCAACCCTGCCTACATTTGTTCTGGAAGACATCCGCGTGAATGCGGACCAAAGCCCGCGGCCACAACAGTCACATGAAAATTCCTGTTAAACCAGAAAGGCTATAGCCTACATCTTCACGTGCAAAAATAAATCAACCGATGAAAAAGCAAGTCTCAACGCAAATGACTTTACCCTCGGGCCGATCGTTATAGGCTAACTGTAGCCTAATGCAACCGTGGTTAACCCACACTGCGGTCCACAATGATTTGTTAATTGCCTCGTTTTGGGTTGATAGGCTACAGTGGGCGCCTTTGCATTCTCCAGTAGCTATTCTTAGGTGATGCGGGTCTTTTACGAGATAAGAAATGAAAGGAGTAAAGACAAGTTTTCATCATGTGGATTTAACCCTCACAAGGCCTGGGGTCCTCGCAGAGCCCAGAGGTATACTTGTCATATCTCACAGCTGCTTTGTTCTATCACTCCAATTTTTTCATGACTTTGTCATCAATTTGTGTCCTCCAACAGACTGAAAGACAGTTTCTTCCCCAGAGCCGTGATCACCCTGAATGCCAACTTGCACTAATCCCCCCCCAACACACACTGTGCAATATTTCATCCAGCGCAACATTTTATATATATTTTTATTTATTTTTTATTTATATTCTTATTGTGTGACGTTATATTCCTATTGTGTGATGTTGTCTGTGTATTGTGATGTTGTCAGCACACTGTGATTTTATATGTTGACCAGCGCACTCAAGTTGAGGCTAATTTAATTTCGTTGTACCTTGGCACAATGACAAAAAATAAATTCCATTCCATTCCTAATGATTTCATTCTGTTCCTGTTTCAATAGAGCATTTTAAAATGTATAGATAACCAGGCCAGGTCAAGCCTGGTTTATGTGTGTGGCTGGCTTGTTTCTGTTCAGGACTGGTAGAACTGAAGCTAGTCATGCCACTGAAATAGTTGTGAATTTAAATGACATGAAATAATGTCTGATAAATCAAGATAGGTCTTGTCGTCTGGACAGATCAGCTCCAATGCTTCCAATGCTAATCCAGCACAATAAGAGCAGGATAGCCAGTTAGCCCATGAGCTCACAACAACTAGCAGCAGCTTTCATAACATTAATGGTAGCAGTCAGTGGCTAAAGCAGTTACACTGATGATTCCTGTAACGTTAGCTATTTTTCTGCAATTGGTTCAACTTCTGTTTCTGGACAAAAGTCATTACCTGCTGTATGCACTTCCCTTTAGGTCAGGGGTCTCAAACTCAAATTGGCTTGGGGCCACTGCTGGTATCAGCCACTTCAATGTCAACTTCAAGAACTACTAACTATAAGAAAGTGCAATATTTCTAGAAATGTAATTTTTCACTTCTATAACTAGACTCACAAGTCAGTCTTTAAATTATTCAGTCTCTATTCCATAACTAACATTTTCATCATACAAATTCAATCTGGTTTCTATATATTTACCCGCAGGGCAGAAGGTAATGTTTTCGCCCCTGTCTGTCTGTCTGTCTCTCTGTGTGTGTGTGTGTGTGTGTGTGTGTGTGTGTGTGTGTGTGTGTGTGTGTGTGTGTGTGTGTGGGTGTCTGTCTGTCTGTCTGACCATGATTCATTCATAGTTGGCTCTACAGTACCCATATTACTGTAACTTCAGTGTAGTAGGGGATTTAGGTTTCAGTTTCCTCATAGGTTTCAGGTTCTTTGGCGCCACTTGCAATACTGAGCTTGGCCACTACGCCAAAAACTGTCTGTTCCTGGCCATGGAGGCTTGCTTCATGCGCCACTGAGCAACTTTCATTGGATTGAATGGGCCGCCGTCTTTGCATGCCTTATCCACTTCTTATAATACATCCATGATCCAGCCATGATCAGTTATGCTCGCGTCAACAGGCTGGTGTAAATTTATTTTTGCAGCTTGATTCGGAAGGTAGATCACTAGAGCCTGCCTACCACAATTTAGATGGAAGGATGGAAGATGATGCTGCAGCAGTGTTATTATTTAAATCAGCAATATTAAAATGTCGCCTTGCACCTGACGAGACTACTGGCTGCAGTGTAGAGAGCGACAAACAAGCTGCTAAAGCTATTGCTGATTATGGTGTTTTGTGCGCTCAATACCACTTAGTGCGTTGTTATCAACTTGTTTGCTAACAAAGGCTAGAGCTACTAGTTAGCTGTTGATAACGAGATCAGCTGTTGCAACTGGAACGCTCACCTCGGGAGTGACCATTGCCAGTTCCCACTCGCACCTCCCGAGACAAATGGAATGCACCATAACATTATATTTCTCATTCGTGTATAGTTGAAGCGATGCATTCTGTAGGCGACCTCAATAGAGTCCGCTAAATTACCATGTTTAATGCTTTATGTACACTATCTGTTATTGTGAAGTGTGATGATTTCTGTACAGCCAAGATCGAACCCAGCATGGGCAAGTGAGCGTAAAGGCAATACTGCCAAGCAACACAGTAACACCTGTTATATAGACTAGTGTCTCAACTTGCATTTAAACGATAATGTAAACTGCAGAAACAAGCATTCAAAGTAAACTGCAGAAACTTTCAGGTGGATGAAAATAAAGTTTTGACTTTATAGAAAACTATATTTAGCCTATAGACTAGATTTAACATGTCATTGGCTGTATAACTCCCATCTCAAATGTACATCTTGTAAACTACTGTCTGCAGACTCTGAACCAGCCCACTCCTCCCTCCACTACTGCTCTGCTTGGCTGTTAATGAATGTGAATGGGAAGTCTTCACAAAACTAGCAACGTTTTGGAAATTGGAGAGGAAAGATGTCAAGCAGAAAGAGGAAACTACAGTACAGGCGGTGCTACAGTAACCAATTCAAAAAGCCAGTAGGAGAGCACAGCACATGAGAGGTGGTGGTGGGAGGATGCATCACTACTGTTAGCCTACCCTGGACCTGTACTTGCATTTATTAAAGTTAAAGTTTGTTTCCATTTCTTGCCAGACACTTGAATACATTTGTAGGCTACTTCTCTATTTCTTGCTAGACACTTATCTTGAAAGACTGAGACGTCAGCCCTCTCAGCTGTGTGGCTCGTTTTTTCCTCTTGTCTTCCTATGATACTGTTCTCCATGTTTAGTAATGAATAGCTCTTGACATTATATTCCTTTAGAACGGTGACTATGTTCTTGCATATCAGGCAGTTAGCATTTCCATTGAACTCCACAAAAAATACTGCAATGTCCATCTTTCTTGAAACGGTCTGTTTTCCTAACATTAGTTAACCATGGAAACAGCCGGTGGCTAGCTGCATTCCGTTCATAGTTCATAGTTCATAGTTGCGTGCTGATTAATTGCACCTGTGACTGTATGCTGCATTCACCTCGCGTGCGCTGCGTACATTTACAGCATTTTGCCCCACGTTTGACTGACATCGCATTGTAGACCTGCCTGCCGGCGCCATGTACAAGAAATTATTTTGCGGGCCGGATTACATTATATTTCGGACATGTCCCAGGCCGGATGGAGGGGTGGGGCGGACCGCAAATGGCCCACGGGCCACAAGTTTGAGACCCTTGCTGAAGTAAGTAGACGGTAATCTCTGAGAATGTCCCGCATGGGAGTCCAATGCTCTGAGCACTACTCTACTTGTGGAATTTAGGTAAGGGATAAAAAGGTGGAGTGAAAGGATGAACGTGTGGAGGTTTGGGGTATAGTCCCATAAAGTCATCCCCACCGGGTCTTGAACCCCAGTGTCCCGGGTGGGAGTCCAACGCTCTGACCACTACTCTACTTGTGCAGTGGAGATCGGCGGGTTGATTTTGTTGTACTTCATGATTTTGGTGTGCTGGGACTATTGCCTCTTGTGGTGCCAATAGAGAGATGCAGGCCAACATTGTCGGGAGGGAGGGATCTTTTTTTTTTCTCAAATTACATTAAATAACTAATAACGTTTTTAGGAGAAAAAGTTCAAATGTAGCTAATAGATGCTTGCTTCTTCCAGGAGTTTATTCTTGGGGTACCCAGAGACCCCAGTTGGTAGGCCATCTAATTCATGTTAAATATGCTGGTAGAATGAGGGTTAAACACTTCGATACAGACTTGGGTGACAGGGAGCTCTTCTATTCTAGGCCTATGGTTGTTCTTGGTGATCAGGATCATCCAGTACCCTGTCCATACCACTAGTTCTGATACCCGTTGGAGCACACAACCAGTAATTGACCATTTAAACCATTATATAGGCCTAGGCTACCTGTCCATAGTTAAAAGCAAGTATAATACGGACCGAATGCTGGTCAATGGGCGGTTATCTCTGTGCTTATAATGACACACTTCTAACTGACAGCCCTGCTATGCAGCCAAAGTAAGTACGAAGAGAGTAGCTGTTACTCTGGATACGTGTTAATAGGCTCTGTGCACCAGCTTCACTACTTCCTGAAAGTCACTTGACTTCTTTATTTCCTGTCCAATATGATTGGATTAAGTGATTAATCAGGTGTGCGCTGGGTCTGCCGCACACCTGATTAATCACTTAATCCAATCATATAGGACAGGAAATAAAGAAGCTAAGTGACTTTCAGGAAGTAGTGGAGCTGGTGCACAAAGCCTATAACAACAGACAGTGCAGTGAGCCTGAAAGAATTCACTCTGGTGCGGACAGACAGGTGCGTGCAGACAGGGGACAAGACAGCGAGAGGAAAACCGTAGGTGGGCCAGCCGTCTTTGTCAATGAGAAATTATGTAAGCCTGAGCACATTACGTTCAAGGATAGCATCTGTACTCCAGACATTGAACTGCTGGCGATTAGCGCAAGGCCATACTACCTCCCTTGTGAATTCTCGCACGCCATTGTTATTGAACAGCTGTTGTTCTGGTGCGACCGGAGCAACCTGGAGTGTAACACTCTAAAGACAATGGAAATGGTGGTCGACTTCAGGAAGAACTCAAGCCAGTCAAACCTGCCACGGACCATGATGGTACAATTCTACACCTCCATCATCGAGTTCATCCTCACCATCTCCATCACCACCTGGTTCCCCGCCGCTGCAGTCAAGGCCAAGACTAATTTGCGGCGGGTGATACGCTCGGCGGAGAGGGCGATCGGCTGCGCCCCGCCCTCCCTCCCTCCAGGCCCTGCACGACTCCAGGCCCCGCCCTCCCTCCAGGCCCTGCACGACTCCAGGCCCCGCCCTCCTTCCAGGCCCTGCATGACTCCAGGGCGGTGAAGCGGGCCAAGAAGATAACGGCCGACCCCTCCCACCGGGCTATGGCCTCTTCACGCCGCTCCCCTCTGGCAGGAGGCTGCGGTCGTCAAAGACTAAAACTGTTCGACGCAGGAACAGTTTTTTCCCCACGGCCATCAGCCTCATCAACATGGCTGTCCTCTGACTCTGTCCCCTGCCCCTTGCAATCTCTGCACTAAACTGACTGACTACTACACTGACTCTTGTGTAGTCCAAATTGCACTGCTATTTTTTGCACGATGTTTGTATCACTGCACTTTACGAGTCCGGTGATGCATCTGCCCTCTCCTGTCCTTGCACTTGTCCATTGTTGTATTGCTGTAAGCACCATGGGTCGGAAAAAAATCCTATGTATGTAAGTACAATGGCAATAAGCGAATTCTGATTCTGATTCTGATTATCCTCGTCTACGTCCCCCCCTCGGCTAATGCTGTGTGCACCTTTGATGTCATCCACTCCAAAGTAGCGGGCAAACATTGCATCCCAACGTGCTAATGATTATCAATGGAGACTTTGACATGCAGCACCAGAGAGAATAACACCCTGGACCTACATGCAAACATGAGGGAGGCATACAGCTCTACCACCCCTCCCTCAGCAGGTCTGACCACAACTTGATTCACCTAGTCCCCAGGTAGGCTACACGCCTGTTGCTAGGTGGCAACCGGCTACCACCAGGACTGTGGAGGTGTGGATGAGAGAGACTGTGGAGGATCTACAGGGCTGTCTCCAGTCCACGGACTGGGGCCTGTTCACAGAGGACTACAAGGAGGACGTGGACGATCTCTGCTACTGCACTACAACAGGCTCTGCAAGGAATGCATCATACCAACCAGAAAGGTACGCTGCTTCATCAACAACAAACCATGGATTAATAAGGACATTAAAGCCCTATTTGACAGGAAAAAGAATGCCTTTATGGCTAAGGACAGAGAGGAGGCCAGGTCAGCCCATAAGGAACTGAAGAGGGAGCTACAGAGAGAGGGTGGGGGGTAAACTTGAGCTAAAGAGCGCCAAGGAAGTGTGGGAGGGGATGAAGAGAATTACTGGGCTGGTATGTAAAAACAAGGTCTTTAACAGGCTCAACGCGGGTCATTCTCATTTTCCTGGATTCCGCCCTTGTGTAAACAGTCGAAGGCAACGATGAAGTGTGTTTGGCTATTGTACAGTCAAACTATAACACATCATTTTAAAGCCCATAATGTAATTGTAAGATTCAATGTCCTTCTCTTGTCCGACCAAGATTCTGTTAGCCGAGCAATAAAGCTTGTTAGAAAAAAAAAAAGCCTATAGGCTATAGTAAAACAGACTACAAGTTTCCTAGTGTTATATGATTTATACTATGTTAAGACTGATGTCTGATTTGCTTCCATATATAGCCGCGGCCGGGAGCGTATTTTGCGCAGCATGCTGACAAGAGTCTCAAGTCCAGCCCAATCTCTAAAATGCATGGTTGCGCAACATTGTAAAATGTAGGCCTATCTTTATTTCATTTGTTATTGTTTCATTATGTTAGGCTATTCTATTCGATTATAGTTCTGCTACAGTATTCTAATCTGTTCTATCTATGTTATTCGTTTATGCATTATAATATTCAAAACGCAATCTCCAGACACAGCAGCAGCATTGTATATTTAGACAAAGTGCAATCTCCAAACATACAGAAGATCAAAAAGATAAAGCTCTGGCACCCTCTCATATCTAGAGTTTCCACAGACTGTACGATTTTGCAAAGACTGGGATCATGCAGATCATTCAGGAACAGTCCTGTCACCTTTCCTGTTCACCCTCTACTCCCCTGACTTCAGCCAACTGCAACTCTGGAGTGTTCCACCTACAGACATTCACGGACAACTCCTCTATTGTGAGCTGCATCAGGGCAGACGATGAGGCGTACAGGGACGTGGTCAGGAGGTTTGTTGAATGGTCTGGGGAGAACCAGCTCCAACTCAACATCAGCAAGACCAAGGAGCTGGTAGTGGACTTCAGAAGGAACAAGAGGCCTCCAACCCCCATCACCATCCAGGGGGAGGACGTTGGGACGGTGGACTGTTCCTGGGAGTGCACCTGAACAACAAACTGGACTGGACTGACAACACCGAGGCCCTCTACAAGAAAGGACAGAGCAGACTGTTCTTCCTCAGGAGGCTCAGGCCTTTCGATGTGTGTAGTAGGCTGCTGTGGATGTCGTAGCCAGCACACTGTTCTTTGCCGTCGCCTGCTGGGGAGGCAGCATCAGGTCTGGGGAGACAAACAAGCTGGTGAGGAGGGCCGGCTCTGTTGTGGGGCAACAACTGGACAGCCTGGAGTCTGTGATGGAGAGGAGGATGAGGGACAAACTGAAGTCTACTCTAGACAACCCCTCCCATCCCCTCTATGGTGAGCTGTGGCAGATGGGGACTAGGCTACTTTCAGACACAGGCTCATCCCACCCAGGTGTAATACGGCGAGGTTCAGACGTTCCTTTGTGCCAGCAGCCATCAGACTGTATACAGTAACAGTGCCTGAGCGTTCCGAGTGTTGTGGAGGTGTGCATGTATGTACACATACAGATATGTATAGACATATCTATTTATACAGACTGTATGTATGTATGTATGTATGTGTGCACATTTTATTATATTTTATACTATACTGTACACATGCTGTACATATGGATATATATATTCACGGTTCTTCCTCTTTTTTTATGCCTATTGCTACTAGGCATACTCTGCATCCAGGCTACATTTCCAACCTTGCTGTAATTTTTTCCACTGCTCAATGCTTAATTTCTGCTGCCTTTCTCTACACTGAGCTGAAATTATATAAGTGCACATGACTCAGGTAAATAAATACTAACAATATTTACGACACCTAAAAATGACGGTAGGCTACTAGAAAAAAATAAATTTCCTGCCGAAAATGTGTGTGAATGCTGAACAGCTGAAACGAAATCGCAAAAGCATTGCTGAAAATGCATAAATGGGAAAAATGTGATCTTGAATGCAACACCATTTAGTCCACAACATAGCTTTGCTAATGTTAGCCTAGAAAGTTACTAACATCAGAAGACATAGACTAAACTGTGGTTACATTGCTTAAATAGCTAGCTACAGCAACCAAACATATTTTCATTTCATCATCTCTCACTCCCAGTTAGCCAGAAAATGTCCGCTAACCGCAATGCAAATTTTCGCTAAGTTAAACTCCATTGACTTATGCTAGAAATGTTAGCGATTTAAAAGTCCGCAATTTCGGGCATTCTTTTTTGGGGGTCTTTCAGGTCCCGTTGGGGTAGGGGAAACACTGCTACAAGGTTATTATAGTTAACGAAAACTAACTAAAAAACGAAAACTAGGTGTGGAAAAAATGGTTTAGCTAACTGAAATAAAACTAAAAACTAACTAGGCTTTGCAAAAAAAAACGATAACTAACTAAAACTATTGTGTGTTTACAAAAGTAACAAATAAACTATAATTCTCGAGAAAATGTCTTTAGTTTTAGTCTTTTTCATTTCATACATAAGCCTAGTATTTTGGGTGGATATGAAATCTATCTTCCTGCGCAGAAGTAACCTGACGTGCACCAGATGGTTTGTTTCACAAGTTGAGTATCTGTCTGATATCAGGCTATATCTACAGTATATATCTAATTGACTCCAAGCTGCTCAAAAGCACCTTCGTAAACAAGTGAAACTGAGTTCTCATGAGTCCAGAGAGAGTAATGAGTTGTTTGAGTAAATTCACTCCCCCAGTATAAATACTGTCCACCCATAGCTGATTAAAACGATGGTCCCGTGGGAGACCCAGATTTGAGTCCCACCCAGGGCATGATGCTGAAATGTATGGGTTACCGTTAGATAGATAGATTCTGTAGGCCGTGAGGAATCCAGTGATGTCCGCCTCTTGGCATTTGGTTGATTTTCCTGACTGCGAAGACGATCCATTTCATGCAACAACTAGGCTACTACTGTTCTGACCGCTTATGTTTTTAGCATAAGTGAATGTGACATAGCGAAAATTAGTATCATGGCCAGCTGCCGTTTAATTACCTACATTAAAAATCCAGCACTGTCACCGTTTGCCCGGGACCCCTGCTGGTACCTGTGCCAAATATGAATGCTGTCAGGCCGACTGCGTCCGAGGAGAACGGACATAGACAGACAGAGATACAGAGAGTTGCTCATTTATGTGTTAGATACACATGGGCTTGTCAGTAACTAGACCTTTATCCTTCCCAGGCTGGTCCAAACTCGTCATCTCTCCCAGCGGACCTCACGCCGTGGTCCCGAGAGGAGGGGCTCTGGAACTCCGTTGCTATGACGACGAGGCCCCCGGCGCCGGCGCCTCCTCGGGCGTGAGGTGGCAGCGGGAGAGGTGGCGGAGGGTGGAAGGAGAGGGAGAGCACGGCGGAGTGGCCTTCATCTCTGTGCCGGCTGCTCAGCCCTTTCACATGGGCCGCTATGTGTGCGTCAACAACAACAATAGCAACGGCAATAACGACAGCACACCGGAGCAGAGTTCCATCTATGTCTATGTGAAAGGTGGGTTGGAGGTGTGTGCACCCTGCTTCTCTCTCTCCCTCCCTGTCTCTCTCTTTCTCTTTCTTTCTCTTTCTCTCTCTCTCTCTCTTTCACTTTCTCTCTCTGTCTCTCTCCCTCCCTGTCTCTCTCTCTTTCTCTTCTCTCTCTGTCTCTCTCTCCCTCCCTGTCTCTCTTTCACTTTCTCTGTCTCTCTCCCTCCCTGTCTCTCTCTCTCTTTCTCTTCTCTCTTTGTCTTTCTCCCTCTCCCTCCCTGTCTCTCTCTTTCTCTTCTCTCTCTGTCTTTTCCCTCTCCCTCCCTGTCTCTCTATGCGAATGTAACCTCTTTCTCCTCCTCCTCCTCCTCTCTCCTCCTCTCCTACCAGACCCCAGGGCTGCGTTCCAGCGCTCCATGGTGAGAGCCATCCTGGTGCGGGAGGGGGCGGACTGCACCGTCCCCTGTCTGGCCACCGACCCCGAGGTCACCCGGCTGGCCCTGCTGACCTGCGACGGGCGACCGCTGCCCCCCAGCCTGCGCTACCGCGCCGACCCGCAGCAAGGCATCATCATCGCTGACAGCACGAAGAAGTACGAGGGCTGCTACGTCTGCGTAGGCGAGCTGCGCGGAGTCACGGTCAAGTCCAGCCAGTACACGGTGGACGTACGGCTAGGTGAGGGGTAGGGGAGGGATGAGAGAGAGAGAGAGAGAGAGAGAGAGAGAGGAAGAAGGTTCTGTAGTAATGGCGGTGAGGTCGGAAGGAGAGATGGAAGGAAACAGAGAGAAGGAGAGAAGGAGAGAGAGGAGAGATAGAGAGAGAGAGTGTTTCAGTGTGTGTGTGTGGGGGGGGGGGGTACAGATGCAGGGTGTAGAAGAGGGATTGTGTGGGTGGGATTTGAAATCAAGCAAAAGGAAAATGTGTGTTTACAGTAATCCAGCCTATTTCAAACTGTTAGCCGTAGACCAGCCTGCTGCCTAACTCTCATTTTTACCTGGATTGTTCTGTCATAGTATGTGTGACCGGAGGGGAATAATAGTGTCAGTTGTCATTTTATGCCCATTATATTCATGTAAATAAAGTGCAACTTTTGGCAGCTTTCGTCCTCTTCTTGTCTTCCTCATCTCTTCTTCTCTTCCTCCCGACCCAGTTCCGGAGAGTTCTCCCACGATCAGCCTATCGCAGAGTGAGAATGTGATCCTGAGAAAGGGGGAGGGGTTTGAGGTGACCTGTAGCTCATCCAACGCCAATGCTGACTTCAGCCTCAAATGGGAGTTCCCTGCAGGAGTGGTGAGACAGACTCGCTCAGACCTACCATGATGCTTTGTCTGTCTGTCTGTCTGTCTGTCTGTCTGTCTGTCTGTCTGTCTGTCTGTCTGTCTGTCTGTCTGTCTGTCTGTCTGTCTGCCTGCCTGCCTGTCTGTCTGCCACCCTTGTCTGTCTGTCTGTCTGTCTGTCTGTCTGTCTGTCTGTCTGTCTGTCTGATGAGTCCCCTCCCACCAATACCACTCACCTCTGAGTTCTCCTGACCTTTGACCCCTGTAGCAAGCATACGAGTCTCACACCTCCCACATCCTGCCTGGTTCCCGCCGTTACCAACGTTCCACCTCTCTCTGGATCACCTCCGTCAACCAATCAGACAGCGGCGCCTACCGCTGCCACGCCCACAACGAGCGGGGCGCCAGCGTGGCGATGCTGCAGCTCGACGTCCGTGGTGAATATTTGTGTGTGTTGTGTGCGTTTGCGGTTTGTGTGTGTGGGCGGTGTGTGTGTGTCTACTTTTCAGAGTTCCGTTTGCTAGAATAGTTATCACCTTATACAAAGTGTACTTTGTTCGTTTTGTGCGAGTGTGTGCTTATGTCCAGTCATGTGTCGCAGTAGCCGTCATTCAGTTGAACAAGTCATAGCAACATTGCACAAATTATGATTACTTTCTATTGTATTATCTTTTGGTTTCAGGGCTAACTTTTATTTTTATTATGTTTCTAATCATGTTCGTCTACTGTCTTCGGTGTTGTATGAATGACTCTACTGCAAATCAAATCTATCTACGGGTTGGGAACTAATAAAATAAACTGAACTGAACTGACCGTGTGTGTGTGTGTGTGTCTGTGTGTGTGTGTGTGTGTGTGTGTGCGCTTGTGTTTTATCCTCCAGAACGGGGCTTCATCACTCCGTTGGGAGACCCCGGGCCTACCCGGACTGACGTGAGAGAGGGGGAGAGCCTGTGCCTCAGGGTGGAGTTTGAGTCCTACCCCCGACCCAGCTCCCTCTCCTGGGTTTACAACCACCAGGAGCTCTGCAACACCACCGAGCGCGTCATCACTGTCCAACGCAACAGATACAGGTGCTGTAGACCACAAACCCACACACATATGCACACACACACACACACACACACACACACACATACACACTGTTTCTGTCTTCCGCAGGTACGTCAGCGAGCTGCGCCTGGTGAGAGTCCACGATTCGGAGGGCGGGGTCTACACCTTCTCGGCCAATCACGACGACAGCTCCGTCAACCAGACATTTCCCGTCCACGTAAACAGTATGTTGTCCTCCGCTTCTTCTTCTTCGTCGTGCGGGTTAGGTGTTGTGTCCTCTCCTCCCCAGGCTCGGGGCCGAGGGGCTATCCTTTTACTACCCCGAGCCTGGGTGAGGGGGTCACCCGGGCTATATATCCGGGCACACCTCCAGGAGCCGTGTCACCGTTTCGTCATCCAAAACCGTCAGGCCATGCATTCCGTTGGGTGTCCGGTATATCGGACAGTGCTGGATGACATGGTCTGCAGTTTGTTCCTCGGCGCCACACTCGCACGCCACGCAGGATACCATGCCCCATCTGTGCATTGATGAGCGGAAGCGTCCGCGCCGGTCCGGAGGCGATTAAGCCTCACCCACGCCGGTCTGGGTAAGTCCATCCCGGTAGGGGAAGGACCAGCGGCCGGGATGAAATCACGGAGTCTGGAGGTGTTCGCCTCCCACTCCGCACGCCAGATGTGGTCCGCCCATCCTGCCCCGCTGATGTTAAGATCTCTGTCGTGGAGCAGGTGGTTAGGCTCCACGGCCCGGCAGGCGAGACGTGCTGTGGTTCCCGTGCGGCGGAGGCCAGCGGGCTGGATGCCTGCGAGGATGGGAAGGTTGTCCACAGGAGTGGGAGGCAGGCATCCTGTCACGATGCGCAAGGCTTCGTTGACAGGCGGATCAATGAGGCGAGTGTGAGCGCTGTGACACAACACCGGTGCGCAATATTCCCTGGTGGAGTAGACCAGGGCTAGGGCTGCCGTACGCAGTGTTTTTGTGCCGGCGCCCCGGCCGTCGCCTCATCAACGCCACCGCTATAGTGAACTGTGCTGAGTACTGAGTACTATAATAATGATAAATGATAAGCACACTCTTATTTCCTCTCTCTCTCTCTCTCTCTCTCTCTCTCTCTCTCTCTCTGTCTCTCTCTCTCTCTCTCCCTCTCTCTCTCTGTCTCTCTCTCTCTCTCTCTCTCTCTCTCTCTCTGTCTCTCTCTGTCTCTGTCTCTGTCTCTGTCTCTGTCTCTGTCTCTCTCTCTCTCTCTCTCTCTCTCTCTCTCTGTCTCTCTCTCTCTCTCTCTCTCTCTCTCTCCCTCCCTCCCTCCCTGTCAGGTAAACCAGTCATCATCTCCCAGGAGGGGCCTGTTGACGGACAGGTGCG